>NC_091313.1:3462481-3472481 GCF_038502225.1 Cherax quadricarinatus | reverse complement strand
TATGAACATAATATAGAATTCCGACAAGTACATCAGTAAATCACATGTGCAACATTTGGGTATCGTTATTGTTGAGGCGTATGATCAGTCCATCAATCTTCAAGGTCTTGGCCTCGACGCTGCTCCTACTGTCTCCATATTTACTCTGTATTTGACTGAAGAAGCCTACCGTGTAGGCGAAACGTTTCAACAATAAAGTTACCCAACACTTACACATGTCTTACTCATCAAGGTGGTTTCTACATTGCTCGCTCCCCGAAAGATGAGTATATTAAGGTTTTAGAGATAGGTAGTAGCGGGCTTGTACCTTGAAACCTGAGGGGGGGGGGAAGGGTAATACCCGAGCATTCATGGAGAGAGAGAGAGAGAGAGAGAGAGAGAGAGAGAGAGAGGACAAGGGAATTTATTTACCTTATCGATTCTGGGGGTTATAATTCGCGCTGCCTAGAAATTAATGGTGAATGTGTTTGAGTCAGTAGACAAAGGTGTGGAACCACCGATATAGTTTCTTAATTAAAGTATTCATGTGAGTCACTGTGCAAACCATTCATGGCATTACCCTGATATCTGTGCACCGAGAAATGACATTGCCTTTCTTGCCAGCTTCTAATACATATATTGTTTTATTGTTCTCTCTTATGTCCGCTCATTATGTAGTGTTGTTATTATCATGCCTCTTATCCCTTACTTATAATTTCCCTGTCTTTCTTCACATTTTATGTATTAATTTATAAATAATGTTTAATTGTTTTATCCCGTATTTTTTTTTTCAGTTCTCGTGTTTTGGGTTATTCTTCGTTAAATCATCTGATCACCTCGGTGAGCTTCATTTGCCACCAGTGATTCTCTATAAAGTTTATACCGTTAAAAACCCATATTCTCTATGTGTAAGACGCAACAATATGAATTATATATATGAATGAATATATATATATATATATATATATATATATATATATATATATATATATATATATATATATATATATATATATATATATACATATATACATATGTCGTGCCGAATAAGTAAAACTTGCTATTTTTGGCTTAAACAGCAACGTTCTTCTTGCCGAATAAGGCAAGCGAAAATTTGTGTATGCAATAATTTCGCAAAAATTATTCTGAACCAATATATTTCATTGTGTTTGTTATTACTGAATTATTGTAAACTTATCCAAATTATATTTAGTTGGATTAAGCTAAACTAAATTATTATTATTATTATTATTATTATTATTATTATTATTATTATTATTATTATTATTATTATTATTATTATTATTATTATTATTATAGTCAAAAAGAAGCGCTAAGCCTACAAGGGTCATACAGCTCTAAATTAAATTGCGCTTGTTATAAATAGGTTAGGTAAATTTTCTATGGTTCTTCTGGCACAAAATTATTATTTTTTAAATTAACATAAATAAAAAAATGTATATTTTTAAACGTATAAGTGAAAATTGTAGAAAGTACTTAATTTTAAATGAGTTTTTGCTAATTGACCAGATTTACCTATTTGGCAGGATATATATATATATATATATATATATATATATATATATATATATATATATATATATATATATATATATATATATATATATATATATATATATATATATATATATATATATATATATATATAATTAACCCAAAATAAACATCAGTAACTCATACATAATTTATGTTTTAATTTTATGAGCATTTTGAAATATAAAGATGTCTCATACCTGTATCTGTTAGTAAGAATATCTACAGCATACCTAGCGAAGGCTCCCCTGTGGCTGAGGTCGTCCCAGGAACGTGCTAAGATTTGTGTGAGCCACGGTGTCACTAGCAGTTTCTTCCTGCTGGAGGTGGACGCCAGCAGGTACACTAGCAGGTCGTGGATCAGTAACACTAACATCGTCAGCAGCAGCACCTTACCCGCTGTGGTCAGGTCGATATGATTTAAAATGCTAGTGAGACCTGAAGCCAAGAACTTGAGACTCCTTGGAGATGTCGAGGCCCCTGTGATCGTCGATGGTTCCGTGTGATTGGCTGAGAGGGGCTCCCCAGCTTCAGTGGTTGCCATGGTGACTTCTCCGTCGTCCAGAGCAATCACTGGTAAACAACCTTCACAAGTTCCCTCAGTTCTCTCACTGATTTTTCTGTTATTTCAGTCTTTGGTTTTATACTTCCCAGCCGGAAAATAGCATTTGACAATGCCTACAGGTGAATGCTTTGCCACAATCGACTCCCTTAATTACTTCAGATGCGGCTGAATAATTTCCCACAGTCCTGTTCGCCTGGCGCTTCTAATTCGTTGACAAATGCAGAGATGTTCAATTTAGGTGAGCGGGAGCTTAGTTTTCACGCCTCCGCTTATCCCCAAGAAAAATATTAACAGGGATATGTACGTTTTTACCGGGTGGTTGACCTGAGGGGGGCTGGGCACCTCTTTCCCGAGCTGTGTATAAAAGGAACTGAGAGGGAGAGTGACGGGTGACTGTAAGAAATAAACTCGTTCCGGCACCGAGTCATGGTCAGTGAAAGTGAGAGTGTTTTCCTGGAGCGGGATATTACCCAACTAATCACCCAACATCACATTTATTTCACTACTCCGTCTTGCGTTAGAGATTCACTTGTTTGGACATTTCACGGCAGTTTGTTGTGGTTCCTTGGATAATGGATTTAACTGAGGCCGGTGAGGATAATTTGTTAAGTGCGCGGAAGCTATTATCCCAACCGGAAGCCCGTAACATCCGGCTATGGCCTTTGGAGGTGCGGCGAAACGTCATGACGAGTATTTACTGTAGAGGCGTTAAGGTATTGTAAGTTCATTTACTGTAGACTTGAGAGGTGCAAGTATATCTACTTCTGTGGTCATTAATGCATTGTAAGTGTATCTGTTGCAGATGTCACGAAGGCAGTTTAATGTGAATAACATACTGTAGAGGTCTGATAGGTCGTATGTGTGTACCTTAGACGTTATGAGTGTACGTGTATCTAGCCTAGACGTTATGAAAGTAGACTCCGTAAAGGTAGTGTATCTGGAGGTAGTCTAACGTGTATCCGGAGGCGGAGGTAGTGAAAGTGTACCAGGAGGTCGTGGAGGGTCGTCCACCTCTGCGTGAGTTCGACACTCCATTGTTCCACGAAGTTCATTCTCAACGCAGCAGTGTCCGCAGCGTGTCAGACTCTGGAGCTGTGATTGACATGAGGAAGGATGAGGGAATGGCTTGATGATGATGGAGAGTTTTTGATCCAAGGAAATTGTGATACTCTCCCACTGGATCAAACCCCAGACGCTGTGTGATTCTTGTGGGTTTAGCGCTTGACTTTAAAATCTATAGGTCAGTTGTACTCGCCTAGTTGTACTCATTTGGCTGTACTCGCCTTGGTAAGTAATCCTCTGATTAATGGGGTTTAAAGCCTATCGAGTACATATTGGTCATCAAGGCTGCATTTAGCCTGCTCACCAACTGTCGTCAGTACTTTAATCCCTTGATATTTGATGTTTATACACAGAGATATACACATCCCTGTGTATATATCCTTGAAATGTTGTTTCTTATTTTCCCTATTGATGGTGCTCAGATATATTTAATATTTCACATCCTCTTAACACATTTCATGTGTTTATCATGTCTCCTATTTTCAACTAAGACTTTTTTAAGCATTTCTTCGTAATTCACATTTTTAGCTTGTCTTTGAACCTTTATTTTATTCTATATTCTCTACTTTTTTGGGCTACGGATACCCCTCCACCGCTGTATATTCCAGTTCTGGCTCACCTAGAGGGTGTTCCAGGGGACAGCGGACCCATCCAGCCTAACATGCATTATGAGTAGCCCTTTACCATTCCCTCCACATATCTGCAGTTTACCAGCGCAGCATTCAAGCTTCTCGCAGCTTCCATAATGTGGCTTACTGGTGACACTTAACATGCTAATGACACTTATCATACTGGTGACACTTATCATGCTGGTGACACTTATCATACTGGTGACACTTAACATGCTGGTGACACTTATCATACTGGTGACACTTAACATGCTAATGACACTTATCATACTGGTGACACTTATCATGCTGGTGACACTTATCATACTGGTGACACTTATCATGCTAGTGACACTTATTATGCTGGTGACACTTATCATGCTAGTAACACTCATCATGCTGGTGACATTCATCATACTGGTGACACTTATCGTGCTAGCGACACTTATCATGCTGGTGACACTTATTATGCTGGTGACACTTATCATGCTAGTGACACTTATCATGCCGGTGACACTTATTATGCTGGTGACACTTATCATGCTAGTGACCCTTATCATGCCGGTGACGCTCATCATACTGGTGACACTCATCATGCTAGTGACATCATGCTGGTGAAGCTCATCATACTGATGACACTCATCATACTGGTGACACTCATCATGCTGGTGACACTCATCATACTGGTGACACTCATGCTGGTGACACTTATCATACTAGTGACACTTATCATGCCGGTGACGCTCATCATGCTAGTGACATCATGCTGGTGAAGCTCATCATACTGATGACAATCATCATACTGGTGACACTCATCATACTGGTAACACTCTTTATACTGGTGGCACTCATCATCCTAGTGACACTCATCATACTGGTGACACTCATCATTCTGGTGACACTCATGCTGGTGACATTCATCATACTGGTAACACTCATCATGCTGGTGACACTCATAATGCTGGTGACGCTTATCATTCTGGTGACACTCATCATTCTGGTGACACTCGTCATGCTCGTAACACTCATCACGCTGGTGACACTCATCATACTGGTAACACTCATCATGCTGGTGACACTCATCATACTAGTGACACTCATCATACTGGTAACACTCATCATGCTCGTAACACTCATCATACTGGTGACACTCATCATACTGGTGACACTCATCATACTAGTAACACTCATCATACTGGTGACACTCATCATACTGGTGACACTCATCATACTGGTGACACTCATCATGCTCGTAACACTCATCATGCTGGTGACACTCATCATACTAGTGATACTCATCATACTGGTGACACTCATCATACTAGTGATACTCATCATACTGGTGACACTCATCATGCTAGTGACACTCATCATACTGGTGACACTCATGCTGGTGACACTCATAATGCTGGTGACGCTTATCATTCTGGTGACACTCATCATACTGGTGACACTCATCATACAGGTGGCACTCATCATGCTCGTAACACTCATCATGCTGGTGACACTCATCATACTGGTGACACTCATCATACTAGTGACACTCATCATACTGGTGACACTCATCATACTAGTGACACTCATCATGCTCGTACCACTCATCATACTGGTGACACTCATCATACAAGTGACACTCATCATACAAGTGACACTCATCATACTGGTGACACTCATCATACTGGTGACACTCATGCTGGTGACACTTATTATGCTGGTGACACTTATCAAGCTGGTGACACTCATGCTGGTGACACTCATCATGCTGGTGACACTCATCATACTGGTGACACTCATCATGCTGGTGACACTCATCATACTGGTGACACTCATCATACTGGTGGCATTCATCATGATCGTAACACTCATCATGCTGATGACACTCATCATACTGGTGATACTCATCATACTAGTGACACTCATCATACTGGTGACACTCATCATACTGGTGACACTCATCATGCTCGTAACACTCATCATACTAGTGACACTCATCCTACTGGTGACACTCATCATACTGGTGACACTCATCATACTGGTGACACTCATCATGCTCGTAACACTCATCATGCTGGTGACACTCATCATACTGGTGACACTCATCATACTGGTGACACTCATCATGCTCGTACCACTCATCATACTGGTGACACTCATCATGCTCGTAACACTCATCATGCTGGTGACACTCATCATACTAGTGATACTCATCATACTGGTGACACTCATCATGCTCGTAACACTCATCATACTAGTGACACTCATCATACTGGTGACACATCATACTGGTGACACTCATCATACTGGTGACACTCATCATGCTCGTACCACTCATCATACTGGTGACACTCATCATGCTCGTAATACTCATCATCCTCGTAACACATGCTGGTGACACTCATCATGCTCGTAATACTCATCATGCTCGTAACACTCATCATGCTGGTGACACTCATCATACTGGTGACACTCATCATGCTCGTAATACTCATCATCCTCGTAACACATGCTGGTGACACTCATCATACTCAGTCGTAACACTCATCTCACACTCATCATGCTCGTAATACACTCATCATACTGGTGACACTCATCATGCTCGTCGTAACACTCATCATACTGGTGACACTCATCATGCTGGTGACACTTATCATGCTAGTGACACTTATCATGCTCGTAACACTCATCATGCTGGTGACACTCATCATACTAGTAACACTCATCATACTGGTGACAGTCATGCTGGTGACACTCATGCTGGTGACACTCATCATACTGGTGACACTCATGCTGGTGACACTCATCATACTAGTGACACTCATCATACTGGTAACACTCATCATACTAGTGACACTCATCATACTGGTAACACTCATCATACTAGTGGCACTCATCATACTAGTGACACTCATCATACTGGTAACACTCATCATACTAGTGACACTCATCATACTAGTGACACTCATCATACTAGTGACACTCATCATACTAGTGACACTCATCATGCTCGTAACACTCATCATACTGGTGACACTCATCATGCTCGTAACACTCATCATGCTCGTAACACTCATCATGCTGGTGACACTCATCATACTGGTGACACTCATCATACTGGTGACACTCATCATGCTCGTAATACTCATCATGCTCGTAACACTCATCATGCTGGTGACACTCATCATACTGGTGACACTCATCATGCTCGTAATACTCATCATGCTGGTGACACTCATCATGCTCGTAATACTCATCATGCTCGTAACACTCATCATGCTGGTGACACTCATCATACTGGTGACACTCATCATACTGGTGACACTCATCATGCTCGTAATACTCATCATGCTCGTAACACTCATCATGCTGGTGACACTCATCATGCTCGTAATACTCATCATGCTGGTGACACTCATCATGCTCGTAACACTCATCATGCTGGTGACACTCATCATACTGGTGACACTCATCATACTGGTGACACTCATCATGCTCGTAATACTCATCATCCTCGTAACACATGCTGGTGACACTCATCATACTAGTGACACTCATCATACTAGTGACACTCATCATACTGGTGACACTCATCATACTGGTGACACTCATCATACTAGTGACACTCATCATACTGGTAACACTCATCATACTAGTGACACTCATCATACTGGTAACACTCATCATACTAGTGGCACTCATCATACTAGTGACACTCATCATACTGGTAACACTCATCATACTAGTGACACTCATCATACTAGTGACACTCATCATACTAGTGACACTCATCATACTGGTGACACTCATCATACTGGTGACACTCATCATACTGGTGACACTCATCATGCTCGTAATACTCATCATGCTCGTAACACTCATCATGCTGGTGACACTCATCATACTGGTGACACTCATCATACTGGTGACACTCATCATACTGGTGACACTCATCATACTGGTGACACTCATCATACTAGTGACACTCATCATACTGGTGACACTCATCATACTGGTGACACTCATCATACTGGTGACACTCATCATACTAGTGACACTCATCATACAGGTGACACTCATCATACTAGTGATACTCATCATACTGCTGACACTCATCATACTGGTGACACTCATCATGCTCGTAACACTCATCATGCTGGTGACACTCATCATACTGGTGACACTCATCATACTGGTGACACTCATCATGCTCGTAACACTCATCATGCTGGTGACACTCATCATACTGGTGACACTCATCCTACTGGTGACACTCATCATACTGGTGACACTCATCATACTAGTGACATTCATCATACTGGTGACACTCATCATACTCGTAACACTCATCATGCTGGTGACACTCATCATACTGGTGACACTCATCATACTGGTGACACTCATCATACTGGTGACACTTATCATGCTCGTAATACTCATCATGCTCGTAACACTCATCATGCTGGTGACACTCATCATACTGGTGACACTCATCATACTGGTGACACTCATCATGCTCGTAACACTCATCATGCTGGTGACACTCATCATACTGGTAACACTCATCATACTGGTGACACTCATCATGCTCGTAACACTCATCATGCTGGTGACACACATCATACTGATGACACTCATCATACTGGTGACACTCATCATACTAGTGACATTCATCATACTGGTGACACTCATCATACTCGTAACACTCATCATGCTGGTGACACTCATCATACTGGTGACACTCATCATGCTCGTAACACTCATCATGCTCGTAACACTCATCATGCTGGTGACACTCATCATGCTCGTAATACTCATCATGCTCGTAACACTCATCATACTGGTGACACTCATCATACTGGTGACACTCATCATACTGGTGACACTCATCATGCTCGTAATACTCATCATCCTCGTAACACTCATCATACTAGTGACACTCATCATACTAGTGACACTCATCATACTAGTGACACTCATCATACTAGTGACACTCATCATGCTCGTAACACTCATCATACTAGTGACACTCATCATACTAGTAACACTCATCATACTCGTGACACTCATCATACTGGTGACACTCATCATACTAGTGACACTCATCATACTAGTGACACTCATCATACTAGTGACACTCATCATACTGGTGACACTCATCATGCTAGTGACACTCATCATACTGGTGACACTCATCATACTGGTGACACTCATCATACTAGTGACACTCATCATACTAGTGACACTCATCATACTGGTGACACTCATCATACTGGTGACACTCATCATGCTAGTGACACTCATCATGCTAGTGACACTCATCATACTGGTGACACTCATCATACTGGTGACACTCATCATACTAGTGACACTCATCATACTAGTGACACTCATCATACTGGTGACACTCATCATACTAGTGACACTCATCATACTGGTGACACTCATCATACTAGTGACACTCATCATACTGGTGACACTCATCATACTAGTGACACTCATCATACTGGTGACACTCATCATACTGGTGACACTCATCATACTAGTGACACTCATCATACTAGTGACACTCATCATACTAGTGACACTCATCATACTGGTGACACTCATCATTCCGGGGACAATCATCAGATAGTGATGATTGCTATATGTTGCAAGTTGCAACTTTCTGCCACTATTATTGCTTGTCATTTACCTGGAATAAATTCCATCAGTCTGTCTGGACATTTATTCAATTTAACCAAATTTTTAAGGGATTTACAACAATTTTTTATATTTATTTTTTCAAGGTTTCTTTGTGTCAACCTCAAACATTGTCGTATATATTTTAAGCATTTTGGTAAGTCATTTAAAAAACTGGTTTTGTGTGTGTGTGTGTGTGTGTGTGTGTGTGTGTGTGTGTGTGTGTGTGTGTGTGTGTGTGTGTGTGTGTGTGTGTGTGTGTGTGTGTGTGTGTGTGTGTACTCACCTAGTTGTACTCACCTAGTTGAGGTTGCAGGGGTCGAGTCCGAGCTCCTGGCCCCGCCTCTTCACTGGTTGCTACTAGGTCACTCTCCCTGAACCGTAAGCTTTATCATACCTCTGCTTAAAGCTATGTATGGATCCTGCCTCCACTACATCGCTTCCCAAACTATTCCACTAACTGACTACTCTGTGGCTGAAGAAATACTTCCTAACATCCCTTTGATTCATCTGTGTCTTCAACTTCCAACTGTGTCCCCTTGTTACTGTGTCCAAT
>NC_091313.1:3324308-3462381 GCF_038502225.1 Cherax quadricarinatus | reverse complement strand
TTCAAGACTGTTTTCTGAAGCAGTGTGTAACAGAGCCTACCAGGGGTAATAATTTGCTTGACCTAGTCTTGTCAAATAAGGAAACACTCGTAAATAATCTGGAGATCACTGAAGAGCTTGGCGCAAGTGATCACAAATCCATCACTTTTAGCATTAACTGGGAATACAGGAATAATGATAATACAGTAAAAATCCCTGATTTTCGTTCTGTCGATTATAATGGACTTAGGGAACACCTGTCTAATCTTGATTGGGGTTATCTAGCTAATGATTTTATTGACGATGATCATACCTATGATTATGAAGGGATCTGCTTTTATGATTTTTTTCTTAATAATGTACACCGTGCCCAGAGTATATACATTCCCCAGAGAGAAATTAGGTCTAATAATAACGATCCCAAATGGGTTAACAGTAGGTTAAAGCATCTATTAGGGGAGAAAAGGGGAATTTATAGGCGCATCAGAAGAGGAGAGGTTAACCTTACTGACCAATATGTTCAGCTTAAAAGAGAAGTAAAAAAGAGGATTAGAAAGACTAAACGTGACTATGAAATTAGAGTTGCTAATGAATCAAAGACTAATCCAAAGGGGTTCTTTCAAGTGTATAGGACGAAGGTGAAGGAAAAAGTAGGACCTCTAAAAATTGGGAATGGACAGCTGACAGATATAATATAATTATTATAATAATCAAGGGGGAAGCGCTAAACCCGGAGGATTATACAGCGCCTGGGGGGGGGATGTGGAAGGCATTCAGGCTTAATTCGGGGAACTGGAGCACAGATCCAATTCCCTAAATCAAGGGCCCCTCACCAACATCAAGGAACCTTCCTTGAGAGTAGCTGACAGATAACGAACTGGAAATGTGTTCCTTATTTAATGACTATTTTTTGTCAGTTTTTACACAGGAAGATGTAAATGAGATTTCAGTAATTAACAATTATTTAGTTCCTGATGAATTTAAATTAACTAATATTACTGTCACGAGGGACATGGTTATTAAACAGATAGACAAACTGAAGCAAAATAAGTCTCCGGGACCCGATGAGTTGTTTTCCAGGGTACTTAAGGAATGCAAGATGGAGCTTAGTCAGCCATTAACGAGTGTGTTTAATGCGTCCATCCTTACCGGTGTTGTGCCAGAGTTGTGGAAGATGGCTAATGTGGTTCCTATATTCAAATCAGGGGATAAGTCCGTTCCTTCAAATTACCGTCCAATAAGCCTGACATCTATAGTAGGCAAGTTATTAGAATCAATTATAGCTGACATTATTAGAAGTCACCTTGAAGAGCATAACTTGATAAATGAATCTCAGCATGGATTCACGAGAGGTCGTTCCTGCCTGACAAACTTGCTGACGTTCTTCAATAGAACATTTGAGGCAGTTGACAGTGATAAGGAATATGATATTGTTTATTTGGATTTTAGTAAAGCCTTCGATAGAGTACCTCACAAGAGACTCGTAAGAAAAGTGGCAGCTCATGGTATAGGAGGTAAAGTTCTAGCATGGATAGAGGCATGGTTCACCTATAGAAAGCAGAGAGTTACCATTAATGGAGTGAAATCTGAATGGGGATTAGTCACTAGTGGCGTTCCACAAGGATCAGTTTTAGGCCCTCTCTTGTTCATAATTTACATTAATGACCTTGATGAAGGGATTACGAGTGACATGAGTAAATTTGTAGATGAATGGTTCACAGAACTGACATGTTGATAAATTAGACACATGTGCAACCCAAGAGTTGCTCAATGAGTAAATTTGCTGATGATACAAAGATAGGCCGTATAATTCACTCTGAGGAGGATAGCAATAAACTCCAGGAGGATTTGGACAAATTAATGTCTTGGTCTGAAAAATGGCAGATGAAGTTCAATGTGGATAAGTGTAAGGTACTTGCCCTTGGTAATGAAAATAACCCTCGAAGCTATAATCTAGGTGAAGTAGAGCTTGATCATACAGAATGTGAAAAAAACTTGGGAGTCATGGTAAGCAGAAATCTAAAGCCAAGACAGCAGTGCCTAAGTGTGCGCAACAAGGCCAACAGATTGCTTGGAATAATGTTGGTAGAATTACCGACAATATATAAAGTAAAAGGACACAAGTGCAACTAATGTGACATTTTATTGTGGCATTTTTATTGTCACATTAATTGCACTTGTGTCCTTTTACTTTACAGATTACTTGGATTTATCTCAAGAAGTATAAGTAACAGAAGACCAAAGTTATTTTACAGCTCTATACATCACTAGTGAGGCCTCATTTAGATTATGCTGCTCAGTTTTGGTCCCCTTACTACAGGATGGATATAGACTCATTAGAGAACATACAGTGAAGAATGACTAAAATGATTTACTGTGTAAGGAACCTCCCGTATGAAGATAGACTCAAAGCCTTAAATCTCCACTCTCTGGAGAGGTGTAGAATGAGGGGAGATATCATTGAAGTGTATAAGTGGATGACGGGCATAAACAAGGGAGATATTAATAAAATACTGAGAGTGTCGAACCAGGTAAGAACCAGAAATAATGGATTTAAGTTGGATAAATTTAGATTTAGAAAGGACATAGGTAAGTACTGGTTTTCTAACAGAGTTGTAGATGCGTGGAACAGTCTTCCCAGTGGGGTGATAGAGGCTAGGACCTTGGGTAGCTTTAAGAAGAGATTGGGCAAATATATGAGTGGGAGGGGCTGGGTTTGATTGGTGTCATTGGGTTCGGGAGTTATTTCTTGGGTAGCTTTAGGTAGAGGTCGTTTTGATAAGGACCTGCCTCGCATGGGCCAGTAGGCCTTCTGCAGTGTTCCTCCATTCTTATGTTCTTATGTGCAAGGTATACAGGCCTAAATTACATCAGTGACATACTATTATATAGAAAGATCCTTGTTATGCAGAGCATTTCGGGGAAAATTAGGTCAGTTTTGTCCCAGGATGCGACCCACACCAGTCGACTAACACCCAGGTATCCATTATTACTGCTAGGTGAACACTGGACAGCAGATGTGTTAAGGGAACACGTCCTAATATTTCCAGCCGTACCCCATTATTATTATTATAATAAAAAAGAAGGGCTAAGCCACAAGGGCTATACAGCGCTGCAGGGCAGGAAGCGAGGGCATCAGGTGGCAAAAGGGAGGTGGATGAGTAATAGGTTATGGATAACAGTGGAGCAGTGGATGGTGAAAGGGTAAAGGGCAGCAAGAGACTGAGCTAGAAAGGGCTGAGGGGAGTGCGTAAGGTATCATCATCAGAGTTTGTGGAGTAAATCAGTCGTTGTCAAGAAGTCAATGAGAGAGTCAGGATTAAAGGAGGGTCCATCAGCAAGAAGAGAAGGTAAAGAGAGAGTAGTAGAACGAAGACGGCGTTGGAGGTAAATTCTGCATGCTCGTTGATAGAGAGGGCAGTCTAACAGAATGTGGCTAATCGATACTGGAACTTGACACTGCTCACAGAGAGGTACAGGGTGCCTCTCCATGAGATACCCGTGAGTAAGACGAGTGTGGCCAATGCGAAGACGGGAGAGAGTGGTCTCCCAACCACGGCACTGATGACAAGAAGACGGCCAGTAACCTATGCTCGGTTTAATAGAATGAAGTTTGTTACCAAGCAGAGTTGACCAACGTTGTTGCCAACGGGCGTGAAGGTGGGCAGCTATTGTAGCAAAATAGTCCAGGGGATCGACCCCAGACCACAGTGTGTGAACTAGCGATCGAGCTATGAAATATATTAAAATTTAGGCACAGGTAGCGCTGTATGACCCTTATGGGTCTAGCGCTTAGTTAAAATTATAATCAAATTTAGGCACTGGTACACATAAATACAATTATCATACATTATATAAATTACAAAAAAAAATTGAAGTGATTTATTTTCATCGAAGTTATTGTAATATCTTGTTATTTAAACCTTTTCGCATTTTTCATCGTCAGTTTTTTTTTTTGTCTCTCTCAAAGATAGTTTCGTGCATTTAAAATCTTTCATTTAATGTTAATCCTCTCCAAGGAGGTTCCTTGATGCCGGTGAAGAGCTCTTGATCCAAGGAATGCAACCTGCCTTCATCTTACATCGACCCTGATTGCTTCACATACCCCCTTACTGATTGAGCGCTCCCCGTAAATGTAATAATAATAATAATAATAATAATAATAATAATAATAATAATAATAATAATAATAATAATAATCGTGAGGTATTAGCTAAGTTACCCTTCCAGGCATCTTAAGTTTTCTGTATTTAATTCCATTTTCTTTATTTAACCTAACCTAGATGTGGGAGATGTACTCTCAGAGTTGTACTCTCCTGTACTCTCACAGGTGTACTATCCCAATTGTACTCTCCTGTACTCTCCGGTGCTAAGTTGTACTCCTGTACTCTCCCAGCTGTACTCTCCTGTGCTCTCCCAGTTGTGCTCCTGTACTCTCCTGTACTATCATAGCTGTACTCTTATACTCTCATAGTTGCACTCTCCTATGTTGCCCCAGTTGTACTCCTGTACTCTCACAATTGTACTCTCCTGTGCTGTCCCAGTTATACTCTACTCTCCCAGCTGTACTCCCATGGAATCTCCCAGTTGTACTCTCCTGAGCTCTGACAGTTGTCCTTCCTGTACTCTCAGTTGTATTCTCCAGTACTCTCACAGTTGTACTCTCCTGTATTCTCACACTGGTAAATAGGCTACACAATTGTGACTGGACAGTGATAAGTTTCACGGACGTAAACGATGCCTGGGAAAAATTCAAAACAATGTTCACTACCATCCTTGATAATATTGTACCAGTTAAAGAGGTTAGGATTAAACGAAGAACTGAACCCTGGATGAATACTGAGATATTAGATAATATGAAATTCAGAGACCAGCTGCTAAAAAGATTTAAAGCAAACAGACAGGATATTGCAGCACTAAATGAATTCCAAAGGGTGAGGAACAGAGTACAGAGACTTATAAAAGGAGCAAAGGCAAAGCACTACTGCTCAAAAATTGAAGAGTATAAGCATAACCCCAGAAAGCTCTGGCAACAACTAAAACAGTTGGGGTATAGCCATAAGCCAGTAGATAGGTCTAACATAGTACTCACTATCGATAATGAGGTATGCCACGAAACATCTAAGGTGGCAAATTGATTTAATTCATACTACACATCTGTTCATCAACACTAGTAAGTAAACTACCAGCTGCATCAAATACCTTTAACACAGACTCTGATAAGTTTCAAACATACTATACCAATAGAGGGGTAACCCCAAACAGTTGTCAACTAGTAAGTGTATCTCATGTCTTTATTCAAAAAGAACTAAGCAGGTTAAACCCAACTAAGAGCACAGACCCTGATAACATCCCGTCTAAGTTCCTAAAAGATGGTGCTTCTGAACTGTCAATCCCTATTGCTCACATAATAAATCTATCAATCACTACTAATACCGTACCGGAGGGGTTCAAGGAGGCCAGAGTTACTCCTATCTTCAAGAAAAATAGTAGGTCTGATGTAAGCAACTATAGGCCTGTTAGTATACTCAGTATAATATCTAAAATTCTAGAGAGGGCGGTGTATTCTCAAGTAGTTAAGTAGATAAATTAGACACATGTGCAACTCTTGGGTATCTTTATTGAGGAAACGTTTCGCCACACAGTGGCTTCATCAGTCCATACAAAGGAGAATCTTGAAGAACAGGAGGAGAATGAGGTAATCAGTCCCTCAACCTTGAGTCGATGTGGTCAGTCCACATCGACTCAAGGTTGAGGGACTGATTACCTCATTCTCCTCCTGTTCTTCAAGATTCTCCTTTGTATGGACTGATGAAGCCACTGTGTGGCGAAACGTTTCCTCAATAAAGATACCCAAGAGTTGCACATGTGTCTAATTTATCAACATGTCGGTTCTCTGAACCATTCATCTACAAAGTAGTTAAGTACCTTAATGACAACAACATTCTCCATAGCTATCAATCGGGCTTTAGAAGATCCTACTCAACCGACACCTCCCTTATTAATCTGATGGATTACCTGAGAACTGAAATGTCAAAGGGGAACCTCATAGGTATGGTAACCTTAGACCTGCAAAAGGCCTTCGATACTGTCAACCACAATATATTATGTAATAAACTTCAAGCTATCGGTATAGGTTCTGTAGACTGGTTTAAGTCCTACCTTAGCAACAGGAGACAAATAGTCAAAATCAACAAAACAGAATCAGAACCCCTGCCGATAACATGTGGAGTTCCCCAAGGTAGTATTCTGGGTCCCTTATTATTCTTATGTTATGTCAATGATATGCCTATCAGTGTCAAGTGCAAACTCCTACTGTATGCAGATGACAGTGCTCTGTTAGTGTCAGGTAAAGACCCACAAGATATTGCTAATGTTTTAACACTGGAACTGGAGTCCTGCAGCAAATGGTTAGTAGACAACAAACTATCATTACACCTAGGGAAAACTGAAGCCATTCTCTTTGGCACGAAACAAACTGAGAAGGGTAAATAATTTTAATGTTCAATGTAATGGGGAGCCCATCACTTTGGTTTCATCAGTAAAATATTTGGGAATCCCCTTTGACCCATGCATGTCAGGAGAATTGATAGGGAACAGTGTAGTAAAGAAAGCGAATGCCAGAGTGAAGTTCCTGTATAGACATGCACAATGTCTACCTACTGAGGCTCGCAGGACCCTATGTCTAGCCCTTATACAATGTCATATGGATTACGCTTGCTCTTCTTGGTACTCTGCCTTGACAAAAAAACTGAAAGATAGACTGCAAATCACCCAGAACAAAATCGTAAGATTCATCCTGGGGCTGGGACCAAGAGAACATGTAGGCCAGGATGAATTTCAGCAGTTGGATATGCTGAATGTTGAAGACAGAGTAAAACAACTGAAGCTAAATCATGTTTATAAAATTGCTCACAAACAATGACCAGAATATATTGCTGTCAATTTTGTCAAGGTTGGGAACCAAAGCAATCATAGTACTAGGGGGAGAGAGCACAACTTTGTAGTACCCACAGTCAGTGGCCAGGCTTCAAACACCTTTTATTGTACAGCAATAAAGGAATGGAACAGACTGCCCGCACATGTCAAAGCCAGTCATAGCATGAACCAGTTCAAGAAGAGTGCCAAAAGGTGTCTGATGAATGTAGCTACAGAAAGGGAGGGGAATGATTTTCTATTTTTTAGCTAACATACGTGTAAATTTTACCTTATTCCTAGTAATGACCCTCGTATTGTAGATAGTCTTAATGACCTTGGTGTAGTAGATAGTCTTTTTAGTATGATAATAAGATGTTATCTTCATTGTAGAATAATAAGAAAATATTATAATCTTTATATTATAATAATAAGGTAAAAGGACCCCAATGGAAATAAGTCACTCTGTCTGACTTTTTTGGGTTATCCTAGGTTCTCTACACATATGCTGCTATGTATGATAATTCTATGTAACTGTACTTGTGTATACCTGAATAAACTTACTTACTTACTTACTGTACTCTCCTGTACTCTCACAGTTGTATTCTCCAGTACTCTCACAGTTGTATTCTCCAGTACTCTCACAGTTGTATTCTCCAGTACTCTCACAGTTGTACTCATACAATCATCAGTTATATCTTAAAATCACTTAGAGGCAACTTTCTCTAGTTAATTAACAAAATGATAATTATTACATAAAGTTTGCAAATTGTTATTAATGTTGTGACTGGGTGTGGAAGTGTGAATTGCTCATTACTCTAAAATTTGTTCATGATTGTAGCCATGTATAAACGCAAGTAACCATTCTTACAGTATTCATTACCTTTGTAACTTGTGAGTTTATTACCTTGTACCTAGTTCAGCCATCAAAACTTTGGGGCCCAGTCCCTGGACCCATTGTGTACCTCTATAATCTGTTAATACCTTTGTAACTTGTCATGATTGTGACTAGACCTACCTGGAGTTCATCACCTTTGTAAATTGTGAGTTCATTACCTTTGTAAATTGTGAATTCATTACCTCTGTAACTTGCTCAGCCATCAAAACTTTGAGGCCCAGTCCCTGGACCCATTATGTACCTCTGTAATCTTTTGACTACCGCCCACAGGATGGGTATGGGGTGCATAATAAACATATTAAACTAAACTAACTGTGAGGCAGAGGAGCGTGAGCGTCCTCAGGCAACCACACCGATCTGATGAGTCATTCTCCAGTTATCTCACGGTTTCCATCGATTCCAATTTCATTTTTTTCTGTTACATTGTAACAAATTTTCTAGCAAGCAAATGCAACTTATTAAGTAATATTCTGACTCTAAGATTCATCTGCAATTAAATACTGAAGACGTTCAGAAGACATTTAATAATATTCAAGTAACTTAACGGGGAATAAAAAAAAACATCGCTAATTTACACAGAAGTTCGTCAAATTTGCATCAACACAGCTGAGTCTTCGTCTCTGCCGTCATCGCGTATCCTGGCGACCCTAGTGAAACAACTCAAGGATCCCAGTGGAAATAAGTCACTGACTTTCTTGAGCTGTGACCATAATTTTTAAAGGGGTGGACCGGTAAGCCTGGGGAAGGCCTCGGTCAGATGACCAAAAGCTCCAACAGCGGGTCATCATCTAAGGCCCGCGTCAGCAAACACTTGTCCTATTTCCTGACAACCTTACCTAACCTTACCTTGGGTTATCCTAGGTAATCTACACATACGCTGCTATGTATAATAATTTATGTAACTGTATTTATGTATACCTGAATAAACTTTCTGACTTTAAACGTCTGAAGCTCGACACTGAGGAATTTTTTGAAATTCTCCAGCATACTGGAATAAATTCAACAAGTGTGGTCACAGGGCACGTCAACATGCCAGTTATTATAGGACTCTGGTCATCGCTACTCTACACAGTGTTGAAATTTTGAAGCCGACTGGCTGAGGCGTCCCCGACTGATGAACAAAATAACATCGAAAAGTTGGAAGAAGAAAAAAATTCAGGTAGCCTTTTAAAGGTATCCCTTTAGGGATACCTAATAAAGATCCCATTCAGGGATACCTAATAAAGGTCCCCCTTCAGGATACCTAATAATTATAATTATAATCATGGGGTAGCGCTAAACCTGTAGGATTATACAGCTCCTGGGGGATGGAAGGTATTCAGGTTCAATTCAGGTAACCGGAGCACAGATCCAATTCCCTAGATCAAGAGCCCTTCACCAGTGTCAAGGAACCTCCCTTGAGGAGTGATACCTAATAAAGAAGACACGAATATGTTACTGGGTATATCTGTCTAATGTGTAAAATGGTAATATTATAATATATATAATATAATATATATATATATATATATATATATATATATATATATATATATATATATATATATATATATATATATATAATGCAAATATCGCAAACCAAGCGATATAGGATGCAAAACAACCAAGGGGGGTAGTAGAATGATAACTCTAGGCCTTTCCTTCAGGAGCTTGCTAAACTCGTGTGTTGCAAGCTCCTGATGATGTGTTGATTGCAATCATTCTACACATTATCAGAATATGCAAAACAACCACTCTGAAAGAATAGAGCTTTCGTGACTACTCACTTATCAAGGAACTCAGCATAATGTGAGTAAAAAGCGCTGGAGTGGTTGTTTTGCAAAGTCCAAGCAAATACGTTAAATAGCAACGTTCATCTTGCCATATAGAACAAGTGAAAATTTGTGTATGCAATAACTGTGTTTGTTTAGTATTAAATTACTGGACTTCCACCTCTTTTCTGTAATGTTGCAAGCTCCTGATGATGTGCAGCATAATCTAAATGAGGCCTAACCAAGGATATACAGAGTTGACTTATCAGGATAACTAGGGATCTCAGGGCAGCTAGTCTTCCATTTATACACCTCAATCATATTCCCCCTAATTCTACGCCTTTCGAGAGAGTGCAGATTCAGGGCCCTTTTGTGTTCCAGCGACTCAGTGCGGCTGTTCAGAGGGGTAATGTCTGCTGTATTTTGTGGACACGCCCCAGCTCTGAGGAGCTGGATGAGATTTTCGCATTATAATCAGTGACAAACACGTAACAATATGTACTAAACGTGTATCTCTCACGCCTCATGTACTGTATGTGCCATCTTTGTATCAGCAATGTATTTCTTAAATCTTCTGTACCATATTATATAATAAAATATACCTCTTTGTAAAAAAGAATGAAAAGATGGAGTGGTAGGGAGAGTGGAATATTCAAACTGCTTCAGGAAGAAATCCAAATATTCTTTTTTGAAGCCTTTATATATATATATATATATATATATATATATATATATATATATATATATATATATATATATATATATATATATATATATATATACAGTGGAACCTCAAATTTCGAACTTTCTTCGTTCCAGAAGGCTGTTCGAGTGCGTTTACCGAACGAATTTATTCCCATCAGGAATAATGTAAATTAGATTAGTCCATTTCAGACCCTATATATATATATATATATATATATATATATATATATATATATATATATATATATATATATATATATATATATATATATATATATATATATATATATATGATAATCTCAGCAGCTTGGCTGAGAAAATTTCGATCTTGACATCATGGCTGAGAAAACCTTAATCTTGCCATCATGGCTGAGAAAATTCTCAATCTTGGCATCTTGGATGAGAAAACCTCAATCTTGGCATCATGGCTGAGAAAACCTTGATCTTGGCATCATGGCTGAGAAAACTTCAATCTTGGCATCAGTCTTCTCCCTTCGGTAGATCATTTACATATATCAGGTATAAAAAAAAGTCTTGGAAGGACCCGCTGGTCACTCTCAGCCTGATGGCTGCCTACACTTTGTCTTGTGTGTGTGTTTAGGTAAAGGTGAATATGAAGCGGTGTGTGTGTTAACGTATAAGTGAGAACAATCACTACGTTATAGATTTAACGTGAGCCCAGAATGAGCGCCAGTGTGTCACTGATCTGGATGTGCACGCAAGCGTGTACACGTGTACACGTATATGTACACAGCTATAAAAGCACAGCACAGTGGACAAAGACAGGGTGTTCCAGAGATGGGACACAGAAACAAGGGGTCAAAATTGGAAGTTGAAGACTCAAATAAGCCGAAGGGATGTTAGGAAGTATTTCTTCAGACATAGAGTTGTCAGGAAGTGGAATAGTCTGGCAAGTGATGTAGTGGAGGCAGGATCCATACATAGCTTTAAAACGAGGTATGATAAAGCTCATGGAGCAGGAGAGAGGACTTAGTAGCGATCAGTGGAGGGGCCAGGAGCTGAGTCTCGATCCCTGCAACCACAAATAGGTGAGTACATATATGCATACGCCAGAGTGCGCACGTATATATAATAGCCATACAAGCTAGCGCGTATACTTATACATATAATAATAAAAAAAAAATACACATGCACACTTTAACAAGCCAGTCAGACGTTACAGACATGAACATGATACAGTTCATCTCTGTTTATTCCCAAGATTATGCCAGTAAATACACATTTTAAGGTAAGTGATTCCTTGTTTGTATTTACGGTTTGTATTTACTAGGCAGGTGAGAGGTCCTTGGCTTCGAACTATAGACCAATAAGCCTTACCTCCATAGTGGGAAAATTTATGGAATCAATAATTGCCGAAGCAATTCATAGCCATCTTGATAGACACAGATTGATTAATGAATCTCAACACAGTTTTACAAAGGGGCGTTCCTGTCTTACGAATTTACTAACTTTTTTCACTAAGGTGTTTGAGGAGGTAGATCATGGTAATGAATATGATATTGTGTATATGGACTTCAGTAAGGTTTTCGATAGAGTTCCACACCAGAGGCTATTGAGGAAACTTAAGGCACACGGAACAGGAGAAATTTTTTCCTGGATAGAGGCATGGCTGACAAATAGGCAGCAGAGAGTTTGCATAAATGGGGAGAAATCAAAGTGGGGGCACGTCACGGGCAGTGTTCCTCAGGGGTCAATGGTGGGCCCGTTGTTGTTCACAATTTACATAAACGACATAGATGAGGGAATAAATAGCGACATAAGCAAATTTGCTGATGACACTAAAATAGGCCGTCCAATTCATTCTAATGAAGACATTAGAGCACTCCAGGATTATTTGAACAGACTGATGCAGTGATCGGAGAAGTGGCTGATGCAGTTTAATATTGACAAATGCAAAGTTCTAAATGTTGGACAGGTAAATAACCATGCCACATATAACCTAAATAATGTAGATCTTATTACTACTGATTGTTCGCAATAAAGCTAACAGAATTCTTGGCTTCATATCTAGAAGTATAAATATTAGAAGTTCTCAGGTTGTTCTTCAACTCTATATATCCTTGGTTAGGCCTCATTTAGACTATGCTGCTCAGTTCTGGTCACCGTATTACAAAATGGATATAAATGCTCTGGAAAACGTACAGAGGAGGATGACAAAGATGATCCCATGTATCAGAAATCTTCCCTATGAGGATAGACTGAGGGCCCTGAATCTGCACTCTCTCGAAAGGCGTAGAATTAGGGGGATATGATCGAGGTGTATAAATGGAAAACAGGAATAAATAAAGGGGACGTAAGTAGCGTGCTGAAAATTTCCAGCCAAGACAGGACTCGCAGCAAGGGTTTCAAGTTGGAAAAATTCAGATTCAGGAAGGATATAGGAAAGCACTGGTTTGGTAATAGAGTTGTGGATGATTGGAACAAACTCCCGAGTACAGTTATTCAGGCTAAAACGTTGTGTAGTTTTAAAAATAAGTTAGATAAATACATGAGTGGGTGTGGGTGGGTGTGAGTTGGACCTGACTAGCTTGTGCTGCTGGGTCTGGTGCCGTGCTCCTTCCTTGAGTGGAGGTGACCGGACTGGGTGGGTCATTGGTCTAATCCGGGGGGAGGGGATCATTGGGCTAATCCGGGGGGTGACATGGACCTGCTCCGCATGGGTCAGTAGGCCTGTTGCAGTGTTCCTTCTTTCTTATGTTCTGTTCTTAAACGGAGCTGTGCTCGCAGTAACGTGTCTTCAGTGTTTGAAGCTACAGTAGCAGAGCTGTGCTAATTGTGTAAAGTATTCAGCATTATTATATAAACTTTAGCTCAGGATTCAACCCATGAGTTAATACCTAGGTACCTATTAACTGCTGGAAGAACAGGGGCAACAGGTGTATGGAGACTTGTCAATACGTCTCGCCTTTCCCGAGGATTGAACCCGGGAGCTTTCAGTTGAACACTGAGTGCTCTGACCAGTGTGTGGGTATGTGTTTTTACTGACTGAGCTGCACTTGCCTAGCAGTGATTAGAGTAGGATGAACCCAAGGTCCACACTCTGTTGTAAATACTGGGTGGTTAGCTGGGCCCCAGTTTGATTGTACGTACACTAGGGCAGAGTGCCAGATGGGAGACGAAGCTAGTGGTGACCAACGACCAACTTATAAACACATACCTTCATAGTATAATAATAATAAGGTATTAAAAGGACCCCAATGGAAATAAGTCACTTCGACTTTTTTGGGTTATCCCAGGTTCTCTACACATATGCTGCTATGTATGATAATCTATATAACTGTATTTGTGTATACCTGAATAAACTTATTTGCTAGCAAGTGCTTTTAAAACTGTCACGACGTACCAGCGACCACTTTGTCAACACGACTTACCAATACCAGTGACCTCATACCAGCCCTACCAACACCTGTAGGCACAATACCAGTGACCACATACCAGTCCTACCATCGCCTGGAGGCACAATACCAGTGACCACATACCAGTCCTACCATCGCCTGGAGGCACAATACCAGTGACCTACCAGCCCAAACAGCACCTGGAAATACAATATGAAGAAAAGTCTGGTATATACTGTAATTATTGTAGTTTAAACCTTTACACGTAATTAAACGTCCTGAGAGTGCGGTCCACCTGCTGAGACACCAGTCAGGTTATTAAAGCTGAAGGCTCTCTCCCCATCCCCCATGGAGGGAAGGGGATAAGAGAACGAATCTGCAGGTTTCACTGGAAAGTAGGCAGAGAACAGACATAATATTTTTTTACCATGTCTACCCCGGGCCGCGGGGGCGTTGACCCCCGGAACTCTCTCCAGATCTCCAGATAAACCACTTCTGCTGTTACTGCTACTGCTGCTTCTGTTACTATTACCACCACCACTACTACTACTACTGCTTCTATGTTGAAGATTGAGACACTTGTGCAACATATGGGAATCTCAATCTTCAACTTGTCGGTTTTCAAAATCATTCATCACTACTTCTCCAGGTAAACTTCTATGTTATAGAACAGACGATAACTCGTGAGTAAAAGATAGTTATGTGAAGCACTAAAGCCGTGTGTTGGTTCACTTATGGCAAGCTAAGCATGCTGATCTCGCAGTCAGGATTACCTCTAAATAACAAAAAAGGCACAATACTGTGACTGGAACGATACACAAATAACCCGCACATAAAAGAGAGAAGCTTACGACGACGTTTCGGTCCGACTTTTACTATTTACAAGTGTGACTTTGTAAATGGTCCAAGTCGGATCGAAACGTCGTCTTAAGCTCCTCTCTTCTATGTGCGGGTTATTTGTGTATAGGATTACCTCTACTGTTGCAGTCAGCAGGGAAGCCTGTGTGTACACAACATGGGAGCCTGTGTGTACACAACATGGGAGCCTGTGTGTACACAACATGGGAGCCTGTGTGTACACAACATGGGAGCCTGTGTGTACACAACATGGGAGCCTGTGTGTACACAACATGGGAGCCTGTGTGTACACAACATGGGAGCCTGTGTGTACACAACATGGGAGCCTGTGTGTACACAACATGGGAGCCTGTGTGTACACAATAGGGGAGCCTGAATGTATACAACAGGGGGAACCTGCGTGTACACAGCAGGGAAGCCTGCGTGTACCCATTATTATAATCAAAAAGAAGCGCTAAACCACAAGGGTTATACAGCGCTGCCTGCGTGTACACAGCAGGGGAGCCTACGTGTACAGAGCAGTGGAGCCTGCATGTACACTGCAGTGGAGCCTTAGTGTACACAGCAGTGAAACCCGCGTGTACACAGCAGTGGACCCTGCGTGTACACAGCAGTGGACCCTGCGTGTACACAGCAGGGGAGAGCCTGCGTGTACACAGCAGGGGAGTCTGCACATACTGGAAGTATCTATGTAGGACAGTGTAGGCAGCTACTATATCCTGGGGTTAAGAAAGTACCGATGAAGGTGGCCCACTCTCTCTCTCTCTCTCTCTCATTTTTCTTGTTTTTATGCTATCTCTTCCATGAACGTGTCCAGGTCCTCCATAACCACGAAAAATAATATATATATATATATATATATATATATATATATATATATATATATATATATATATATATATATATATATATATATATATATATATAATATTATTATTATTAACATATCGGCCGCTTCCCAACAAGGCAGGGTGGCTTGAAAAAGAAAAACTTCATCATTCACTCCATCACTGTCTTGCCAGAGGCTCGCTCACACTACAGTTATAAAACTGCAACATTAACACCCCTCCTTCAGAGTGCAGACACTGCACTTCCCATCTCCAGGACTTAAGTCCGGCCTGCCGGTTTCCCTGAATCCCTTCATAAATGTTACCTTGCTCACACTCCAACAGCACGTCAAGTCCTAAAAACTATTTGTCTCCACTCCTAACACGCTCACGCATGCTTGCTGGGAGTCCAAGCCCATCGCACACAAAACCTCCTTTATCCCCTCCCGCCTAGGCCGAAATATGTAAAATTGGTCACTTAGCAAGAACTAATTTAAAATTAAGCCTATACACAGGATATATATATATATATATATATATATATATATATATATATATATATATATATATATATATATATATATATATATATATATATATTCAACAAGTCGGCCGTCTCCCACCGAGGCAGGGTGACCTAAAAAGAAAGAAAATCCCCAAAAATAAAATACTTTCATCATCAAAATTATTTTTTATGAGCGAGCCACAGAATTTGGTTAACACAAGCCTGTCTTATGTTATCCTGGCGCCAAATGAACAGTCAATAAATGACATGCCCATGCACTCTGCCCCAGGGCCAGACTTATGGAACTCCGTGTTCATCAAGAACTGCAAGAAGCCCCTATCACGAGCTTTTACCATCCTATAGAGAGGGAGCATGGACACGGGGGTCGTCCAACAGTTACTAAAAACAACAGACATAGCCCCACAAAGGGGGCAGTAAAGCAATAGCAAAGAACTACAGACCGATAGCGCGAACATCCCATATCATAAAAATCTTTGAAAGGGTCCTAAGAAGCAAGATCACCACCCATCTAGAAATCCATCAATTACACAACCCAGGGCAACATGGGTTTAGAGCAGGTCGCTCCTGTCTGTCTCAACTATTGGATCACTACGACAAGGTCCTAGATGCACTAGAAGACAAAAAGAATGCAGATGTAATATATACAGACTTTGCAAAAGCCTTCGACAAGCGTGACCATGGCGTAATAGCGCTCAACATGCGTGCTAAAGGAATAACAGGAAAAGTTGGTAGATGGATCTATAATTTCCTCACAAACAGAACACAAAGAGTAGTAGTCAACAGAGTAAAGTCCGAGGCAGCTACGGTGAAAAGCTCTGTTCCACTAGGCACAGTACTCTTGTTTCTCATCCTCATATCTGACATAGACAAGAATGTCAGCCACAGCACCGTGTCTTCCTTTGCAGATGACACCCGAATCTGCATGACAGTGTCTTCCGTTGCAGACACTGCAAGGCTCCAGGCGGACATCAACCAAATCTTTCAATGGGCTGCAGAAAACAATATGAAGTTCAACGATGAGAAATTTCAATTACTCCGATATGGTAAACACGAGGAAATTAAAACTTCATCCGAGTACAAAACAAATTCCGGCCACAAAATAGAGCGAAAAACCAACGTCAAAAACCTAGGAGTGGTCATGTCGGAGGATCTCACTTTCAAGGACCATAACATTGTATCAATCGCAGCTGCTAGAAAAATGACAGGATGGATAATGAGAACCTTCAAAACTAGGGATGCCAAGCCCATGATGACACTCTTCAGGTCGCTTGTTCTATCTAGGCTGGAATATTGCTGCACACTAACAGCACCTTTCAAGGCAGGTGAAATTGCTGACCTAGAAAATGTACAGAGAACCTTCAAGGCGTGCATAACGGAAATAAAACACCTCAATTACTGGGAGCACTTGAAGTTCCTGAACATGTATTCCCTGGAACGCAGGCGGGAGAAATACATGATTATATACACCTGGAAAAACCTAGAGGGACTAGTACCGAACATGCACACGAAAATAATTCACAACGAAAGCAAAAGACTTGGCAGATGATGCAACATCCCCCCAATGAAAAGCAGGGGTGTCACTAGCACGTTAAGAGACAATACAATAAGTGTCAGGGGCCCGAGACTGTTCAACTGCCTCCCAGCATACATAAGGGGGATTACCAACAGACCCTTGGCAGTCTTCAAGCTGGCACTGGACAAGCACCTAAAGTCGGTACCTGACCAGCCGGTCTGTGGCTCGTACGTTGGATTGCACGCATCCAGCAGTAACAGCCTGGTTGATCAGGCTCTGATCCACCAGGAGGCCTGGTCACAGACCGGGCCGCGGGGGCGTTGACCCCCGGAACTCTCTCCAGGTAAACTCCAGGTAAATCATTCAACACTTTCACCTCACTCACACATAATCACTGTTTTTGCAGAGGTGCCCAGAATACAACAGTTTAGAAGTATTTTTTTATTAATTATTAACACACCGGCCGATTCCCACCAAGGAAGGGTAGCCCGAAAGAGAAAAACTTTCACCATCATTCACTCCATCACTCTCTTGCCAGAAGGGTGCTTTACACTACAGTTTTTAAACTGCAACATTAACACCCCTCCTTCAGAGTTCAGGCACTGTACTTCCCATCTCCATGACTCAAGTCCGGCCTGCCGGTTTCCCTGAATCCCTTCATCAGAAATGTTACTTTGCTCACACTCCAACAGCACGTCAAGTATTAAAAACCATTTGTCTCCATTCACTCCTATCAAACACGTATAAAAATACACAATATATCCCTCCAAACTGCCAATATCTCAAACCCCTCCTTTAGAGTGCAGGCATTGTACTTCCCATTTCCAGGACTCAAGTCCGGTTATATAAAATAACCGGTTTCCCTGAATCTCTTCAATAAATATTACCCTGCTCACACTCCAACAGATCGTCAGGTCCCAAATACCATTTGTCGCCATTCACTCCTATCTAACACGCTCACGCACACTTGCTGGAAGTCCAAACCCCTCGCCCACACCTCCTTTACCCCCTCCCTCCAACCTTTTCGAGGACGACCCCTACCCCGCCTTCCTTCCCCTACAGATTTATACGCTCTCCATGTCATTCTACTTTGATCCATTCTCTCTAAATGACCAAACCACCTCAACAAACCCTCTTCAGCCCTCTGACTAATACTTTTATTAACTCCACACCTTCTAATTTTCACACTCCGAATTTTCTGCATAATATTTACACCACACATTGCCCATAGACAGGAGGCAGCTCTGGTGAAAACTCACACTCACACGAGCTTTTAAATCTCTGCACAAAATTCAATTTAAACCAGCAAATAATAGAGCCTACTAGACTGGAGAATACACTAGACCTCATCTTCACTAACAATGATGATCTGATAAGAAATGTCACCATATCAAAAACAATATACTCAGATCACAACATAATTGAGGTTCAGACATGTATGCGTGGAGCCCCAGACCGACATAATGAGACTAGTCACGAGGGAGCATTCACCAAATTCAACTTCAATAACAAAAACATAAAGTGGGACCAAGTAAACCAAGTCCTAACCGATATAAGCTGGGAAGATATACTAAGCAACACAGACCCCAACGTATGCCTAGAACAGATTAACTTGGTGGCACTCGATGTATGCACAAGGCTTATTCCTCTAAGAAAAAGGAGGAGTAGATGCAAAATAGAAAGAGACAGGCGCTCCCTTTACAGGCGACGGAAAAGAATAACAGAGCGGCTAAAAGAGGTCAATATATCTGAAATGCGTAGGGACACACTGGTCAGAGAAATAGCAAGCATCGAACTCAAGCTAAAGGAATCTTATAGGAGTCAGGAATCGCGGGAAGAACTAAAAGTCATAAATGAAATCGAAAGAAACCCAAAGTATTTCTTCTCCTATGCCAAATCAAAGTCGAGAACAACATCCAGTATTGGGTCCCTACTTAAACAAGATGGGTCCTACACAGATGACAGCAAGGAAATGAGTGAGCTACTCAAGTCCCAATATGACTCAGTTTTTAACAAGCCGCTAACCAGACTGAGAGTCGAAGATCAAAACGAATTTTTTATGAGAGAGCCACAAAATTTGGTTAACACAAGCCTATCCGATGTTACCCTGACGCCAAATGACTTCAAACAGGCGATAAATGACATGCCCATGCACTCTGCCCCAGGGCCAGACTCATGGAACTCCGTGTTCATCAAGAACTGAAAGAAGCCCCTATCACGAGCCTTTTCCATCCTATGGAGAGGGAGCATGGACACGGGGGTCGTCCCACAGTTACTAAAAACAACAGACATAGCCCCACTCCACAAAGGGGGCAGTAAAGCAACAGCAAAAAACTACAGACCGATAGCACTAACATCCCATATCATAAAAATCTTTGAAAGGGTCCTAAGAAGCAAGATCACCACCCATCTAGAAACCCATCAGTTACACAACCCAGGGCAACATGGGTTTAGAACAGGTCGCTCCTGTCTGTCTCAACTATTGGATCACTACGACAAGGTCCTAAATGCACTAGAAGATAAAAAGAATGCAGATGTAATATATACAGACTTTGCAAAAGCCTTCGATAAGTGTGACCATGGCGTAATAGCGCACAAAATGCGTGCTAAAGGGATAACAGGAAAAGTCGGTCGATGGATCTATAATTTCCTCACCAACAGAACACAGAGAGTAGTCGTCAACAGAGTAAAGTCCGAGGCAGCTACGGTGAAAAGCTCTGTTCCACAAGGCACAGTACTCGCTCCCATCTTGTTCCTCATCCTCATATCCGACATAGACAAGGATGTCAGCCACAGCACCGTGTCTTCCTTTGCAGATGACACCCGAATCTGCATGACAGTGTCTTCCATTGCAGACACTGCAAAGCTCCAGGCAGACATCAACCGAATCTTTCAGTGGGCTGCAGAAAACAATATGAAGTTCAACGATGAGAAATTTCAATTACTCAGATATGGTAAACACGAGGAAATTAAATCTTCATCAGAGTACAAAACAAATTCTGGCCACAAAATAGAGCGAAACACCAACGTCAAAGATCTGGGAGTGATCTTGTCGGAGGATCTCACCTTCAAGGACCATAACATTGTATCAATCGCATCTGCTAGAAAAATGACAGGATGGATAATGAGAACCTTCAAAACTAGGGAGGCCAAGCCCATGATGACACTCTTCAGGTCACTTGTTCTATCTAGGCTGGAATATTGCTGCACACTAAGAGCACCTTTCAAGGCAGGTGAAATTGCTGACCTAGAAAATGTACAGAGAACCTTCACGGCATGCATCATGGAGATAAAACACCTCAATTACTGGGAGCACTTGAGGTTCCTGAATCTGTATTCCCTGGAATGCAGGCGGGAGAGATACATGATTATATACACCTGGAAAATCCTAGAGGGACTAGTACCGAACTTGCACACGAAAATCACTCACTACGAAAGCAAAAGACTTGGCAGACGATGCAACATCCCCCCAATGAAAAGCAAGGGTGTCACTAGCACGTTAAGAGACCATACAATAAGTGTCAGGGGCCCGAGACTGTTCAACTGCCTCCCAGCATACATAAGGGGGATTACCAACAGACCCCTGGCAGTCTTCAAGCTGGCACTGGACAAGCACTTAAAGTTGGTTCCTGACCAGCCGGGCTGTGGCTCGTACGTTGGTTTGCGTGCAGCCAGCAGCAACAGCCTGGTTGATCAGGCTCTGATCCATCAGGACGCCTGGTCACAGACCGGGCCGCGGGGGCGTTGACCCCCGGAACTCTCTCCAGGTAAACTCCAGGTAAACATATAAGAGTGTTGGTACTACTATACTTTCATACATTCCCTTTTTTGCCTCTATAGATAACATTTTTTGCCTCCACATATACCTCAATGCACCACTCACCTTTTTTCCTTCATCAGTTCTATGATTAAATCCATTAATTCCTTCATAAATCCATCTGCTGACACGTCAACTCCCAAATATCTGAAAACATTCACATCTTCCATACCCCTCCTCCTCAATTTGATATCCAATTTTTCTTTAAATCATTTGATACTCTCATCACCTTAATCTTTTCTATGTTCAGTTTCAACTTTCTACCTTTACACACACTCCCAAACTCATCAACTAACCTTTGCAATTTTTATTTAGAATCTCCCATAAGCACAGTATCATCAGCAAAAAGTAACTGTCACTTCCCATTTTGTATTTAATTCCCCATAATTTAATCCCACCCCTCTCCCTAACTCCCTAGCATTTACTTCTTTTACAACCCCATCTATAAATATATTAAACAACCATGATAACATTACACATCCCTGTCTAAGACCTACTTTTACCGGAAAATAGTCCCCCTCTCTTCTACACACCCTAACCTGAGCCTCACTATCCTCATAAAAACTTTTTACAGCATTTAGTAACTTACCACCTATTCCATATACTTGCAACATCTGCCACATTGCTTCCCTATCCACTCTATCATATGCCTTTTCTAAATCCATAAATGCAATAAAAACTTCCATACTTTTATCTAAATACTGCTCACATATATGCTTCAAGCCCATTATCTGTCTTAGTGCTGGGGGTAGTGACATTGGGAAGGGCAGGAGAGAGGAGCTGCTGGATAAGTACAGGTCAGCCATAGAAGTAGTTAGGTCTAAGGGAGGGATCCCAGTCATATGTAGCATCTTGCCTAGAAAGGGAGTAGGCAATGAATGGATGTCTAGGGCAATTGGTATAAATTGCTGGCTAGACAGGTACTGCAAGGAACTTGCAATCCCATACATTGATAACTGGGACCTATCCTTTGACAAACGTGATATGTATGCAAGGGATGGGGTTCATCTCTCTGGGGATGGAGTGGTTGCATTAGCCAATTCATTTGAGAGGGTAATTGATGACTTGTCTAGGAATTTAAACTGATAGATTATAGAGGTATGGGTGTTTGTGGGAAACAATCAGGCTGCAGCATTAGCGTTAAAAACAGCAGTTATTACCGGGATACCTCAGGGATATGTTTAAAAGACAATATTCAAAATAAAGTGCTAGTAATGGCAAATCAATTGATCAACAAACAAAGAGAGATAGTAGAGGGCAACGAGTGACTAGCTCCCTTAAAGTTTACTATACAAATAGTAGGAGTCTAAGAAATAAGATAGATGAGCTAAGAATACTTGCAAGTGTAGGTAATATAGATATTATTGGTATAACAGAAACCTGGTTCAACCTGAAAGATAGAGAAATGCCTTCTGAATGCAACATACAGGGTTATAAACTATTCCACACTGACAGGGTCAACAGGAAGGGTGGTGGGGTGGCGATGTATATCAGAGAAAATTTAAATTGTTGTCTTAGACATGATATAAGATTAGAGACATAGAACACAGAATCTGTTTGGCTACAGTTTCTCGAGGGACATGACAAATTAATTTTGGGTGTGATTTATAGGCCCCCAAACTTCGATAGGGAGGGCAGTAAGCTGTTTGGGACGAAATTCATAAGGCATCTAGATATGAAAATGTTGTTATAATGGGAGATTTTAACTTTAGACAAATTGATTGGAACAATATGACAGGAAATCTTGAGTCTAGTGACTTTCTTGATACGGTTCGGGATTGCTTTTTAGAACAGGTTGTGACAGAACCAACTAGAGGAAACAATCTGCTTGACTTGGTTCTTGCCAACAAAGATTCACTAATTAATAATCTTGAGGTTAATGATGAGCTTGGGGAAAGTGATCACAAATCACTTAGTTTTAATATATCATGGAATTACCCAGATAACTGCAATCAAATCTCTGTCCCAGATTTTCGTTTGGCCGACTTCATGGGACTGAAAAATTACCTGGGTGGGCTAAATTGGGATGTCCTGACTATGGGTCAGGTAGGTGATATTGGTTGCCAATATGACGTTTTTCAGAGCATAGTTCTAGCTGCCCAGACAACTTTTGTTCCGAGTAGGGAAATTAGATCTAACAAAAATAATCCCAAATGGATGAACAATAGATTAAAACATCTCATTGGTCAAAAGAGAGGCATATATAGGCGTATCAAAAGAGGGGATGGGCAGTTAAGAAATCAATATATTCAATTAAAGAGAGAAATAAAGAAAGGAATAAGAAAAGCAAAAAGGGATTATGAGGCTAAGGTCGCAAGGGATTCAAAGATTAACCCTAAAGGATTCTTTCAGGTATACAGAAGTAAGATTAGGGACAAGATTGGCCCACTTAAGAGTAACTCTGGTCAGATGACTGACAGTGATAAGGATATGTGTGAAATTCTAAATACCTACTTCCTCTCAGTTTTCACCCAGGAAAATACTAGCGATATTCCTGAAATAAGATTATGTAGAACAGGATGATAATAAACTATGTACGATTGCGGTAACTAGTGACATGGTCCTCAGACAAATAGAGAAACTAAAACCTAACAAATCCCCAGGCCCTGATGAACTGTTTGCAAGGGTGTTAAAGGAATGTAAAGAGGAACTTAGCATACCTTTGGCTAATCTTTTTAACATATCACTACAAACTGGCATAGTGCCTGATAAGTGGAAAATGGCAAATGTAATACCTATTTACAAGGCAGGTGAGAGGTCCTTGGCTTCGAACTATAGACCAATAAGCCTTACCTCCATAGTGGGAAAATTTATGGAATCAATAATTGCCGAAGCAATTCATAGCCATCTTGATAGGCACAGATTGATTAATGAATCTCAACACGGTTTTACAAAGGGGCGTTCCTGTCTTACGAATTTACTAACGTTTTTCACTAAGGTGTTTGAGGTAGATCATGGTAATGAATATGATATTGTGTATATGGACTTCAGTAAGGCTTTCGATAGAGTTCCACACCAGAGGCTATTGAGGAAACTTAAGGCACACGGAATAGGAGGAGAAATTTTTTCCTGAGTAGAGGCATGGCTGACAAATAGACAGCAGAGAGTTTGCATAAATGGGGAGAAATCAGAATGGGGGCACGTCGCAAGCAGTGTTCCTCAAGGGTTAGTGTTGGGCCCGTTGTTGTTCACAATTTACATAAACGACATAGATGTGGGAATAAATAGCGACATAAGCAAATTTGCTGATGACACCAAAATAGGCCGTCCAATTCATTCTAATGAGGACACTAGAGCACTCCAGGATTATTTGAATAGACTGATGCAATGGTCGGAGAAGTGGCAGATGCAGTTTAATATTGACAAATGCAAAGTTCTAAATGTTGGACAGGTAAATAACCATGCCACATATAAACTAAATGTAGATCTTAATACTACTGATTGCGGAAAGGATTTAGGAGTTCTGGTTATCAGTAATTTAAAACCAAGACAACAGTGCACTAGTGTTCGCAATAAAGCTAACAGAATTCTTGGCTTCATATCTAGAAGTATAAATAATAGAAGTTCTCAGGTTGTTCTTCAACTCTATATATCCTTGGTTAGGCCTCATTTAGACTATGCTGCTCAGTTCTGGTCACCGTATTACAGAATGGATATAAATGCTCTGGAAAACGTACAGAGGAGGATGACAAAGATGATCCCATGTATCAGAAATCTTCCCTATGAGGATAGACTGAGGGCCCTGAATTTGCACTCTCTCGAAAGGCGTAGAATTAAGGGGGGATATGATCGAGGTGTATAAATGGAAAACAGGAATAAATAAAGGGGATGCAAATAGCGTGCTGAAAATTTCCAGCCAAGACAGGACTCGCAGCAATGGTTTCAAGTTGGAAAAATTCAGATTCAGAAAGGATATAGGAAAGCACTGGTTTGGTAACAGAGTTGTGGATGAGTGGAACAAACTCCCGAGTACAGTTATTCAGGCTAAAACCGACAAGTTGAAGAATTCTTCAACTTGTCGGTTTTCAAAACCATCCATCACATCTGTCAGACACTGCAACATCATGGAATCTTGGTACAAAGACTTCAACGCTTGCCCAAACCTTTGGACGATGACCTACTTACATTAGTGGCAGGTCCCACTAAGATCCCGCCTCCTCCTGCTTCAACTCATCTCACCGCAGTATATAAGCCACCTCTCTGGCCCTATGCTGCACTTACTACAAGAGTGATGGACTGAACACATCGAATCCAGGTTGAGGGACTGATTACCTCATACTTCTACTCTCCTTACCCATTTCTACTTTGTATTGGACTGATGAAGCCACTGTGTGGCGAAACGTTTCTTCAATAAAGATTCCCATGTGTTGCATAAGTGTCTCAATTCTTCATCAGGCTAAAACGTTGTGTAGTTTTAAAAATAAGTTAGATAAATACATGAGTGGGTGTGGGCGGGTGTGAGTTGGACCTGACTAGCTTGTGCTGCTGGGTCTGGTGCAGTGCTCCATCCTTGAGTGGAGATGATCAGACTGGGTGGGTCATTGGGCTAATCCGGGGGGGGTTCATTGGTCTAATCCGGGGGGGGAGGAACATGGACCTGCTCCGCATGGGTCAATAGGCCTGTTGCAGTGTTCCTTCTTTCTTATGTTATGTTCTAAACACTTGATCTACACATCCCCTACCCACTCTAAAACCTCCTTGCTCATCCGCAATTCTACATTCTGTCTTACCTCTAATTCTTTCAATAATAACCCTACCGTACACTTTTCCTGCTATACTCAGTAAACTTATTCCTTTGTAATTTTTACAATCTCTTTTGTTGCCCTTCCCTTTATATAAAGGGTCTATACATGCTCTCTGCCAATCCCTAGGTACCTTCCCCTCTTTCATACATTTATTAAACAAAAATACCAACCATTCCAACACTATGTCCCCCCCTGCTTTTAACATTTCTGTCATGATCCCGTCAGTTCCAGGATATACGTATATATATATATATATATATATATATATATATATATATATATATATATATATATATATATATATATATATATATATATATATATATATATGTCGTGCCGAATATGTAAAACTGGTCAATTAGCAAGAACTCATTTAAAATTAAGTCATTTCTAAAATTTTCTCTTATATGTTCAAAGATATATTTTTTTCATTAATGTTAATGTAAAAATTTATAATTTTGCACCAAAAGAATCTTAGAAAGCTTACCTAACCTTATTATTACAAGAAAAATTTATTTTAGCCTAACCCAACTAAATATATTTTAGATACGTTTACAATAATTTAATACTAAACAAACACAGTGAAATATATTTTTTTCGTTAGGTTCAGAATGATTTTGGCGAAATTATTGCATACACAAATTTTCGCTTGTCCTATATGGCAAGATGAGCGTTGCTATTTTAAGATCGCAAGTTCTGCCTATTCGGCACGACATATATATATATATATATATATATATATATATATATATATATATATATATATATATATATATATATATATATATATATATATATATATATATATATATATATATCCTGTGTATATGCGCTGAGAGGTTGCCTTTTTTTTTTTTTTTTTTTTTTTTTTTTTTAGAAATAAAAATATCCGTGACTGGTGGAAAACAGGTTATTTGCACCTTAATGACCCTCTAAGTAATGGCCAGCCTTGAAGCCCAGATAACCAACCAGCTGATTGTTTATGTCAACAACTTCATGATCAGCTGTGCTTATGTTAATCAGCTGACTATGATCAAGAAAGGTGCAGTTTGCTCCGTTACGTGTGTGTGGTGGTTGAATGTATGTTGATGACGGTAGTGTTTACCATGTTGGTGTTAATTTCTTGGAGAAGGGCCGCCATGGAAGTGGTGAGGTTACTCGCTACGATGGTAGTGGCGGCCACAATGGTAGGGACGATGATGGAAGTTCGCTACGGTGTATATGGAAACGGTGAGTAGGCATTTGAAGGTATACGATTCATCGTGTTTTAGAGGTTATGAAGGCTGTTGGTGGTGGGGGGTTTTCATGGTAGCTCTGATATCGTAGTAATGGTGGGCGGGGTATGATTATACGGTTAAAAATAAAAATAAGAGTACCTGGAGAGGGTTTCGGAGATCAACGCCCCCGCGCGCCGGTCTGTGACCAGGCCTCATGGTGGATCAGGGTCTGATCAACCAGGCTGTTACTTTACTGGTATAATTGTGAATGAATTATGGTACCTTTATCAGAGAGAAATACAGCTGAGATCTTTTTGCTGAACTAGTGACGATTATCTGGAAAAAATACCAATTATTTTAAAGACGGATCTTTATTTTCTAAGACGGATCTTTATTTTCTAAGACGGATCTTTATTTTCTAAGACAGATCTTTATTTTCTAAGACGGATCTTTATTTTCTAAGACGGATCTTTATTTTCTAAGACGGATCTTTATTTTCTAAGACGGATCTTTATTTTCTAAGACAGATCTTTATTTTCTAAGACGGATGCTTATTTTCTAAAACGGATCTTTATTTTCTAAGACGGATCTTTATTTTCTAAGACGGATCTTTATTTTCTAAGACGGATCTTTATTTCCTAAGACGGATCTTTATTTTCTAAGACGGATGCTTATTTTCTAAAACGGATCTTTATTTTCTAAGACGGATCTTTATTTTCTAAGACGGATCTTTATTTTCTAAGACGGATCTTTATTTTCTAAGACGGATCTTTATTTTCTAAAACGGATCTTTATTTTCTAAGACGGATCTTTATTTTCTAAGACGGATCTTTATTTTCTAAGACGGATCTTTATTTTCTAAGACGGATCTTTATTTTCTAAGACGAATCTTTATTTTCTAAGACGGATGCTTATTTTATAGGATGTATCTTTTTCTAGAAAGGATCTTGATTTTCAAGGGCGAGTCTTTATTTTCAAGGACATACTTATATTTTCAAGACCCAGATTTTTATTTTTAAAGGAGGTCTATATTTTCGAAGGCTAGTCTTTATTGCCCAAGACAAGTCTCTGTTTTGAAAAAGATTTTATTTTTGAGGCTATTTATTTTTAGAGAACACTTTGCTAGGAGAGAGCTCAGCGGGCGAAACGTTGCGAGGACAGACAAACATGTCCTGGAATTAACTATTCTGAAAATGTGTTCCTTACTCTGCCAAAATACGTGAAGGTAATGTTGTCAGGAAGCCTTAGTGACGTACAAAAGTGTATTTACAAGCATTTAGTGTCGGGAAACCTTGGTGTTCAAACGTCTATTTACAAACACTTTGTGCCAGTGAATCTTATTAGAGTTTAAATCCATAGCTACAAGGCTGTGGTGTCGGCGGTAAACCACTAAGGTTTAAACTCGTATAAAAATTTGTGGTGTAGGCTCTCTTGGGGCTTAAACCTTTAACGATCATTCATATTAACAGTAGTGGTCGTTACAGTTAAGTTATATTACTGTATTATAGCACCATGACCCATAAGTATTTAGCGCTTATATGTCAAAGAATTGATACACTGTAAAACAAATATAAATGTATAAACTAAACCAGTCATCATTATTATGGTTTTCAATAATAACGCTGTTCTTATTGATATAGTTTTGGACTTACTGTTATCGCAATATTTTTTTGCGTAGTTGATTATATTATGTTGTTTATGTAAAAGTGGTTTTAAGCACAAGATATATATATACTGTACATCAGATGTATTTTTCAGTGTATACTGGATATGCTCAGAATTTAATCCCTTTTAGGGATTAATGTATTCTTACTTATTCTCTGGTGGTGAGAATGTTCCATGCAGCCTTAATGGCGCTAGTGTTGTGATAGGCTTCAAGCTTCATTAATCAACCAGCACAGTGGTAATTAATCAGACATATGACTCAATTGTAAATACAAGCATCACGTGAACGTTATATTCGTAGAAGTATTTGGGGTCACACGTGACCCATTTTTATGATGAAGTCGGAATAGTATAGTGTGTTTGTAGGTGATGTCATAAGGTGAGTATCAGCCATGTTGAGAGTAACTCTCCTGGGTTGTTACAAAACTATACTGCTGCTATTAATAATAATAATAATAATAATAATAACAGTAAACGTATAAATTTAATGTATGATAATTCTGAAACACTAATGCATTAATTTTAGTTGTCATGAGTTCACATAATAACAACACTTTGTGCCGCCAGGCAGCAGAACTGTTGCTCATTGCGCACATCTTGTGAGCTGAAGCGCAGAAACACTGTTAAAAAATAGTAAGGTAAAGGATAGAGTGATAGAGGAAAGAGGATGCATAAAGAGGATTATATATTAAATGACAGAAGATCTCACATTCAAGGAGCACAATAATCTTATTATCGCAATTGCAAGGAAAATGATACGCTGGATAACGAACTTTCAACATATGAGATGCCAAGCCAATGATACTCTTCAAATTATTCGTTCTCTCTAGGTTGGAATATTGCTGTGTACTAACAGCCCCCTTCATGTTAAACGAAATTTCAGAGCTGAAAATGTATAGCGAACCTTCACAGCTAGTGTAAACTCGGTCAAGCACCGAATTACTGGGAACGCTCGAAGTCCCTCGAAATGTACTGCTTAGAATGTAAACGATAAATATGCATCATAATCTTGTCCTGCAAGATTCTGGAGGGACTGGTCCCAAACCTGTACACCGAAATCACCACAAGAGGCTTGGCAGACGGTGCAAGATACAGTACCTCCGGTAATAAGTAGGAGAGCGACGAGTACACTAGGAGATATTAAGTATAAACTACGACTCTTCGATACCCTCCATTTCTGCATAAGGGAAATTACCAACAGACCCCTGGTTATCTTTGAGAGAACTCGAAAGATTCCTCAAATTAGTTTATCAGCCGGGTTGTGGTGCATAGGTTGGGCTGCGGCACTAATAGCTTAATCGATCAGGTCAGCAACCATGAGGTCAGGTCTGGGACCCGACCACGGGGACGGTGACCCCTGGAAGCGACTCCAGTTACCCTCCAGGTATAAACATTAGACAATCTCATCACGTAACAAGTTAATTCATGAAGCTGGTGAAATTCCACAGTCACTTAAAACAATGGATATAGCCCCACTCCATAAAGGCGGCAGCAAAGCATTAGCTAAGAACTATAGACCAATAGCTCTGACGTCCCACATCATAAAAATCTTTGAAAGAGTGCTAAGAAGCAGGATTGCAAATCACCTGGATTCCCAAAATCTGCACAATCCAGGGCAACATGGGTTCAGGGCAGGTCGCTCCTGCCTCTCACAACTACTGGATCACTATGACATGGCCTTGGATGCACTGGAAGAAAATCAGAATGCAGATGTAATATACACAGACTTTGCAAAAGCATTTGACAAATGCGATCATGGCGTAATAGCCCATAAAATACGTGCTAAAGGAATAACTGGGAAAGTGGGGAGATGGATCTTCAACTTCCTAACAAATCGAACACAAAGAGTAGTGGTCAACAGAGTTAAATCGGAGGCTGCCATAGTGAAGAGCTCTGTTCCACAAGGCACAGTACTCGCCCCCATCTTATTCCTTATCCTCATATCAGACATAAAGAGAGATATACACCACAGCATCGTATCATCCTTTGCGGATGATACTAGGATCTGCATGAGGCTGTCATCTGCTGAGGACGCGGTTAACCTCCAAGAAGATATAAACAAAGTTTTCCAGTGTGCAACGGTAAACAATATGATGTTCAATGAGGACAAATTCCAACTACTCCGTTATGGAAAACTGGAGGAGATAATAACTAGAACAGAGTATACTACTGACTCCGGTCATACAATAGAGCGGAAAAATAATGTAAGGGACCTGGGAGTAGTAATGTCTGAGGATCTCACTTTCAAGGATCACAACAGTGCCACGATCGCACGTGCAAAGAAAATGATAGGATGGATAATGAGAACTTTCAAAACGAGAGATGCCAAGCCCATGATGATCCTTTTCAAATCACTTGTTCTCTCTAGGCTGGAATACTGCTGTACATTAACATCTCCATTCAAAGCAGGTGAAATCGCAGATCTAGAGAGTGTACAGAGATCCTTTACTGCACGTATAAGTTCTGTCAAGCACCTTAACTACTGGGAACGCTTGGAAGCACTTGACTTGTACTCGTTGGAACGCAGGAGGGAGAGATATATCATAATCTACACTTGGAAAATCTTGGAAGGAATGGTCCCAAATCTGCACACAGAAATCACTCCCTACGAAAGTAAAAGACTGGGCAGGCGATGCAAAATGCCCCCAATAAAAAGTAGGGGCGCCATTGGTACACTAAGAGAAAACACCATAAGTGTTCGGGGCCCAAAACTGTTCAACAGCCTCCCATCAAGCATTAGGGGAATTGCCAATAAACCCCTGGCTGCCTTCAAGAGAGAGCTGGACAGATACCTAAAGCCAGTGCCGGATCAGCCGGGCTGTGGCTCGTACGTTGAACTGCGTGCGGCCAGCAGTAACAGCCTAGTTGATCAGGCCCTGATCCATCGGGAGGCCTGGTCATGGACCGGGCCGCGGGGGCGTTGATCCCCGGAATAACCTCCAGGTAACCTCCAGGTAATCCAGGTAAGTGTGGGAACAGTTTCAGAATTTCAGATATCATTAAACTTGAAGTGATTTACTATTTCTTATATGAACAGTTGTTTGTACACTCTGGTATAATGCTGTAGTGTGTGGCAGTGTCTCTACCTACACGGCAAGTGACAGTGTCTAGTAGTCTGGAGATCTCGTAACGTTCTCCATAGACATTGTCTTCTAGACGTATTTCAATGCTACTGGTAGTGGATCTACTAGTTTGTTCTCTTGAACTCTCTTCATACTTATTTACTAGTTCTTTTCTAACAGTTTCTTAAAGCTTGTCTGAGAAACCAAAATTATATTGGAAAGTCTCGTTGTTTCTTGCTGATTTAGCCTAAGATATAGACTTATAGACGTTATTATGCTCCCGGAGGCTATGTGAGAGGGAATTCTCAAAACTTTAACCCTAATCCTATAGTTAATAATTTGTGTATGTGTGTCTTGCCTCGTACATAATAAACATTACATTCGGACCTCAGCCTATTGTAATTATAATAATCATAACTAAGCGCTAAACCCTTCAGTAAGTAATGATAATGGGTGTCGTTTATGTGTTTTTAGTTACGGTTGCACTGCCTGACAATCACTTTTAATTTTTTTGTATGACAGATCATTTTTATAGTTTCTGGCTGTTGAAACAGAATAGTGATTGAGAGACGGTGTTTATATTTTTATTTCCAGACTTTATCTTTGCATTTCAACTTGCATCACATTTTCTCCTCGCGAGTTATAACGAGCTCTACATGTTGCAGAGAGCTGGAGGTGCAGCGGCCCATCAGGTGAGGTTGACAGTGAACTTCGCCTGACCACAGTAACGGTCACCTCGCCGCTTACCAAAGTTAGTCATTGTCTTTCATTATTCACGCTACAGAACGTTCACAAGCTTTCACAAACAAATTAGTGTTTTTCTTCTTCGTGTTCTTCTTTCATTTATATATCTATAAATGCAGATGGCATGTAAGTACGATCAAGTTCTAACATCTTTTTCTAGATCTTGTTTGTATCTTGTTTGGTATGTGATGGCATGTATGAACGTGAGATTATAGTGTTATGTTGTTGTGGAAGAGAAAACAGAAGACAACAGACGGAGTTGACGATCACACAGTTTCCTGTTATTACTATGGTTATTTCTGGGGTTATTACTGAGCTAATTACTGGGGCTGTTACTGAAATATTACTGATATTATTACTGGGGTTATTAATGAGGTTATTACTGGGATTATTGGTAAGGTTATTACTGGGATTATAAAACTCTCTCTCAATATATCTTCCCTCATTTTGTTTCCGGGTAAACATAGGACCACAGTAAGCATAGTGCCGTGGTAGGCCTACTGACCAGGCTACACATGGATAATCATAATCATGAGGGAGCGCTAAACCAGTAGGATTATACAACGCCTGAAGGGGGGGATGGAAGGTATTCAGACTCAATTCAGGGAACTGAAGCACAAATCCAATACCCTAGATCAAGAGCCCCTCACCAGCATTAAGGAACTTTCCTTGAGGGGGGGCTATACCTGGAGAGGGTTTAAGGAAATCAACGCCCCCGCGGCCCGGTCTGAGACCAGGCCTCGTGGTGGATCAGGGTCTGATCAACCAGGCTATTACGGCTGGCCACACGCAAACTGACGTACGAACCAGTCTGGCTAGTCAGGTACTGACTTTAGGTGCCTGTCCAGCGCCTTCTTGAAGACAGCCAGGTGTCTATTGTTAATCCCCCTTATGTATGCTGAGGCAGTTGAACAATCTCGGGCCCCGGATACTTATTGTTTTGTCCCTCAGTGTACTCGTGACGCCCTTGCTTTTCATTGGGGGAATGTTGCATCTCCTGCCGAGTCTTTTGCTTTCATAGGGAGTGATTTTCGTGTGCAAGTTTGGTACTAATCCCTATAGGATTTTCCAAGTGTATATTATCAGGTACATCTCTCGCCTGCGTTCCAGGGAATATAAATCAAGGGACTTTAACCATTCCCAGTAATTTAGGTGCTTTATCGTACTTATGTGTACCATGAAAGTTCTTTGTACACTCTCCAGGTCAGCAATTTCGCCAGCCTCGAAGGGGCAGTTAGTAAACAGCAGTATTCCAGCCTAGAAAGAACAAGCGATTTGAAGAGAATTGTCATGGGCTTGGCGTCCCTAGTTTTAAAGGTTCTTATTATCCATCTTATCATTTTTCTGGCAGATTCAGTAGATACATTGTTGTGGTCTTTGAAGGTGAGATCCTCTGACATTATCACTCCCAGGTCCTTCACATTTCTTTATCGCTCTATAGTATGGTTAGAATTTGTTGTATACCCTGATGCAGTTTTAATTTCCTCAAGTTTTCCATATCTGAGTAGTTGAAATTTGTCTTCATTGAACCTCATATTATTTTGAGTGGCCTATTTGAAGATTTGGTTGATGTCCGCTTGGAGTATTGTGGTGTTTTCGATGGAGGACACTGTCACGGCAATTCGGGTGTCATCTGCAAATTAAGACACGGAGCTATGGCTTACATCCCTGTCCATGTCATATATGAGGGTGAGGAATAGGATGGGAGCGAGTATTGTGCCTTGTGGAACAGAGCTTTTCACCGTAGCTGCCTCAGACTTTACTCTGTTTACTATTACTCTTTGTGTTCTGTTTGTCAGGAAGTTATAGATCCATCTACCAACTTTTCCTGTTATTCCTTAATCACACATTTTGTGCGCTATTACACCCTGGTCGCACTTGTCGAAGGCTTTTGCAAAGTCTGTGTATATTATCTACCTGGAGTCTACCTGGAGGGTATTCCTGGGATCAGCACCTCCGCGGCCCGGTCTACGACTAGGCCTATCGATGGATCAAAGCCTGATCAATCAGGCTGTTACTGCTGGCCGCACGTAGTCCAATGTACAGACCACAGCCGGGCTGATCCCGCACCGACTTGAAGTATCTGACCAGCTCCCTCTTGAAGACAGCCAGGGGCCTATTGTTAATTCCCCTCATGCATGGTGGGAAGCTGATGAACAGTCTTGGGCCCCGGACGCTTATGGTGTTTTATTTTAGTGTACCAATGGTTCCCCTACATCTGCATTTTGTTTATTCACTATAGCATCCAGGACTTTGTCATAGTGGTCCAGTAGCTGGGAGAGGCAGGAGCTACAAAGGTTCTCAGTAATACTCCTGCACGTGTCTCGCCTCTTAGATCGAACCTACCTCCCACTCCTCCAAACGCTACATAACCATACAGGTTTAGCACATTCCATGAATGCAATAATACTAATTTCTCTGACTCATCAGCATTAAAGGTACAAAGCCGATCAGAAGAAGCATTCTCCAGTTATCTCGCAAGAACCAATGTCCAAATTTATTGAATATATTTAGCAAATTTGGATTTATAAAGCTTAATAACAATACGAACCTTCTTTTGAACAAATATACAAGCGGTTGGAAGCCGATCAGGAGCTGCATTCGCTACTTACAGCACAGACACCACTGATCCCCACTTTGTTTCAGTTGTGTACCTTACAGCCCAGAAGTATCACAGGCATTCCTTTAACAGCTCTTAGCCTGTAAAATTAATATGCCTAAAAAAGTCAAGTCTTGGCTGGGTGAGTCTTGCACAACAGGTATTTTTTTGCTTATGACTAGGCAAGTCCTTTAGTTCACAAGGTAACTTCTAAACATCCAGATTTAAGTGCCATAATATCCATTGAGCAGAGAGAGAATCCTTCCAGAGCAGTATGTTTCAGCATGACAGTTAAGTTATAGTATTACAGTGAAGCTTCAGTAAAGCATCTTATGCGTCCTCGTAACTTCGTTTGTTTACTAAGGCTATCAGTTTGCGCGGTTAACCACACTAAGCGACTACACCCTCTCATCGCTAGGATGCTTCACGAGCGCTACTCCAGCCTTACGTTCGTTAAGATAATAACGCTACGGGACGTTAACCTTAACCTAAATTTACAAACTTCGACTGAGACCAAAAGCGTAAACAATTATGTATACGTGGAGTCCTGGTAAACAAGTACGATACTCTGCTGTGGTAAATATTTATGAAGTCAGACGTTCATTATAAGAACGAGCTGTGTCTAGAGAAAATACTTACAAGTGGCTGAAACATTTCACATCCGGTCAACAAACTGGAAATGAAAGCTTGGGGCTAAGTTACTGAGCTCAGGTGGTGGTGTTGCGTTAGTTTGGAAACATGTTTCTTAATGCAAGTGTTGTCAGATGGTGACCCGATTAGTGATGAAGGTAACACTGGCATGCCAGTGTCGAGTAGCAGTAAGTGAGAAAGCTCTGGCTTACAAGTGCTGACGAACTGTGCCTCTCTGTCGAGGAGGACGCCTATTGAGTATCTTTGTTTTATCAGTAGAAATTATCAACCCCAGGTCCTGACACGAGGCTAGTACATGATTAAGAATGTTTTGGGTGTTGGAGAATCCGGTGGTGTGAATCATTATATCATCAGCAAAACTAATCATATAATGATGGGGCTGACTAGGCATAGCATTAAGTAATGCATTAATTAGAATATTGAACAGTGTGGGACTGAGCACACCTCCCTGTGGGGTTCCTAATTCAAAGTCTTTAGTTACACTTCTATGTCCCTGGAACAACACAGACGATTTTCTGTTGGACAGGTAGCCTTTAATCCAGCAGAGAAGCCATCCTCCAACATCCATTCTGGCAAGTTCACTAATAGATCATTGGTTGATTATGCTGCGCCACTACTTGCTCTTGTGTCTGACTGGAAGCTTGGAGGGCTGGAAAAACTGCAGAACGAAGAAATGAGGATCATTTTAGGATGCCCTCGTACTGCCAAAATTTTAAATAAGCAAAAAGAACTTGATATTCCAAGCATCAGAGATCGTGTTACTGAAAGAAATATCCTAATTGGGGTTAATATGCTCAGGCAAGCCCATTCAAACCCCTGCACAGAAGCCCTCAAAACTTTCCTCAGCACTGGTGAACACTCCTCCAGATGGATCGAAAAAACTGGAATCGACCTCCGCATGAACCAGCTACATGATCTATGTCAACTACATGATCTATGTCAACAGCGGCACTTCTCCGCTCCATGGAATATTACCCCATTCCAATCTACCATTCCTCCATTTCCCCCCAAACTACTTCTTAAATCACAACTTCAGTCAAAACTTCGACTTGAAGCCAAACATGATGCCTTAAGCTGTATTGATAACTTAGTCACACAGCACACACTCTCGCAAATTATTTACGTTGATGGTTCTGTTCACCAATCCACTGGTGCAGCTGGTAATGCTGCTGTTGTCGTACAGAGTGATGGCTCTCTTAAAGAATTTGGAGCACGCATCAATAATTGGGCCTCTACCCTTCAGACAGAACTGTTTGCCATACTCCTTGCACTGAAATGCATCTATGTATCTAAGATTGACAGTTTAATTGTAACTGATTCTCTGTCATCCATAAATGCTCTCAACTCATTAAGCATAAATTGTGGCATGCTTGTGTCAGAAGCCAGACACAGGTATGGTAAGATTGTGGACAGTGGAGTCAGAGTGCACATGCTGTGGATTCCATCTCACATTGGTCTTCAGATGCATGATAGAACTGATAAATTGGCTAAGCTGTATGCTTTCAAAGAGGGAGTAGATTAAAATCTTGGCTTGTCATGTAGTAGTTTGAGAACAATAATACGAAAAGAACTTCAACTGAATTTTATTGACTTAAGACTCAGGGAGATTGACACCAGTCAGTCCATCTACCATTATTCTATCATGCAGGAGGAGCCACATGTCTATGGTGAATCCAACAAGATAAGCAGACTCTTGGATGTCACTACTGCCCGGCTCCGGCTGGGTTAAAAGTATCTATGGCAGGTTAAATCACCACCACCAGATGTAGACCAAACGAAATGTAAACTTTGCCAGATGAACTATTGTCACACCCTGCGTCATTATGTACTGGAGTGCGATAAAATTAATGAATTTAGAAACAACTCACTCAGAAGTGTTCAAGAAATGGCAAAGTATTTTATCCACAGTGGTATATTACAGACCATTCTGGAGAAATACCCTGACTTTGCTAGCTGTAAATAATGCATTACCATGTGTGTGCGTGTGTGTGTGTGTGTGTGTTTACCTGGAGTTTACCTGGAGAGAGTTCCGGGGGTCAACGCCCCCGCGGCCCGGTCTGTGACCAGGCCTCCTGGTGGATCAGAGCCTGATCAACCAGGCTGTTACTGCTGGCTGCACGCAAACCAACGTACGAGCCACAGCCCGGCTGATCAGGAACCGACTTTAGGTGCTTGTCCAGTGTGTGCATATGTGTGTACTCACCTAGTTGAGGTTGCAGGGGTCGAGTCCAAGCTCCTGGCCCCCGCCTCTTCACTGGTCGCTACTAGGTCACTCTCCCTGAACCATGAGCTTTATCGTACCTCTGCTTAAAGCTATGTATGGATCCTGCCTCCACTACATCGCTTCCCAAACTATTCCACTTCCTGACTACTCTGTGGCTGAAGAAATACTTCCTAACATCCCTGTGATTCATCTGTGTCTTCAACTTCCAACTGTGTCCCCTTGTTGCTGTGTCCAGTCTCTGGAACATCCTGTCTTTGTCCACCTTGTCAATTCCTCTCAGTATTTTGTAAGTCGTTATCATGTCCCCCCTATCTCTCCTGTCCTCCAGTGTTGTCAGGTTGATTTCCCTTAACCTCTCCTCATAGGACATACCTCTTAACTCTGGGACTAGTCTTGTTGCAAACCTTTGCACTTTCTCTAGTTTCTTTACATGCTTGGCTAGGTGTGGGTTCCAAACTGGTGCCGCATACTCCAATATGGGCCTAACGTACACGGTGTACAGGGTCCTGAACGATTCCTTATTAAGATGTCGGAATGCTGTTCTGAGGTTTGCCAGGCGCCCATATGCTGCAGCAGTTATTTGGTTGATGTGCGCTTCAGGAGATGTGCCTGGTGTTATACTCACCCCAAGATCTTTTTCCTTGAGTGATGTTTGTAGTCTCTGGCCCCCTAGACTGTACTCCGTCTGCGGTCTTCTTTGCCCTTCCCCAATCCTCATGACTTTGCACTTGGTGGGATTGAACTCCAGGAGCCAGTTGCTGGACCAGGTCTGCAGCCTGTCCAGATCCCTTCGTATTTCTGCCTGGTCTTCGATCGAATGAATTCTTCTCATCAACTTCACGTCATCTGCAAACAGGGACACCTCGGAGTTTATTCCTTCCGTCATGTCGTTCACAAATACCAGAAACAGCACTGGTCCTAGGACTGACCCCTGTGGGACCCCGCTGGTCACAGGTGCCCACTCTGACACTTCGCCACGTACCATTACTCGCTGCTGTCTTCCTGACAAGTATTCCCTGATCCATTGCAGTGCCTTCCCTGTTATCCCTGCTTGGTCCTCCAGTTTTTGCACTAATCTCTTGTGTGGTACTGTGTCAAACGCCTTCTTGAAGTCCAAGAAAATGCAATCCACCCACCCCTCTCTCTCTTGTCTTACTGCTGTCACCATGTCATAGAACTCCAGTAGGTTTGTGACACAGGATTTCCCGTCTCTGAAACCATGTTGGCTGCTGGTGATGAGATCATTCCTTTCTAGATGTTCCACCACTCTTCTCCTGACAATCTTTTCAATGATTTTGCATGCTATACATGTCAGTGACACTGGTCTGTAGTTTAGTGCTTCATGTTTGTCTCCTTTTTTAAAGATTGGGACCACATTTGCTGTCTTCCATGCCTCAGGCAATCTCCCTGTTTCGATAGATGTATTGAATATTGTTGTTAGGGGTACACATAGCGCCTCTGCTCCCTCTCTCAGGACCCATGGAGAGATGTTATCTGGCCCCATTGCCTTTGAGGTACCTAGCTCACTCAGAAGCCTCTTCACTTCTTCCTCGGTTGTGTGTACTGTGTCCAGCACATGGTGGTGTACCCCACCTCTCCATCTTTCTGGAGCCCCTTCTGTCTCCTCTGTGAACACTTCTTTAAATCTCTTGTTGAGTTCCTCACATACTTCACTGTCATTTTTTGTTGTCTCTCCTCCTTCCTTCCTGATTACCTGGTCCTTGACGGTTGTTTTCTTCCTGATGTGGCTGTATAACAGCTTCGGGTCAGATTTGGCTTTTGCTGCTATGTCGTTTTCATACTGACGTTGGGCCTCCCTTCTTATCTGTGCATATTCGTTTTTGGCTCTACGACTGCTCTCCTTATTCTCCTGGGTCTTTTGCCTTCTATATTTCTTCCGTTCCCTAGCACACTTGGTTTTTGCCTCCTTGCATCTTTGGGTGAACCATGGGCTCATCCTGGCTTTTTCATTGTTCCTGTTACCCTTGGGTACAAACCTCTCCTCAGCCTCCTTGCACATTGTTGCTACATATTCCATCATCTCATTAACTGGCTTCCCTGCCAGTTAGTTCTCTGTCTCACTGAACCTCATTCAGGAAGTTCCTCATTCCTGTGTTTACCTAGAGTTTACCTGGAGAGAGTTTCGGGGGTCAATGCCCCCGCGGCCCGGTCTGTGACCAGGCCTCCCCTTTCCTGTAGTTTGGTTTCATTTGTCCTGGCCTTCCTGCTTTTCCCTCCACTTGTAGCTCTACTGTGTATTCGAAGCTCAAAACCACATGATCGCTGGCCCCAAGGGGTCTTTCATATGTGATGTCCTCAATATCTGCACTACTCAAGGTGAATACTAAGTCCAGTCTTGCTGGTTCATCCTCTCCTCTCTCTCTTGTAGTGTCCCTTACGTGTTGGTACATGAAGTTTTCCAGTACCACCTCCATCATCTTAGCCCTCCATGTATCTTGGCCCCCATGTGGCTCCAAGTTCTCCCATTCGATCTCCTTGTGGTTAAAGTCGCCCATGATCAGGAGCTTTGCCCTGCATGCATGAGCTCTTCTGGCCACTGCAGCCAGTGTGTCAACCATCGCTCTATTGCTCTCGTCATACTCTTGCCTTGGCCTCCTGCTGTTCTGTGGGTTATACATCACTGCAATTATCACCTTGGGACCTCCAGAGTGAAGCGTTCCTGCTATGCAATCACTTTCTTCTCCGCTGTCTCCTCTCTCCAGCTCATCAAAATTCCATCGGTGTTTGATCAGCAATGCCTCTGCTCCACCCCCCCCCTGTTCCTTCTGTCTTTCCTCAGGATTTGGTATCCCGCTGGAAAGATGGCATCTGTCATCATACCTGTAAGCTTGGTTTCTGTGATCGCTATGATGTCTGGTGATGCCTCTCTGACTCTTTCGTGCCACTCCTCCCACTTGTTTGTTATTCCATCAGCGTTTGTGTACCATACCTTCAGTTTCCTTTCCAACACTGTGGTTTGGGGGGCCTGTGGGGGTGGGAGACCTGGTAGCATACTGTTGGATTCTATTGTTGGGGGTTGGGTGGAAGCTGTGGGTATGGATTGTTTTGTGTGTTGGGATGGTGTGATAGGTTGTGGGGTTCTGAGGATAGTTGTGTGTGTGCTTGCCCTTGCTGCTCTGTTCTGCTCTGACTGACCTCTGCTGGTTCCATCCTTGTCTCCTTTCCTAGCTCCTTTCACTTTTTTGTCCTCTCCCTCAGCTGCTGTCTCTCTGTGTTCTGTCTCTGTCTAGGAACACCTTCTTGTACTCTTCCAAGTTTTTCAACCGTGGTTTCTCTTGGAGGATCCTGTTCTGCACTGTTTCTGTCCTGAGAATCAGCTTGATCAGTCGGTTTCTCCCCTTCAAGTACCCCCGTATTCTCTGAAAATTTACAATCTCGTCCATGTCTTCTCCCCCTATTTCCATGATGATTTTCTCAATCTCCTTTCTTTCTTCCTGCCGTCTTTCAGTGTGTGTCCTTTCCTCTCTCTCCCGAAGCCCATGGATAAACACTGATTTTGCCCTTTCCTCCTCCCATTGCCTCTCCCTCTGTGACTCTGGTTCCTGTCTATATGTGGTCATTTTCTCCCTTGATTTTTCCAGTGGCTCTTGGCAGCATGGTTGTGTCTCTCCATCTGCACCCATCTGCTCTTCCCTTCCACTCCCTGGCCCTTCTTTGCAGGCTGATATGACCTTAGCATAATTCATATCTCCTTCCTTCCTGTTCAGCCCCTCAGCTTTGTATGGTGTCTTCTCTGGTCACTACCCCTGAGACTTGCTTCAGCTTGTTTACCTCAAATTCTAGGACCTTTAACCTGGCTACTGCAGTTTCGACTTGTGCCTTCCAATTCTTCATCTCCTTCTCCAAACTCTTTTCCCATTTCACAGAGAGCTCTTTCTCCATTTTTTCAGAAAGCTCTCCTAATTTTCTCTCCCATTCTTGCTCTATCCTTTTCCACTGCTCCTCCATCCATTCCTCCCTACCAGTACCATTGTCATCTGATCCCTGATTCCTGCGAGTCCCAACCATTTTTTTTTTTAGTGAAAGAGAGAAAGAAAAAGAAAAAGGGGGAGAGAGTGAGAGAGAGGAAGAAAGAGAGAGAAGGGGAGGGTAGAAGGAGAGAGGGGAAAAGAAGGGAAAAGGGGGGAGAAAGTGAGAGAGAGGGAAAAGGTAAGAGAGAGAGAGGGGGGCAGTGGCAAGGGAAGAGAGAGAGAGAGAGAGAGAGAAAAGAAGAGGAAGAGAGAGGAAGAGAGAGAGAATGAGAGGAAGAGGGAGAGGGAGAGAGAGAGGAAGAGAGAGGAAGAGAGAAAGAGTGAGGAAGAGAGAGAGGAAGAGAGGAAGAGAGAGAGGAAGAGAGAGGATGAAAAAGGGAGACAGAGAGAGAGAGAGAGAGAGAGAGAGAGAGAGAGAGAGAGAGAGAGGAAGAGAGAGGAGGAGAGGAGAGGGAGAGATGGGGGGGGGAAAGGAAGGGTTAGAGGGTCACTTCACAGGAAGGTGTGAAATCCTGTATATGTGTGTGTACTCACCTAATTGTACTCACCTAATTGTGGTTGCAGGGGTCGAGACTCAGCTCCTGGCCCCGCCTCTTCACTGATCGCTACTGGGTCCTCTCTCTCTCTGCTTCCTAAGCTTTGTCATACCTCTTCTTAAAACTATGTATGGTTCCTGCCTCCACTACTTCACTTGCTAGGCTATTCCACTTGCTGACAACTCTATGACTGAAGAAATACTTCCTAACGTCCCTGTGACTCGTCTGAGTCTTCAGCTTCCAGTTGTGACCCCTTGTCCCTGTGTCCCCTCTCTGGAACATCCTATCTCTGTCCACCTTGTCTATTCCCTGCAGTATCTTGTATGTCGTTATCATGTCTCCCCTGACCCTTCTGTCCTCCAGTGTCGTCAGTCCGATTTCCCTTAACCTTTCCTCGTATGACATTCCCTTGAGCTCTGGGACTAGCCTTGTTGCAAACCTTTGTACTTTCTCTAACTTCTTGACGTGCTTGACCAGGTGTGGGTTAGAGACTGGTGCTGCATACTCCAGTATGGGCCCAACATACACAGTGTACAGTGTCTTGAACGATTCCTTATTAAGGTATCGGAACGCTATTCTCAGGTTTGCCAGGCGCCTGTATGCTGCAGCAGTTATTTGGTTGATGTGTGCCTCCGGTGATGTGCTCGGTGTTATGGTCACCCCAAGGTCTTTCTCCCTGAGTGAGGTCTGTAGTCTTTGTCCACCTAGCCTATACTCTGTCTGCGGTCTTCTTTGGCCCTCCCCAATCTTCATGACTTTGCATTTGGCTGGATTGAATTCGAGAAGCCAGTTACTGGACCACATGTCCAGCCTGTCCAGGTCTCTTTGCAGTCCTGCCTCATCCTCATCTGATTTAATTCTTCTCATCAACTTCACGTCATCTGCGAACAGGGACACTTCAGAGCCTATTCCTTCCATCATGTCGTTCACATATATCAAAAATAGCACTGGTCCTAGAACTGACCCCTGTGGGACCCCGCTCGTAACAGGCGCCCACTGTGATACCTCTTCACGTACCATGACTCGTTGCTGCCTCCCTGTCAGGTATTCCCTTATCCATTGCAGTGCCCTCCCTTTTACATGTGCCTGATCCTCCAGCTTCTGCACTAATCTCTTGTGGGGAACTGTGTCAAAGGCCTTCCTGCAGTCTAGGAAAACACAATCTACCCACCCCCTCTCTCTCGTGTCTTACTTCTGTTACCCTGTCATAAAACTCCAGGAGGTTTGTGATACAGGATTTGCCTTCCATGAACCCATGCTGGTTTTCATTTATAATCATGTTCCTTTCCAGGTGTTCGACCACTCTCCTCCTGATAATCTTCTCCATGACTTTGCACACAATACATGTCAGAGACATAGGTCTGTAGTTTAGTGCCTCGTTTCTGTTCCCTTTCTTAAATATGGGGACTACATTAGCTGTCTTCCATTTCTCAGGTAGTTGCCCAGTTTCAAGGGATGTGTTGAAGATTGTGGTTAGAGGCACGCACAGCATCTCTGCTCCTTCTCTAAGGACCCATGGGGAGATGTTGTCCGGTCCCATCGCCTTTGAGGTGTCAAGGTCACTTAAGAGCTTCTTCACCTCCTCCTCAGTTGTTCGTATGTCATCCAACACTTGTTGGTATATTCCCTCTTGATGTTCCCTTCTGTGCTGTCTTCCCACAGCCCTTCCTGTCTCTACTGTAAAAACTTCCTTAAATCTCCTGTTCAGCTCCTCACATACCTCCTGATCATTTCTTGTGAGTTCTCCACCTTCTGTCCTTAATCTGATCACCTGGTCTTTGACTGTTGTCTTCCTCCTGATGTGGCTATACAACAGTTTCGGGTCAGTCTTGATTCTCGATGCTATGTCATTTTCATACTGTCGCTGGGCCTCCCTCCTTACCTGTGCATACTCATTCCTGGCTCTGCGACTGATCTCCCTATTTTCGTGTTATCTCTGCCTTCTGTACTTTTTCCATTCTCTATTGCACTTTGTTTTTGCCTCCTTACACCGTTGGGTAAACCAGGGGCTCGTTCTGGTCTTCCCGTTGTTACTGTTGCCCTTTGGAATAAACTTTTCCACTGCCTCCTTGCATTTTGTTGTTACATATTCCATCATTTCATTTACTGGCTTTCCTGCCAGTTCTCTGTCCCACTGGACCTCCCGCAGGAAGTTCTTCAACCCTATGTAGTCCCCTCTTTTATAGTCAGGCTTTTCCCATTCAACTCCTGTTATTCTCTCCACTTGCAGCTCTACTATGTATTCAAAGCACAGAACCACGTGGTCGCTAGCTCCTAGGGGACTCTCATACTTGATGTCCTCAATGTCTGAGCTGCCCAGGGTAAACACAAGGTCCAATCTTGCCGGTTCATCCTCCTCTCTCACTCTGGTAGTGTCCTTAACATGTTGGTGCATGAGGTTTTCCAGCACCACGTCCAACATCCTGGCTCTCCATGTTTCGGGACCCCCATGTGGCTCCAGGTTTTCACAGTCGATCTCCCTGTGGTTGAAATCCCCCATAACCAGCAACTTTGCTCTGCTGGAATGAGCTCTTCTTGCCACCTCAGCAAGTGTGTCCACCATTGCTCTGTTGCTCTCTTCATATTCCTCTCTTGGCCTCCTGCAGTTCTGTGGTGGATTATACATCACTGCAATGACCACTTTGTGTTCCCCAGACTGAAGTGTACCTGCTATGTAGTCTCTTTCTCCCGTCTCATCTATGCCTTCCATTTTCTCGAATTTCCATCTGTTTTTTACGAGCAGAGCAACCCCACCTCCCCCCCTGCCCCTTCTATCTTTCCTCATGATCTGGTATCCTGGTGGGAAGACTGCATCTGTTATTGTCTCCGTGAGTTTTGTTTCTGTAACTGCTATGATGTCTGGGGACTTCTCATTGATTCTTTCTTGCCATTCCTCGTGTTTATTCGTTAATCCATCTGCATTTGTGTACCAAACCTTCAACTTCTGTTCTAATACTGTAACTGTGGTGCGGGGGGTGGAAACAGAGGGATCAGTGTGTGATGGTTGGTTTGGATTGTTCAGTTGCCTTGCGGGTGTTGTGGCTGGAGTCCTTCTGCAGGTGTTTCTGGGGGGTGTGCTTGTCCTTCCATTTGATCCTGGGTTATTCTGCTCTCCTTTTTCATTTCCTCCCATTTCTCCTCTCGTTTTTGAACTCTCTCTTTCATCGTCTTCCTTTCGTCCTGTGTTCTGTCTCGATCGAGGTACACACTCCAGAACTCCTGCTTGCCTCTCAGCCGTGCTTTCTCCTGCAGGATCATGGTTCGGGTTGATTCTGCCTTGAAAATTACTTTGAGAGGCCGATTCCTTTTCTTTGTGAACCACCCAATTCTCCGAAAATTTGCCACCTGGGTCATGTCCCCCTCGCCTATCACCTTCATGATATCTTCAATCGCTTTTTTCTCCTCCTGCTTTCTTTCATCATAAGTTTCCCCTTTAGCTTCGTCTAGCCCATAGACAAACACGGATCTCTCCCTTTACACCTCCCACTGTGACTCCCATTGCATCCTCTGATGTGTTTTAGTTTCTTCCCGTGGAGTGTTCCTTCCTTCAGTCCCTTCCCTAGTTATGGCCCCTATGCTTCTTGGTTTGTCCTTCCTGCTCACCTGTTCCTGGCCCCCACAGGTATCTGGTAAGGTCCTTGCACATGTCCTGGTTCCTTCAATGTCTTCCAACCTCTCATTCTGTCCTAGTGTGCTCCCTGCCTTTGTTTTGGCTCCATTTGGGTTTGACAGGACCTCTGCATACAGTTTAGTTTCCATGCTTTCTTCAAACCTGTTGTCTGTGTTTGATGTAGCCATTGCCGATGCTACTTCTGTAATATCTTTGTCTCTGTGCTGTTTCAGATGTCTCAGCTCCTCTTCTAATCTCTCTCTCTTGATTTCTGCTGCTGTGGCCTGTTGCTTCCACCTTCTGCATTCTGCTGCTAACCCCTCTTCCATCTTCCTTTCCAGCTCATCTAGTCTCCTTCCCCAGTCTTCCTCCCTTTTTTTGAGCTCTACCTCCCATTCCTCCCTCCCAGATTCGTCCTTGGAGCCCCTTGTCCTCATCCTGGTTCTAGGTTCCCCGGTTGCTCCACAGAAGGGGGGACGGGTGGTTAGGGGGAGGGGAATAGATGGTTAGGAGGAGAGGGGATGGATGGTTGTGGGGGAGGGGGAGGATGGTTATTGGAGGGGTAGAGATAGTTGGGGGATGGGGTTAGATGGTTTGAGGGAGAGAGGGGATGGATGGTCATGGGGGAGGGGGAGGATGGCTATTGGAGGGAGGGAGGTAGTTGGGGGGGTTAGACGGTTTCGGGAGGGGTTAGGTGGTTTGGGGGAGGGGTAGGTGGCTAAGGTGAGGTGGTTAGGGAAGGGGGAGGGGTGGTTAGGGGAGGGGGGTACGTGTTTGTGTCAAGTGGTGGAGGGTGTGTGTGTGTGTGTGTGCATGTGTGTGTGTGTGTGGTGTGTGTGTGTGTGTGTGTGGTGTGTGTGGTGTGTGTGTGGGGTGTGTATGTGCTGTGTGTGTGTGTGTGTGTGGTGTGTGTGTGTGTGGTGTGTATGTGTGGTGTGTATGTGTGGTGTGTGTGTGTGGTGTGTGGTGTGTGTGTGTGTGTGTGGTGTGTGTGTGGTGTGTGTGTGGTGTGTGTGTGTGTGGTGTGTGGTGTGTGTGTGTGTGTGTGTGTGTGTGTGTGTGTGTGTGTGTGTGGTGTGTGTATATGTGTGTGTGTGTGTTTGTGTGTGTGTGTGTTTGTGTTTGTGTGTGTGTGTGTGTGTGTGTGTGTGTGTGTGTGAGTGTGTGAGTGTCTACCCTTGTGTGTGTGTGCTTGTGTGTGAGGGAGGGAGGGTTAGGGGGGGTAGGTGGTGTGGTTGAAAGATCCGTCGTGTAGGCACAAATTTAGTCTCATTTATCTTTCCCAATTATGCTACTCTCTCCACTTATTGCCCTTTCTGGATTTACGTATTAATTGTTGCTGGTTATTATCATTTTCCTTGTTCACATTGAGAGAGGACTTTACACACTGCCTGTGTGCGTGTGTGCATGTGTGTGTGTGTGTGTGTGTGTGTGTGTGTGAGTGAGTGTCTTGTGTGGTGTAATGACTGGCCGCAACTTCTTGTGACCTGACACAACCCTCCTGGGACTTGACCGACCCTCGCACCGTCTTACAATGTTGCCCTTAAAAGCTTGTCCCACCTACCTTCTCACACTTGTCAACACTATATTCACTATGTCTATGCTATTTCTATTCTAATTCTGGTAATAGCTTGCAGGAGTGAGTGCCCACTATCAAACAGTATGCAAGGCCAGCCAGGGCCGTCAACATGCAAACCACAAATAGGCAAATAAACTTGCGCTCAATGGTGTGGTGACAGGTTGCCAGCTGCTGATGACGGAGTCGTCGTATGTAGGCCTTAAATCCCTATTTTGGAGATCCTTCACCCGTGATGTTTATAACCATATATTCTCATACATCCCGCTTCCTCATGCGATGTCACTCTTCACTGATGATAGTATACACTTCACATTATATACACTTCACTTTATATGTATAATGGTGCACAACTTGTCGTGACGTCACTTCTTCAGGCCTACCGCTGCCAATGTGGCAACAGTGCCTAAGACCCCCAACGGTTTGCGCTTTGAAATATTATGATTTCAGCTTTCCTCTCACTTTCTTTAACTAATAACTTTAATTATCACTCGTAGTATTGTTCACTGACGTTCCACTACCACTGATTACTGCTAGCTGTTATTGCACGCCTTTCAACGCTAAGGTTCTCAGAGCCTTGTTACCCACGTCTGCACCCCACAGACCCACGTGTGCGTCTGTATGAGTGTGTGTGTGTGCATGTGTGTGTGTGTGTGTGTGTGTGTGCTACAGCTATTCAAGTGCCTAACAGCAGAGCCTGTTCTCACCTAGTGTGTGCATATGTTTATGTAAACAGTCCTTATTTCCCACATATGTACTACATATGTACCCGATCTCTTGGTTCCCACTGTACTGTCTTATGCATTAAAATTATGTTCAAAAATAAATACACTAGGCTTCGTCTGTATGCTGCTACCTCTAAATTCTATTAGATTCCAGTAAATGCTGCTTATTCTAATTCTGATAGCTCGAGGAGAGTGACCCCCAATTCCAGCTAGAGACAGGTACTATTGACCCCATGCAACTTAAACTAGGTGAATATTACTTGCGGCTGGCAGTGGAGTAACGTTGCGCGTCTGTCCTGTCCCAGAAGTTGAAGATGTTTGATGCTTCTCGTTAATTTTTCCACTAACTTCCTGTATGCACTATAGTCTCTAGCTCTTCTAAATTTTTCACTCACTGTATTTACTGACACATCTATATATATCTCTTATCTCGCTGGTCTTGAGTCGCACTTATTCTTCAAATACCCCACTGCGTTATTATGGCAACACTATTGAGGCCTGACACAACCGTTCACCCTTCCAACGGCCCCCACTAAACACTTAGTCACTATTTCCTTTTTCTTTTCTGTGATCACTTATATTTCCTTTTTTCGGGGCTTAAGTGATTATATGCACTCTTATGCGTGCACACGCCTATATCCCACACTATTCCTTATGGCACAGTCAGAAATTACCACCAAAACACGAGCTCAAACCGCGTGACTCCTCCACGAGTGTGTACTCACCTATTTGTGGTTGCAGGGGTCGAGTCCTAGCTCCTGGCCCTCCTGTGTGTGTGTGTGTGTGTGCTTGTGTGTGTTTGTGTGTGTATGAATGTGTGTGAGTGTGTGTGTGTGTGTGTGTGTGTGTGTGTGTGTGTGTGTGTGTGTGTGTGTGTGTGTGTGTGTGTGTGTGTGTGTGTGTGTGTGACTCAACAATCAATATTTGCACCAATAACTCATTACAGTTGTGACCAGGTGTGGAAGTGTGAATTGCTCATTACTCTATAATTTGTTCATAATTGTAGCCATGTATAAACGTAAGTAACCATTCTTACAGGATTCATTACCTTTGTAACTTGTGAGTTCATTACCTTTGTACCTAGTTCAGCTATCAGAACTTTGGGGGCCCAGCCCCTGGACCCATTACGTACCTCTGTAATCTGTAAATACCTTTGTAACTTGTCATGATTGTGACTAGACCTACCTGGAGTTCATTATCTTTGTAAATTGTGAGTTCATTACCTTTGTAAATTGTGAGTTCATTACCTTTGTAAATTGTGAGTTCATTACCTCTATAACTTGCTCAGCTATCTAAACTTTGGAGTCCAGTCCCTGGACCAATTATGTACCTCTGTAATCTTTTGACTACCGCCCACAGGATGGGTATGGGGTGCATAATAAACATATTAAGCTAACTAAACTTACAAGTGCTGTATAACCGTCGTTAACCATTCGATCCATAGGCTTGTTGCAGACAGATTTTCCTCTCCATTTAAAGAAAATTGAATGTCTAAAGAGTTCAGAATGCAACAAAATTACACAGATCATCGGTAGTGATCGTATTTTGCACGTAACGAAATAGCAAAGTATTTCCTAACACAGGTCTAAATCAGATGATGATCCTATATATACCTAAGCATCCTCTGGCCAATCCCAGCTAGGTTTTCACCCCTACTTCCCTGGTGAGTTTAGTGTTTAGTTTTGATTATAATAATAATTCACCCAAGTAATGTATTTTAAGGTGTTACTCTCACGGAAATTCAAAGAACCTTAAATATTACCAGAGTGATTAATGCTATAGTAACGAAGTATCCCTTTCAAGGCTGAGAAACTGACCACCACTTCTATCAATATTGAAGGACAGAGCACCCCAGTCTCTTTACTGCCTACACCATTTTAGTCTCCTCTGTATTCGACTGAAGAAGCCTATTGTGCAGGCGAAATTTATCAGAAAAATTTACCCCGTGCAGCACATGCATCTTGTTCATCTACCCCTTAAATGGTCCAAACGAATATATACGTTTTTTCAACATCTGAAAGTATGTAAAAAAATGTAGATTTTTTTTGTTTTATATGTGAAAATGTGTAAAAAACTTTTATCTACTTTTTTTTGTTATTTTTGAAAATATGTAAAAAAAAGTAGATCTACTTTTGTAGCACTACGAATTTGAACGTCGATTAAGGGCTAGGTTACCTGTTATGGCGTTGGTCTGGACCCAGCTCCTCTTGCCAGTTTGGAAATATCCTGGACCACAGTGGCCAGCCGAGATATTCGTCCATCCTGGCCAGACCTGTGATGGAGAGGCCACCGAGGCCAGCGCTGACCACCATGGCCCCGGCCACGATGACCAGGAAGGCCGCCGTGCCTACACTGTCGGCCAGGTTGCTGAGTCCCGTGGAGAAGTTGTCAACGGTAGACTTGGTGGAGAGAATGACATTGTTGGCTGAAGCAAACATATCCATCTTGCCTTCACTAATAGTGTCGCGGCGTCTCACGTGCTGTAAGTAATGGAAAGGTAGAAAAAACTGACACATGAAAGTCATGGGAAACTGAAAAATATTTAATAAAGTAAAAATTTGGCACCCATGCCTGTAGTTGTAGGCTATACTGTCGCAGATGACTTTTTATGATAATCTTTAGTTCTACAAATACATGATACAACATACAGATCTACTTGACTTCAGTGACATATTTAGAAAGCTCCTGATTATGCTCAGCTAATTCTCTTAATAATGGTTATAATCATAACCATGATTTTAAAGGGGTGGACCGGTAAGCCAGCGGAAGTCCTCGGTCAGATGCCCAAAAGTTCCAGCTGTGGGTCATCATATGACTAAGACCGGCGTCAGGAAACACTTGTTCTGTTTCCTGACAAACATTATACCTAACTACCATCCTCGTTATGCAGAGCATTTCGGGCAACTTAGGTTAATTTTGGCCCCCAGGATGCGACCCTCGCAAGTTGGCTAACACCCAGGTACCTACTTGCTGCTAGGTTAACAGGGATAGCTAGTGTAAGGAAACACGCCCAATGTTTCCGCTCGTACCGGGGATTCGAACCACGGACACTCAATATGTGAGCTGAGTGCACTACCAACCAAGCAGTATATTTTATTTCCAGTGGGGTTCACTTGAGGTCCATCAAGATGTAACCCACAACAGTCAACCCACACCCAGGTATCTACTGCTTGGTAACAAGGGCAGCAAGTGTTAAAACCTGTCGTACATCTCGAACTGTCCATAAACGATCCTGGGTCTCTTCTGTTCTTGTGAGCAAGGCCTGATGTTTTCCGTTGTTTTTACCGATCGCTCTAGCACTGAGTTGTGAGGTAGCTTATATGATTGGGTGTATTTGCACATCTGTTTCCACTGTTGTCACACTACAAATCACTCTTCGTCGTGTCCTTTGTTATTAATGTCTGACAAATTAACTGCTATGAAAAATTTAAGGACTGCATTAATAATAATAATTAATAAATTACAGCACGAGTTGCTTCCCTACCGTCGTTCTTGGAATGTTCCACAGACAAGAATATGGTAAGATGTGAGTGTGACGCGACTATGTAAAGGAATTTTAGGAGTGCTAGATTTGGAGGAATCAGTGGGGGAGTTTATTTGTGGTGAAGTAACTTGTAGGGATATGGGAGTGACTTGTGGGGAGGTAGGATTATTATTAGTAGTATAATCAAGGTGGAAGCGCTAGACCCGTAGGATTATACAGCGCCTGTGGGGGAGGGTTGTTACCTGGAGGTTATTCCGGGGATCAACGCCCCCGCGGCCCGGTCCATGACCAGGCCTCCCGATGGATCAGGGCCTGATCAACTAGGCTGTTACTGCTGGCCGCACGCAGTCCAACGTACGAGCCGCAGCCCGGCTGATCCGGCACTGACTTTAGGTATCTGGAAGGTATTCAGGCTTAATTCAGGGAACTGGAGCACATATCTAATTCCCTAGATCAAGAGCCCCTCACCAGCGTCAAGGAACCTTCCTTAAGGAAAGGGGGAGGGTAGGAGTGACTTGTAGGGGTGTGGGAATGAGTTAGGGCGTAGAAAATGAACAGTAGCCCCAGAAGCTTGAGCTCAACTATGTTAAACACAACTGTGCCTGTAAATGGTATGGTGATACCGACAAACTGTGGAAAAGGACACTTGTAAATAGTTCAGGACATCTGTTAAAGTTGAAGCGTTTCGCCAAGAGTGACTTCTTCAGTCCTAGGACCGAAGGAACCATTTGTGGCGAAAAGTTTCATTTAATAAATGGGAACTGTTCACAAGTGTCCTTTTCCACAAACACAACTGTGTGAAGCACATTAAGGTTGTACTGCCATAACCTGGAATTCAATTTCTAAATAGCTCAGCGTAAAGCCCAGAAGCTGGATCTAAACCTCAAACCTGGTGGATGAAAAGTAGGCCCAACAACTAGAGCTTGACCCTCAGCAGGCCTGGGAGCTGCAGCTCAACTCCCGGTAAAGGGTTCTCGATCTAAAAAAAAAAATTAAAGCTACCCTTCCTTTTCGTGGATGAAATCTGATTGCTTCACATTTTCCTGATGCTGAATGACCCTTACGCATTCAACGCTCCCCAATAAATGTAACTAATAATAACCCAGCTCAATTCTCGAAAATACTTAGCAGGGCTTATAAGCTGGGGCTCAACGCAACTAGGTAGATATTACATTAGACTGCAACATTCTCCAGCCACGATAAACTGGATGTTCCATCAGATCAACATTCCACCAGACATCCAGTGTACACACACTGAATTTCCAGCCTCTATAATTTTAGTTCGGTTAACTAATTTCCTGACTCCCTTCATAGATGTTATTATGCTCACACTCCATTAATATGTAAAAATTTCCCCCCCTCTTTCCCCCCCCCCATAAATGTGTGTGCTATTTCCAGTCTAAAATGTTGATATAAGTCTGTTGTATTCTCAAATATCTGTCAATACCTTCTTAATAACCTTCCAACCCTTCTTGGACAAATCATTCTCGCACCACCAGTGATGCTCGTGCAGATATGAACATTTCCTGGTTTTGCTCAGCCTCTCTTTGCATGAACTGTCAGGAACTTTTTTTTTTACTTTGTGATTAAATATACATTTTAATATGATTAGGTAATTTAAACTAAGTTAACCCAACGTAGCATAAAATAAAACAGTATTTGAAAGTTTGCAAGACGTGTTAAGAAAATGACGGTGACAACCTCAAAAGAAATTTAACAAATTGAAATAGTTTGTCGTAGGTTGTTCCCTGCACCGCTTTTCTTCCACCTCAGATCTATACTTTCTTAACTTGTCATGATTCATTCTTTCAACATGACTGAACCCTCTCACAACCCATCTTTTCATTCATTATAGCTTCCACACTACCAGTTTGGTGTTTATCTTCATTATTATCTACATAATGTTCAACTCGCACGCATGTTTCACAGAAAAATTACATCATCTCCAATTTCCTCCTCGCTGCAACAGTCAAAAGCTATGTTTACACCCATTTAAAAGCATCAAGACAGTTATACTCATGTTTCCCCATTTTTGCATGCACTGATATACCTTTCCCTATCTATCCACAGATTCAACACACCTACAACTTCTCTTTCCTTCATCTATTCTTTGATTTACCTGTGGTGATGGTGGCTCAATTCTTAGTGGCATCAGTTCACACACTAACAGGACAATTTGATGCCCAGACGAGTGAAAAAGTTGGGCATGTCTCCTTACACTTACTGTCCCTGTCCACCTAGCAGTAAGTAGGTGCCTGGTAGGTAAGACATTTAGGCAACTTTATTCCGAAACGTTTCGCCTACACAGTAGGCTTCTTCAGTCGAGTACAGAAAGTAGGCAGGAGCAGTAGAGATGTCAAGACGATGTAATCAGTCCATCACCCTTGAAGTCGTAGATTTGAGGTTGTCAGTCCCTCAGCCTGGAGAAGTTCTGTTCCAAAGTCTGCAACTAACTGTCGCTTGATCTTCAGTTAGTTGCAGACTTTGGAACAGAACTTCTCCAGGCTGAGGGACTGACAACCTCAAATCTACGACTTCAAGGGTGATGGACTGATTACATCGTCTTCACATCTCTACTGCTCCTGCCTACTTTCTGTACTCGACTGAAGAAGCCTACTGTGTAGGCGAAATGTTTCGGAATAAAGTTGCCTATGTGTCTTACCTACCAACCTGTCGGTATTGTATACCATTCTGATATTCAAGTAGGCGCCTGGGTATTAGCCGACTGTTGTGGGTCGCAGTCTGAAGGGGAGGATTAAAGGACCCGAAACGGAAATAATCCAGGCAGTCTGATGGCTTGACTTTGAGTTATCCTGGCTTACTAATCCTCTGGGTCAATAATCCGAAGAAAATTTTGTCATATCTGCCGAAACATCGACTCACAAATGTCTGAGTACATTGTTTTATTCATATTTCTTCCCTCCAATCAGACGTACTGTCTTTCATTTCTCATACCACTACTTACTCTCATCATAAATCACAGTACGGGTGAGGCTCTAACCTGTGGCAGGCGAGTTATACGACTCACAGACCAATGTGTCAAACACTGGTCCATGCCAGCCTAACAAGGTACATCCAACTAGGTATATTTCTATACAAAGGGAGGTTAGCATGGGCCTCACTATGACCACAGCTGCAATTTTTTTTTTAGCAGACGAATCCCACGTTAGCATAGCGGTTGCATGCTCTAGCTCAAGTCCCACGAAAGCTGCCTTTATAAATGGTGAAATCGTAATAATATGCAAACAAATCACAGAATGGGTAGGCTCAAACTAATAGCAAGCAAGTCCTAAAACCTGCAGGCCATTGAGTTAACAGCTGATTCATGCCGGCCTGAGCTAACATTCTTATAGTGTAAAAATAGTTGGATGAATATTATTAGACCGGCATGGACCAGTGGTTAACGCACTGGCCTGCTAATTTTTTGACTCGCTTGCCATGACTTCGAGCCTCACTGTTTTGTGGTGTGTTTGCAATCTTGTCATTACGATTTCGTGAGTTACTCTCTTCTTACTCTTTCATGTGTTCATTTTCAACTTCCCTCTTCGTGCACCTTCATATTCCCCACCAACTTCTTCAGTTTCTCTTCTGAGCCTCACAGCTCCACTGTCCTCACTGGAGTAAAGGACATCAATGGAAATAAGTCTTTTTTTTCGCCGCTTTGTTCGACTTTTGGGGATTATCCTAGTTAATCTACACATATGCTGCTATGTACTATAATTTATGTAACTATTTACGTATACGTCTACCTATATAAACTTATTAACTCTGGCGAATTCCACTTTATATCAGGTGTATTATCTTTTAAGGCCTTGTAGCTCCTTTACTCTGTAATTCCCTGTAAACGCATATGTAAACAAGGTGACGTAACACATTCTTGCTTAAAATCTTCATTTACTTACCTTAAACATTCATGTCTCATAAAACAACATCTTTCAACATTTTATTTATTCCACACATTTTCTTTCGTATGCCTTGTATTTATCGATTTTCTGCCTTTCTGTTCAAGCTTTCGTCAATTTTTCCTCGCACTCTACAGACTTTTGCCCGATATTTATTTTTTCACTTTCCCTAATCCTTTCTTGCACACATTGAACAAACATACCAATCATCCCAACACTTTATCTGCACCTGCTTTCTGTATTTCTCTCTCAATCTTCTCCATTACTTTTCCCACGTTTAACCTACTTACTGCATCACTCACGTAACAGTAACACAAGTAGACGTAGAGGTACCACAAGTTGATGTGGCAGTAATACAACTAGAGGTAGCACAAGTAGGTGTAACAGTAGCACCACAAGAGGAGCTCCTCCCTGTCTGTTTAAAAACGGAAGCGGGAACAACTACTCCCATCCAACTCAGCCGCTGCAGAAGACTGAGTGTGTGGGTCCACTGCCTCGCTGCGCTGTGCTTAAACTGGTCAGCCAAAGCCAACAATGTACACAGCACACGCGTACACACACACACGAGCATATAACTCGCACACACACGCACACACACACACGCACACTAGCTCGCTCGGTCAGTGAAACTCACTTTTCTCTCGACCACCTCTATAAATTTATTTATTCATTATCCACTTCCTTTGTTCTATCCATTCGGTACGTTCTGTCCATAAGTGTACGGCTGAGTGGCGAAAGAAATCTGCCCTGATAAATTTAGTGTCCTGATTTCCATATAGGCAACACATAGAACGTAAAATTCCACAAGTTACAGTATAACACATTCATAGTCCTTGATATAGAGACAACGCATTCTAATGTTAAAGAAATGTCAAAGTTTTATCCATAGTGGAGTACTACAAACCATTCTGAAAAATCTGACATTGCCCACTGTAAATAACGCATTACCACTATTACAACCTTTTCTTTCACTGTGTGTGTGTGACCTAAATCGTGTCTGCATAAATAATTCTTTGCGATTATAACCAGATATAAATATGTAAATAGTTCATTACCACTGTAACTTGTTCAGCTATCAAAACATTGCAGCCCAGTCCCTGGACCAGTTATTATGTACCTCTGTAATGTGTTGACTGCCGCCCGCACCATGGGAATGGGCAACATAAGAAAGATATTTAACTAAACTAACTCCTTGATATAGCAAACTGAATCTTTAACTCATCTCGTACACAAGCAATGCACTATCAGTTTTTTGTCCAGAAATGTTCAGTTTCGTAGTCGAGGGGATGACGCTTCCCCCCCGTCTGATATATATTCCTGTCTACCCCCCCCCCCAGGAGACCTGCTACCCACAACCACTAATCATGAACCACAACCAGAAGAAGTCTGAATCTGTAAGAATATCACTCGTGGTGCGAGAATGGGTTGAACAAGGTGAAAACATCAGGCTGTGATCACCTACCTCCCGTTCACACCTCTTCTCTCTCTCCCTGATTCTCTGAACGATAATGAACTGAACTTGTCACTAAGGAGGACGTGTCTGAGTAGATCAAGACCACTCACAAGAGTGGAAGTCGAGGAGAGAGTTAAGACAGCAGCAGCAGCAGCCTCGTACTGCCAGGTAACACCGTGAAATCTAGTTCAAATTTTTGTACACAGTCTGTATTGGAAAGATTTTTGTACGCTGTAAGAGTATGCATCGGATTTTTTTTTTTTTTGTATAGTGCTTGAACAATAAGCACATGATATAACTAACGTTCGAAGCGTTTTACAAGAATGTGCATATTTTGCTGCAATTATATACGTAATGTCATTTTGTTCAGGTAGGGATACCAGCGTCTTGAAACAACCAAGGACTTATATTACCAACGACGTCACTTATTCATAAAGTACTGTCTTTAAGGTGGTATGAACGAATTTTATTGATTTAAGACTCAGGGAGATTAACACCAGTCAGTCCATCTATCATCATTCTACCATGCAGGAGCCTCATGTCTATGGTGCACCCAACAAAATAAACAGACTCTTGGATGTCACTACCGCCAGGCTCCGGCTGGGCTCTCCTCAAGGGAGGTTCCTTGATTCTGGTGAGGGGCTCTTGATCTAGGGAATTGGATTTGTTCTCCAATTCCTCGAATTAGGCCTGAATAACTTCCATCCTCCCATATGCGCTGTATAATACTACGGATTTAGCGCTCCCCATGATTATAATAATTATAATAATCCGGCTGGGTTACAATATCTTTGACAGGTTAAATCATCACCACCAGATGCAGACTAAACGAAATGTAAACTATGCCAGATGGACTATTGTCACACCTTGCGTCATTATGTACTGAAGTGCGATAAAATTAATGAATTTAGAGACAACTCACTCAGAAATGTTCAAGAAATGTCAAAGTAATTTATCCACAGTGGTATATTACGAACCATTCTGGAAAAATACCCTGACTTTTCTATCTATAAATAAATGATTACCACATTGTGTGTGTGTGTGTGTGTGGGTGTGTGTATGTGTGTGTGACCCAATTAATATTTTTACTAATAACTCATTACAGTTGTGACCGGGTGTGGACGTGTGAATGGCTCATTACTTTGTAATTTGTTCATGATTGTAACCATGTATAGACGTGTAGATGATTCATTACCTTTGTAACTTGGTCATGATTGTGACCAGATCTACCTGGAGTTCAATACATTTGTAACTTATTCAGCTATCAAAACTTTGCGATCCAGTCTCTGAATCCATTATGTACCTCTAATCTTTTGACTACCGCCCACAGGATGGGTATGGGGTGCATAATAAAAATATTAAACTAAACTAAGGTGGTATGGTCACCCACAGGATAAGTGGATATGCCCAGTAAACTCCCCACACCGGGAGGAAAAAATCTTAAAAAATCTGTTCTGAATCCTAGCTGGTAGTTTGTCAGTCAGGAAACGGGATTGTCTCCTGACAACAGCCCTTGCAGATGATGACCCGTTCAGTGATAAGTAATCCCTGACTTTCAAGCGATGGATATCATTGATTAAGCATCCGCTGGCTTACTACTGCTGAATGTCATCACTGGTTAACCTCGTATGTCCTCGTGTATGTGCGCGCTCGTGTGTGTGTGTACTTGTGTGTTCCTATGTGAGTGCGCTCGTATGTGTTTGTGTGTGTGTGTGTGTGTGTGTGTGTGTGTGTGTGTGTGTGTGTGTGTGTGTGTGTGTGTGTGTGTGTATACTCGCCTAATTGTTTTCATCTAATTGCGGTTGCAGGGGTCGAGACTCAGCTCCTGGCCCCGCCTCTTCACTGAGTGCTACTAGGTCCTCTCTCTCCCTGCTCCATGAGCTTTATCATACCTCATCTTAAAGCTATGTATGGTACCTGCCTCCACTACCTCACTTGCTAGGCTATTCCACTTCCTGACTATGACTGAAGAAATACTTCCTAACATCCCTTTGACTCATCTGGGTCTTCAACTTCCAATTGTGACCCTTTGTTTCTGTGTCCCATCTCTGGAACATCCTGTCTGTCCACCTTGTCTATTCCACTCGGTATTTTGTATGTTGTTATCGTCTCCCCTAACCCTCTTGTCCCCCAGTGTCGTCAGGCCGATTTCTCTTAACCTTTCTTTGTAGGACATTACCCTAAGCTCTGGAACTAACCTTGTCGCAAACCTTTGCACTTTCTCTAATTTCCTGACGTGTTTGATCAAGTGTGGGTTCCAAACAGGTGCTGCATACTCCAATATGGGCCTGATGTACACGGTGTACAGTGTCTTGAACGATTCCTTACTAAGGTATCGGGACGCTATTCCCAGGTTTGCCAGGCGGCCATATGCTGCGGCAGTTATCTGGTTGATATGTGCTTCCGGAGACGTGCTCGGTGTTATACTCACCCCAAGATCTTTCTCCTTGAGCGAGGTTTGCAGTCTTTGGCCACCCAGCCTATACTCCGTCTGCGGTCTTCTTTGCCCTTCCCCGATCTTCATGACTTTGCATTTGGCGGGGTTGAATTCGAGAAGCCAGTTGCTGGACCAGGTGTCCAGCCTGTCCAGGTCTCTTTGAAGTCCTACCTGATCCTCATCTGATTTAATTCTCCTCATTAACTTCACATCATCTGCGAACAGGGACACTTCTGAGTCTAACCCTTCCATCATGTCATTCACATATGCCAGAAATAGCACTGGTCCTTGGACCGACCCCTGTGGGACCCCGCTCGCCACAGGTGCCCACTGTGATTACCTGGAGTTTACCTGGAGAGAGTTCCGGGGGTCAACGCCCCCGCGGCCCGGTCTGAGACCAGGCCTCCTGGTGGATCAGAGCCTGATCAACCAGGCTGTTGCTGCTGGCTGCACGCAAACCAACATACGAGCCACAGCCCGGCTGATCCGGAACTGACTTTAGGTGCTTGTCCAGTGCCAGCTTGAAGACTGCCAGGGGTCTGTTGGTAATCCCCCTTATGTGTGCTGGGAGGCAGTTGAACAGTCTCGGGCCCCTGACACTTATTGTATGGTCTCTTAACGTGCTAGTGACACCCCTGCTTTTCATTGGGGGGATGGTGCATCGTCTGCCAAGTCTTTTGCTTTCGTAGTGGGTGATTTTCGTGTGCAAGTTCGGTACTAGTCCCTCTAGGATTTTCCAGGTGTATATAATCATGTATCTCTCCCTCCTGCGTTCCAGGGAATACAGGTTTAGGAACCTCAAGCGCTCCCAATAATTGAGGTGTTTTATCTCCGTTATGCGCGCCGTGAAAGTTCTCTGTACATTTTCTAGGTCGGCAATTTCACCTGCCTTGAAAGGTGCTGTTAGTGTGCAGCAATATTCCAGCCTAGATAGAACAAGTGACCTGAAGAGTGTCATCATGGGCTTGGCCTCCCTAGTTTTGAAGGTTCTCATTATCCATCCTGTCATTTTTCTAGCAGATGCGATTGATACAGTGTTATGGTCCTTGAAGGTGAGATCCTCCGACATGATCACTCCCAGGTCTTTGACGTTGGTGTTTCGCTCTATTTTGTGGCCAGAATTTGTTTTGTACTCTGATGAAGATTTAATTTCCTCATGTTTACCATATCTGAGTAATTGAAATTTCTCATCGTTGAACTTCATATTGTTTTCTGCAGCCCACTGAAAGATTTGGTTGATGTCTGCCTGGAGCTTTGCAGTGTCTGCAATGGAAGACACTGTCATGCAGATTCGGGTGTCATCTGCAAAGGAAGACACGGTGCTGTGGCTGACATCCTTGTCTATGTCGGATATAAGGATGAGGAACAAGATGGGAGCGAGTACTGTGCCTTGTGGAACAGAGCTTTTCACCGTAGCTGCCTCGGACTTTACTCTGTTGACGACTACTCTCTGTGTTCTGTTAGTGAGGAAATTATAGATCCATCGACCGACTTTTCCTGTTATTCCTTTAGCACGCATTTTGTGCGCTATTACGCCATGGTCACACTTGTCGAAGGCTTTTGCAAAGTCTGTATATATTACATCTGCATTCTTTTTGTCTTCTAGTGCATTTAGGACCTTGTCGTAGTGGTCCAATAGTTGAGACAGACAGGAGCGACCTGTTCTAAACCCATGTTGCCCTGGGTTGTGTAACTGATGGGTGTCTAGATGCGTGGTGATCTTGCTTCTTAGGACCCTTTCAAAGATTTTTATGATATGGGATGTTAGTGCTATTGGTCTGTAGTTCTTTGCTGTTGCTTTACTGCCCCCTTTGTGGAGTGGGGCTATGTCTGTTGTTTTTAGTAACTGTGGGACGACCCCCGTGTCCATGCTCCCTCTCCATAGGATGGAAAAGGCTCGTGATAGGGGCTTCTTGCAGTTCTTGATGAACACAGAGTTCCATGAGTCTGGCCCTGGGGCAGAGTGCATGGGCATGTCATTTATCGCCTGTTCGAAGTCATTTGGCGTCAGGATAACATCGGATAGGCTTGTGTTAATCAAATTTTGTGGCTCTCTCATAAAAAATTCATTTTGATCTTCGACTCTCAGTCTGGTTAGCGGCTTGCTAAAAACTGAGTCATATTGGGACTTGAGTAGCTCACTCATTTCCTTGTTGTCATCTGTGTAGGACCCATCTTGTTTAAGTAGGGGCCCAATACTGGACGTTGTTCTCGATTTTGATTTGGCATAGGAGAAGAAATACTTTGGGTTTCTTTCGATTTCATTTATGGCTTTTAGTTCTTCCCGCGATTCCTGACTCCTAAAGGATTCTTTTAGCTTAAGTTCGATGCTTGCTATTTCTCTGACCAGTGTCTCCCTACGCATTTCAGATATATTGACCTCTTTTAGCCGCTCTGTTATTCTTTTCCGTCGCCTGTAAAGGGAGCGCCTGTCTCTTTCTGTTTTACATCTACTCCTCCTTTTTCTTAGAGGAATAAGCCTTGTGCATACATCGAGTGCTACCGAGTTAATCTGTTCTAGGCATAAGTTGGGGTCTGTGTTGCTTAGTATATCTTCCCAGCTTATATCGGTTAGGACTTGGTTTACTTGGTCCCACTTTATGTTTTTGTTATTGAAGTTGAATTTGGTGAATGCTCCCTCGTGACTAATCTCATTATGTCGGTCTGGGGCTCCGCGCATACATGACTGAACCTCAATTATGTTGTGATCTGAGTATATTGTTTTTGATATGGTGATATTTCTTATCAGATCATCATTGTTAGTGAAGATGAGGTCTAGTGTATTCTCCAGTCTAGTAGGCTCTATTATTTGCTGGTTTAAATTGAATTTTGTGCAGAGATTTAAAAGCTCGCGTGAGTGTGAGTTTTCATCAGAGCTGCCTCCTGGTGTTATTACTGCAACAATATTATTTGCTATATTCCTCCATTTTAGGTGCCTTAAGTTGAAATCCCCCAGGAGCAAGATGTTGGGTGCAGGAGCTGGAAGGTTTTCCAGACAGTGGTCAATTTTTAACAGCTGTTCCTGGAATTGCTGGGATGTTGCATCCGGAGGCTTGTAGACTATCACAATGACTAGGTTTTGGTTCTCGACCTTTACTGCTAAAACTTCCACTACATCATTTGAGGCATTTAGCAGTTCTGTGCAAACAAGTGACTCTGCAATGTACAGGCCAACCCCCCCCTTTTGCCTGTTCACTCTGTCACATCTGTATAGGTTGTAACCTGGGATCCATATTTCGTTGTCCAAGTGATCCTTTATGTGGGTCTCAGTGAAAGCCGCGAACATTGCCTTTGCCTCTGCAAGCAGTCCACGGATGAAAGGTATTTTGTTGTTTGTTGCTGGCTTTAGACCCTGTATATTTGCAAAGAAGAATGTTATCGGACTGGTGGTATTGTTGGTACTGGGGGGGGATTTTTTTTCCGGCATTAGTATCTGTATCTGTTGGTTTGGAGTGGAGGCCATCGACTGTGGTTCCACTCCAGGAATGACTGGATTTGGTGTACGATTTCTGCCATTTCCTGCCAGTTTTTTTTCCTTCCTGGCACTAAAAAACCTCTCCCTCTTGAGTGGCTGTGGCTACCCAGGTTTTCCCATGGCCTGGATGTTTTGTATCTTTTTGTCCCCTTTAGATGGTATGCCTGGCAATTTAAGTTATAGCACAGTCTTTCCTGTACTGAAGAGGTACACAGTTCAGGGTGAAAAAGCTTACAGGAAGGGAGTTTGCATTTTCCTGTTGTCATATGGGCATGGCATTTCCTAGGGTGGTCATAGTTGCACGTCCCATCTGTTTTTCCAGATTTCCCATGCCAGCAGATACCGAGTGCATAGTATGTGCACAGGCTTGGTTTCCGTTTGCCTTGGGTTTCTGTGACTGTATTCCCTGTTGGTGCATGTTTCCCTGTCTTACTTCTATCCTCCCTAGCACCAACAATGGAGCTCCCACCATTTGTTTTTGGTAATATATCCTCACTATTGCTAGTGGAGTCCTCTTGTTTGCTGTTTCCTGCGGTATTTCTAGTTTGCAATATTGGTTTTATCTTATCTTTGACTACACTTGTTTCCCTACTATGGCTCCTGTCTCCTATGCGGTCATTCATATGTATTCCTTCCTGCGTATAATTCCCGACTACCTGGACAAAATCTCCAGCTTCACCATTACTGTCTCCCAGGACAGCATCTCCAGCTTCCCCATTACTGTCTCCCAGGACAGCATCTCCAGCTTCACCATTACTGTCTCCCAGGACAGCACCTCCAGCTTCACCATTACTGTCTCCCAGGACAGCACCTCCAGCTTCCCCATTACTGTCTCCCAGGACAGCACTATCAGCCCCCCATTTACTGACTACCAGGACATCATCTCCAGCCTTACAGTTTCTGACTACATGGCCAGTATCAAGGGCAGTACCATTCAGCCCGGACTTTTTATGTTCCCATCTGTTGTAGAAAGCTTCCAGGTTTTCTATGAAAGCAGCTTTGATGTTGACCTCTTTTAATACCCTTGTGATTTTAGTCCACAGATTTATCTCATTTGGGCATACCCAAAAACACTTCCCTGTTTTAATACTGCTTGTAGCTAGTTCTTGGATATCTGCACAAGGGGCGTGACACCAATTTCCACAGAAATGACAATTTATGCATGTGGAAGCCCGTTTGTTTGACTGACCACAGACTACACACAGCTTCATAATGATTTGAATGGTTGATTTACTGCAATTCTACTAGCAACCTCTTGAATATTCTATTAATAACCTGCTAGGTGTTGCACAACGAAACCGTTTGAAACCAGTCCAGGGTTCGGACCAGTCAAGGGTTCGGACCAGTCAAGGGTTCGGACCAGTCAAGGGTTCGGACCAGTCTATCAGATCTGATCAGTGGGTCACTTATTTAAACCATACTGGTCGGTGATTTGAGCTAACACATGAAGGATCTACTGGAAATTATCTACCCGAGTAATATGTGATTTGATTGATACAAAAGTATAACTTGCGTGTTGAAGAGCCGGTGACTGCTGGCACTCCTACAATGACGAACGGTCGAGCCTCCACCTTTGTTTATCAATCGCTGTATCTAGCTTCTCTATTTTTTTTTTCCGTCTCCACCACAATAAATGCTATATTATCACTATAGTTGACTGGTGCAAATTTTGGAGGAAGGGCGCTTTTTCTGTAGTAATAATTGCTTCTCGTTGTGTATATTGCGACCGCTGGTAACTACAGGTTATATGAAATTCACAGTAACGTCTGGTATTTCAAGAAAAAGAAACTAATGAAAGTCACTCCACTTCACTAAGTACCATTATAATACTGGTTAGTTGCTACTACAACACTGTATTCTGCTATTCACTGGTATCACTAGATTATATGCGAGTACACTAGCAAGCCAGGAAGATTATTAAAAACAGCTGACCTGTGGTAAGTTTCTGGCGACTTCTGGCACCTGCCTCTATAGGCTTATCACTTCATTTACAAATTCACCTGTTTTCAAATGACACTTTAGCCTTTATCATCAATATACTAGGGAGCCACTGTAGTATACACTATACACTATGTATACTCAATGCTTTCAGGGAGACTTTCTTTCCTCTGACACAAAGTTCAATATTATTATTTTTCCACACGGGACAGGCCTATGATTCCCCTCTGGCAGTAAACTCTGCTAGGAAGTGCACACTAATTCTCCTTTTTTTACTCAGTATATAATGTTTTCCGCCCAAGATTGGTTCCAGGCGCTAGAGGGATGTATCGTATAGGATTGATGACACAAATTAAAGTTCTAGCACGTAAGAGCGACCGTGAAAACACCAGAAAAACCGGGAGCACAACGATATCCTTATTGCATAATAAAGATATTAAACTAACTGGTTAAGCCTACGCTGGCTTACCGGTACTTGGCATCACTGAACAACCACTGGCTTAAACAACCACTGGCTTAAAGCCAGTTGTTCAGTACCATCTATGCGATTAGTTACGTAAACGTACCATCTATGCGATTAGGTACGTAAACAGACTATTGGCAAGGAAAAAATCTAAATGAAGATGTAGTGAGTTCAGTAGTCACCACAACACATACTCACAGATATACTGAACTCGACAGAATGAGTGCTATTTGAACAAATCAAATAGAAAAGTTATCAAGCGTGGCATACTAGTACGATGAGAAGATACGGTGATTTTAGTGTTGTAAATTTATGTAATGGTTACGTTAAGCACGTAGCTGCTATAATCAGTGCAGGGATAATTAATGATGGAGAGAGAGAGAATTAATTATAACAAGTCACAAACAAGTAATGTAGATATATTTATTCAGCCAGAGACTGACAGTTTTCTTGGCCGCAGCAGCAACAGCAGTAGTTACTGCAGCACCATGTTAATTATATTCTGCACCGGAAGCATGGCCAGGTACAAAGACAAAAACTAAAGAAGCACACGAAACAGCAGCTACAGAAAGGGTAACAGCTGGAAAAAAACCACTGTGGTTACAATAACAGATACCGCTACAGTAACAACTGCAAAAAGCAATTCAGTTTGCAACAGCGCCGAAGTGTTGACCCAAGTAAATGCCCTCTTAATTTAATAACAAATAAATGCTGGTGTCTTCGTCCATGAAGTGTACTTGAGAAGTAATCACGCAGCACGGCCCATGGAATATCCCATCCCTTCCCACCTAAATGATAACCACGTTTCCTATGTTTTGAAGACACATTTGCAACGCCTTGGTATCTTTATTGAAAAGATATTTCGCCTGCAGGCTTTTTTTTAGCTAACACATTGCACATAGTGACGGAAGCTTTTATTATGGAACCAGAGTAAGAAACAGAGAGCTGCAGTAGTTGTAAACGTGGTCACTGATGGATGGAACCCACTAAAGCAGTGATTCCCAAACTTCTTCGGGCTGCCGTCCCCTAGGCTCCCAGGCCACATCCCTAGCGACCCCCCCCCCTCCCCCCACACACAAACACACCTCTTTCTTGTACGTATTAGGTTTACTGCAAATTCAAAACTAATCTAACATTATAAACAAATGTATTTCACAAATAAAAATTAACATAGTAAATAAACTTATTTAGCAATATGAAACGGTAAATTTACATCTTATCTGTAACTACATTGTCTTTATAATTTTAATGAGATGGATGTACATGGTGCAGGAACCTCAGCTTCTGGGCATCAGGATTGGAACCACTAAGAACTCTTAAATCACCACGTTCAGTAATTTTTAGTCTGGAAAGAAGCTTACCTACACCTGGAATATACCTGGAGAGGGTTTCGGGGGTCAACGCCCCAGCGGCCTGGTCTGAGATCAGGCCTCGTAGTGGATCATGGTCTGATCTACCAGGCTGTTACTGCTGACCGCACGCAAACTAACGTAAGAACCACAGCCCGGCTGGTCAGGTAATGACTTTAGGTACCTGTCCAGCGCCTTCTTGAAGACAGCCAGGTGTCTATCGGTAATCCCATTTATGAATGCTGGGAGGCAGTTGAACAGTCTTGGGCCCCTGACATTTAATGTGCTGTCTCTCAGTGTACTCGTGGCACCCCTGCTTTTCACTGGGATAATTTTGCATCTCCTGCCAAACTTTCATGGGGAGTGATTTTCGTGTGCAAGTTTGGTACCAATTCCTCTAGGATTTTCCAAGTGTATATTATCATGTATTTTTCTCGCCTGCATTTCAGGGAATACAGATCAAGGGACTTCAACCGTTCCCAGTAATTTATATGTGCCGTGAAAGTTCTTTGTACACTCTCCAGGTCAGCAATTTCGCCAGCCTTGAAGGGGACAGTTAACGTACAGCAGTATTCCAGCCTAGACAAGCGATCTGAAGAGAATCATCATGGGCTTGGCGTCCCTAGTTTTGAAGATTTTCATTATCCATCTAATCAGTTTTCTGGCAGATGCGGTAGATATATTGTTGTGGTTTCTGAAGGTGAGATCCTCTGACATTATCACTCCCAGGTCCTTCACATTACTTTTTCGCTCGATTGTATGGTTAGACTTTGTCGTATACCCTGATACAGTTATAATTTCCTCAAGTTTTCCATATCTGAGTAGTTGAAATTTGTCTTCATTGAACTTCATATTATTTTGAGTGGCCCATTTGAAGATTTGGTTGATGTCCGCTTGAAGTCTTGCGGTGTCTTCGATGGAGGACACTGTCACGGCAATTCGGGTGTCAACTGCAAAGGAAGACACGGAGCTATGGCTTACATCTGTCTATGTCAGATAGATATGCGGGTGAGGAATAGGATGGGAGTGAGTACTGTGCCTTGTGGAACAGAGTTTTTCACCGTAGCTGCCTCACACTTTACTCTGTTTACTATTACTCTTTGTGTTCTATTTTTTAGGAAGTTACAGGTCCGTCTATCAACTTTTCCTGCTATTCCTTTATCACGCATTTTGTGCGCTATTGCATCATGGTCACACTTGTCGAAGGCTTTCGCAAAACCTTTGAATATTACATCTGCATTTTGTTTATCCATTATAGCATCCAGGACCTTGTCAAAGTGGTCCAGTAGCTGGAACAAGCAGGAGTGACCTGCTCTAAACCCTTGTTTCACCGGGTTGTGTAATTGATGGGTATCTAGGTGATTGGTGATCTTGCTTCTTAGAACCCTTTCAAAGATTTTTATGGTATGGGATGTTCGTGCTATCTGTCTGTAGTTCTTTGCAATTGCTTTACTGCCACCTTTGTGGAGTGGGGCTATGTCTGTTGTTTTTAGTTAGTGTGGGATGACCCTTGCGTCCTTGCTCCCTCTCCATAATGCTAAAGGCACTTGACACGGGCTTCTTGCAGTTCTTCATGAACACGGAGTTCCACGAGTCCTGGCCTGGTGCAGAGTGCATGGGCATGTTATTTATTACCTTTTCACAGTCTTGTGGTGTTAGGATAATATCAGAAAATTTTGAGATGGCCAGATTTTGGGTCTCGGTCATAAAGAATTCATTTAGATTGTCGACCCTTAGTCTGGTTAACGGCTCACTGAAAACTTAGTCGTATTGGGAGTTTATTATCTCACTCATTTCTTTGCTGTCATTTGTGTAGGCCCCATCTCGCCTAAGCAGGGGCTCCATACTCGATGTTAAAAGTTTTACTCTTAGATTTGGCATAAGAGAAGAAGTTTATTGTTTTATTTTTTTTTTAATTTCCTTTATGGCTTTTAGTTCTTCCTAAGATTCTTGTCTCCTGTAAGATTCCTTAAGTTTAAGTTCGATATTTGCTATTTCTCTGACCAGTGCCTCCCTTCGTATTTTAGATATATTGACCCCTCTCAGCAGCTCTGTGATTCTTCGCCTTCGACTGTATAGGGAGTGCCTCTTTCTGGTTTACATCTTGTCTTTCTTTTTCTTAATGGAATGTGCCTTGAACAGACCTCCAGTGCCACAGAGTTAATATTTTCTAAGCAAGGGTTCGGATCCGTGTTGTTTAGGATATCTTCCCAGCTTGTTTCATTTAGGACATAGTTGACTTGTTCCCATTGTATGTTTTTGTTACTGAAGTTGAATTTTGTGAAGACATCCTCATGACTGATCACATTTTGCTGGTCTGTACCTCTATTATGTAGTGATCTGAGTGAATTGTCTTTGATACGGTTATATTACGTATCAAATCATCGTTGTTAGTGAAGATGAGGTCCAGCGCCACTGCAGTGAAGCCTCGCTCTACTAAATATGATATCAGGGAAGGCAATAAAGCACATCTTGGCTTTGTTCCACAGTGCATAGTAGCGGTCAGAAGTTTTTTGTTTTTTTTAACCAAAAATTTTGATATTTTTTTTGAACTTTGACCTCAGCTCAGTGTCATTTTAGAGTGAAATCAGTTTTTCCTCCATTATTCCTGTTTCCTCATTGCTGATATCTAGGAATAGATTGATCACCCATTCTGATATTTTAAGTTAAGCTAAAAAAAAAAATCCTGAAATCTGTCAGACATGTTTATGCAGCTCATTCAGGTGTGCACAATACACTTGAAGGTCATCGTCTGGTATGCTCTTCTCCTCCAGTTCAGATAGACTCGGAAACGGGAAGAGTTCACGACGGGCTATGTTATGTTTGAATAAATGTACTTGGCAGAAAAGTTAATTTGTAGCTGCAAATTAACTTCGTGGAACTTTGTGAACTTTCGTTGAACTTTCGTGTATAACTCTGTTAATTTTATTCTCTGTAAAGCATTTGTGATACCGTGACTTAGATTTTGTCATACAGATTTTGTAAAACAAATGGTCCCTTGGTTCTGATCCCACCCTGCCGCCCCCTACCGCCCCCGAATTACTGCACTGACCCATAAAGTGGGCAAGGAGAATGGTAATAGAATTGTACAAGATATCCTCTGTGCCAAGATTCCATGGTGTTGCTGCGTCAGACAAGTATCTTTACATTAAAGAAATACAGTACTGACAGGTTGATTAATAAGATATATTTGCAACACCAGTAAAAACTCCCAGGTATTGCCCATGTGTCTTATTCATAAAGTTATCACTTTACAACAGCAACATTCAAAAATGCTTTAATTTATTTTTTAAGAAAGCAATGAGTCAAGAGACAAATATGAACAACTGAGCGAAACAACAGAAGCAGGAAGATGAAATACCGTTCAAATATGATATACCCCCAAGAAGTCAGGTTGTTCGTAGCTCAGTAGTTGCGAGTTCGGCTCACAACCTAAGAACCTGAATTCACTCTAGTATGAGTCCCTACAAGTGACCAGGTCTCCTTATACTTGCTGCCCATTTTCACACAGCAGTAAACAGATTCCAGGGCAGATGAAGAAGACATGTGCAACACTTGGGTATCCTTATTGCGGAGATGTGTCCCAAACCAGTGACTCTCAATCTAATTTAGAGAATAATTACTGGAGACGTAAAGTAGCAGTTTGAGGTAAAAACAACCGGATGTTAGTAGGCTGTAGTAGTACCACCCCTCAAGGAAGGTTCCTTGATGTTGGTGAGGGGCTCTTGATTTAGGGAATTAGATCTGTGCTCCAGTTCCCCGAATTAAGCCTGAATGCCTTCCACATCCCCCCCTCCAGGCGCTGTATAATCCTCCGGGTTTAGCGCTTCCCCCTTGATTATAATAAATAATGTAGTAGTACCATCCTGAAGGGTGACAGTATACTTTAGAAATGGCTAGACTTTCAAATGAGCTGAAATTTACAGCTTTTATTCTGTAAATTCAACGGTGTAAAACAGACATCATAACTAAAAGACCATTTCACACGAATACTGTTTACGTAACGACGTTTAGAGAAGTTACGAAATTAATTATCATATGTTAAATTTACTATACTAATAAATAACTTCGTGCTGACATTATTATGAATGAGGTGGTTTAGTAACCTCGGCCAACCCACTAAAGCCAACCAGTGTAGCGTATAGCTCAAATCCTTCCCAGGATGCATCCCACAACAGCCGACTAACTCGCAGGTATCTGCTTACTGCTGGTTGACAGAGGCAACGTCCCATCTCGTGAGTTTCAACCTCACGTTCCCTCGGTAGTGAACAAAGAAGGATAAGTAACTTTGTTCAGATATACACAAATACAGTTACATAGATTACTATACGTAGCAGTATATGCGCTGCAATGTACTCATAAGCTGCCAGTTGCTTCCTTACTTTCCATCAGTAAATTGTATTGGGATTTTCAATTTATACACGCAGTGCAAAAAAACAAAAATACCCCAAGAAATTAACTAGGTTATTAACCATTTAAGTGACCTGCCCTCTCCTTCCTGGGATAAAATATGACTATGGCCAGTTCCACAGGCGATGTATGGCTCCCATAGCTATGGTAAAACCCTTAAAGTTCTTGATACAGTTTGAAACACGAATAAAAACTAGATGTACATCGGTCACTGAGCGATCCCAGAAAGGTATTCCCGTATTGCATAACCCCAGCCCCCTCTACCTCAGCGCATATGATTGGAACAGTGCAAAGTTCGGCATAACCTGGAGTTTACCTGGAGAGAGTTTCGGGGGTCAACGCCCCCGCGGCCCGGTCTGTGACCAGGCCTCCTGGTGGATCAGCGCCTGATCAACCAGGCTGTTGCTGCTGGCTGCACGCAAACCAACGTACGAGCCACAGCCCGGCTGATCAGGAACTGACTTTAGGTGCTTGTCCAGTGCCAGCTTGAAGACTGCCAGGGGTCTGTTGGTAATCCCCCTTATGTATGCTGGGAGGCAGTTGAACAGTCTCGGGCCCCTGACACTTATTGTATGGTCTCTTAACGTGCTAGTGACACCCCTGCTTTTCATTGGGGGGATGGTGCATCGTCTGCCAAGTCTTTTGCTTTCGTAGTGAGTGATTTTCGTGTGCAAGTTCGGTACTAGTCCCTCTAGGATTTTCCAGGTGTATATAATCATGTATCTCTCCCTCCTGCGTTCCAGGGAATACAGGTTTAGAAACCTCAAGCGCTCCCAGTGATTGAGGTGTTTTATCTCCGTTATGCGCGCCGTGAAAGTTCTCTGTACATTTTCTAGGTCGGCAATTTCACCTGCCTTGAAAGGTGCTGTTAGAGTGCAGCAATATTCCAGCCTAGATAGAACAAGTGACCTGAAGAGTGTCATCATGGGCTTGGCCTCCCTAGTTTTGAAGGTTCTCATTAGCGTAGTAAATTTGAAGCGAATCAGAAAAGGCATTCACAAGTCATTAAATGGAAACTAACATCACAATTTCCTCAATAAAAATGGCAAATTAGGACAAAGACAAAATCTAATAAAAATTTACTACTAAAAAACACCAATCTGCTAAGAAAGACCAGTCTTCTAAAATACACTAACACATTAAGTTTGAATCCGCTCAGAAGTTGCATTATTATCAAGTTAACAGCGTTAAGGGTTGAAGCTAATCAAATGAAGAACTCAGAATTATTGCAAGAAAAACAATATTTTAATTTCCTCTACTCCCTAAAAAAATGGTAAATTGGGATGTACACAAGCCAAAATCGTTCCAACTTTTCTTTAAGGTTGGCCACCATGTAAGATTAAGTAAATAATTAAAGTAAGTAATATTAAGACTTGGGTACAAAACATTCCTTTTTTTTTTTTTTTTTGCATTGGTGTTTTGGCTATACAAAAAATACATTATGCAGTTTTAATCTAGGATAACCCAGTGATGTTGAACACCGTGATTTGTTTCTGATCAGAGCAGACATTCTCCAGTTATTTCACAGAAACCGATTTGACTGATGAAATTGTCACATCAAAACTCTTGGAATCTCACGAAAAAAATAGTGTTAAATTTGAAGCAGTGTAGAGTTCACACTGCATGACATTTAGTTGTTTAAACTGATGGAACAAGACCTTAGTGTTCCTGACGGTAAGGTAAAATTTTGTTGGTGAAGGGTTAGCCACCCAGGTTAATCCAAAAAAGTCAGTGTGTCATCGTGGCCCGTGGTCTGGTGGCAAAAGCTCTCGCTTCACACGGTGAGTATCTGGGTTCGATTCCTGGCGAGGGTTGAAAAATTGGGCGTGTTTCCTTACGCCGGTTGCACATGTTCACCCATCAGTAATAATGGATACCTGGGTGTTAGTCGACTGGTGTGGGTCGCATCCTGGGACACTGACCTAATTTGCCCGAAATGCTCTGCATTGTATACCTTGTACATGTACGTGTAGTAAATAAAGATATTGTGGTCCTTTAATCTTAAACTCTAATATCAACCTTGACCTAAAACGCTTTCTTGATAGTTGTGACAGAACTCACAGGCATAACACCAGACACAAACATCTCTATGACATTCCCCGTGTCCGACTAAACCTTTACAAAAATTCAATGTATGTCAAAGGCCCTAAAATCTGGAATACCCTACCTGAGAACTCTAGAACTGCAGACACATTCATCACCTTCAAAACTACCATTAGAAAACATCTTATCTCCCTGATACACCACGTCAACTAACTACACGAATACCACCTGGTGGTTCACACTTACACTCACTCACCCATTTGACCATAAACAGAAATATTAATCTCAGTCTTAAAATAATGAATCCTGTGATGCTCCAATACTGAAACTATATACTGTGCCAAAACAAAAGCATTCACATTGCTAAACTCACAAACTAGTATTTAGTCACTTAGCCATAATACCAACTTACCTCATAATTTGTAATATTTTACAATTAAGAATAAAACTAAGTATGCCCGAAATGCCTAGCCATGCTAGGCGTTCTAGTGGTACACTCTGTAATCACAATTTTACTACATGTAAACCAAACAATAACCAAATTTCTGTAAACTCAGCATTGTAATCCTTATAGAGAATAAACTTTGAATTGAATTGAATTGAATTGAATCTTGTCCCCCAGGATGCCACCCACACCAGTCGACTAACATACAAGTACCTACATAATGCTAGGTGAACTGGGACAGTAGGTGTAAGGAAACATGCCCAAAGTTTCCAAACGTGCCGGGGATCGAACCATGGACACTTAGTATGTCAGCTGATTGCGATATCAACCGAGCCACAGGACATCCATTTTTTTATATTAAAATTGACAAATTTCAATGTATACAGCAGAAAATCAATTCGACCCTTTCACTAGGTATGACAAGCTAGTGTTAAGAGTTTGAAGCTTCAGCGGAAAAGCTTGATCGAGTTTTTACACGGAAACCAATAACCCGGTTTGCGTGCGTCATTATGTATTGGAGTGCAATAAAATTCACTTAGAAATGTTTAAGATATGTCTGTTTTATCCACAGTGGTATATTACAGACCATTCTGGAAAAATACCCTGACTTTGCTCCATGTAAATAAAGCATTACCACATGTGTGTGTGTGTGTGTGTGCGTCTGTGTGTGTACTCACCTATTTGTGGTTGCAGGGGTCGAGTCATAGCTCCTGGCCCCGCCTCTTCGCTGATTGCTACTAGGTCCTCTCTCTCCCTGCCCCATGAGCTTTATCATACCTCGCCTTAAAACTATGTATGGTTCCCGCCTCCACTACGTCACTTTCTAGGCTATTCCACGGCCTGACTACTCAATGATTGTGTGTGTGTGTGTGTGAGTGTGTGTGTGTGTGAGACTCAATATTTGCACCAATAACTCATTACAGTTGTGACCGGGTGTGGACGTGTGAATTGCTCATGATTGTAACCATGTATAAACGTAAGTAAGTAAATTTACTTACAGGATTCTTTACCTTTGTAACTTGTGAGTTTATTACCTTTGTACCTAGTTCAGCTATCAAAACTTTGGGGGCCCAGGCCCTGGACCCATTATGTACCTCTGTAATCTGTAAATACCTTTGTAACTTGTCATGATTGTGACCAGATCTACCTGGAGTTCATTACCTTTGTAACTTGCTCAGCTATCAGAACTTTGGGGCCCAGTCCCTGGACCCATTATGTACCTCTGTAATCTTTTGACTACCTCCCACAGGATGGGTATGCGGTGCATAATAAGCATATTAAACTAACGTAATATTAATTGGCCCATTTGAGAATTACGCAATCTAGTAACAATGAAAACCTTTCCTTGAACAACATGTACTGACCCTTTAAGTCTGAAGAGAATAAGACGAGGTATTCGCCAGTTATTGTGTGGAAACCAATAACTGCAATTGACTGCGTTATAAATCAGAAAATTTTCACCTAGACAAACTGAAACTATCATGATCCTTCCTCTCTGTTGCAAGAATCGTTGATGTAAGTTTGAAACCTTTCAGAAGTTGCAGATTATTGCACAGAAATAATCCAAACCTTCATCTAAGATGCACCAACTTTGAAAGTTTGAAGCCAACCAGAAGGAACATTATTAAGGTATCGCACAGTAATCTTGGAGGAGAAAGGAAAAAAAAATTGATTGCCTTTATGGGTATCCCTTTCGAGGATGTTTAATGAACGAGACATTGGACAGTTATTGTGGTGTATAGTAGTTCCTTGGGGGAGGGGAGGGAGAGGTTGAGGAAGGGATGGATATTTGGACCTGGAGGTCGACATTAGAGAGAGAGAGAGAGTTGGGTAGTGGGAAGGCAGGGTCATGGAACCCTGTATGGCAGTGGTTCTTAATCTGGGTTCCATCGAACCCCAGGGGTTCGGTGAGTCAGTCTCAGGGGTTCGGCGGAGGTCACACACACACAGTGTCTGTATGTGTCGTGTGTGAGTTCATCCTCATTTTGGCGTACATGGCCGATATCTTCGATACTCTCAATCATCTCAGTCGACAGATCCAGGGCGGTGGAGTCAACATCATCGAGGCGAAAGAAAACCTGAAGGCTTTTCAAAAAAAAGCAACCGTTATGGAAACGACGAACAGAGATTGATAACTTCGCAAACTTTTCCCTGCTGGACGACTGTGTAAGTAAGATCGAAGATGTGTCTGGAATGGGAGACATTTCTGTACCCGGAGAACTGAAGCAAGCAATTGTCATGCACTTAGATGAGCTTGCAAAGTCTCTCGACGTATACTTCCCCACCAGAGTCATATCCAGCATGGGTGAGATAGCCGTTCACGTTCAGTGTTGCGACAGCAGAGCCAGGTTCAACAGCAGTTTTTCAGAACAACAACGCTCTCAACGTTTTGGTGTCACCAAATCGTAGCGTAGCCTCTTATTGCTAAGAAAGCCCTTGAGAGACTCACGCCGTTTGTTACAACGTATCTTTGTGAGCAATCCTTTTCGAGGATGGTAAACATCAAAACGAAGAACAGACTTTGTTGCGAGAATGATATGAGGGTGGCACTTGCCATGGTGAAGCCACGCATTTCTGAACTTGTTTCTGAAAGGCTACACCAGAAGTCACATTGATTTGCAGTTTTTATTAAAATCATATTTTGAAGAAATCATATTTCATTTTTCCAATTACGAAAAGTTCGGTGAATGCACGGATGAAACTTACTGGGTTCAGTACCTCCAACAAGCTTAAGAACCACTGCTGTGTGGAGTGCCCCAGGACCAGCCTAGCTGTGGGAAGGATGATGGTAGACGTGGAAGTTATAAGAGTAGTGGTGGTTAGTGTAGTGGTAATAATGATAGTAATTCTGGTAGTCATGAAAATTGTGACGGTTACGGTGACGGTGAACTCTGCGGTGATAGTTTTGGTGGTGTCAATACAGGTAGTGATAGTGGTCATGGTTTTACAGGATACTTTGAGAGAATTAAATATTTATTTGAATTCCACTTTACTGTAAGTGATTATATAATTAGATACTCGAAAGAGGAAGAGCATTCCAATACAACTGCTGTACCTATACACTGCTTTATTTGTCTTCCAGGTATAGAAAGCGTGGCGTTCTAGTTTGTGAAGTCTATTAATCTGATCTGATGTTTATCCATGTCAGTCAAATGAGGTGTGAGAAAAGGTGATTCATTGTTCTTTGTTTAGGTTGCCACTGACGCTTGCATGATACTGCCTGGAGTCACTCAACCAAATCAATTTATTAATGGCAGATTTTATATCTTTTCTCACGTGTGCTAGTGGGTGTGTATGAGAAAGTGGGTGGTTATGAGAGAGGGTGGGGTGAGTGTGAGAGGGTGAATGCGAGAGGATAGGTAGGTGGGTGAAGATAGTGAAGACATGAATGGTACTGTGTAAGGGGGAAAATTGCGCTCGCTCCAGAACTTCTTTATTTTTCGTTCGATTTCTTTCATTTTTTTTTTTTGTACGTAAAGAAGCACCTTTCAATAGTAATGTGACCAAGTTTCAATAAGATAGCTCAAAAAACAACTGAGAAAAAAATTATTTACTAATAATCATACATATTGAACTGTATTTTCGTAATGGGACTTGGAGAAGCTGTTTTGGCATTATCTACTCACCGGCTTCAAGAAACCTCCCTTGAGGGGTACCCCACTTCCTCAACCAAATCGCTTCACTTTTCACAACCCCGTAGACCACCAGAGTTTATAGATTACATCTATGTCTTGTTGTTCCTGTCCACCTAAAGACCACTCTCTCCTCATCTCCCCTACCACTGCCTCGTGAGTATATTATATATTGTGATCATATCCCTCTCTAATCTTGTTATTCTTCAACTCCGTCCTTCAACAGGGCTACGTTAATACCATTACAGGGTTCTGTGGAGGATAGCTCCAAAGAAATGAAGCTGTCTTCCCCTTCCTCCACTCAAACCTAATGCCTCCCATTTCCCAGTAGCAGTAGCAAGCTACGGGTTTAGCGCTTCCCCACGAATATAATAATCAGTTCCAGAACTATTTTAGCTGCCAACTTCTGAGCTTTCTCGAGTTTCTATACATTGTTGATCATGGTCAGCAGAGCCTCCCTACCATGTGATACATTCACTTTCCTGGGTTATCTTAAGTTATATCTGCGGAGCGTCTCCTGTCAGAGTCCACATACTTCTACATATTTCTACAAGTACAAGATATACAGGCCTAGCTGACATCAGTGACATAAAAGATTCCCATATGTTGCATAAGTGTGTCAATCTTCAACTTGTCGGTTTTTCAAACCATTCATTACAACTGTCAGACTGCAGCATCATGGGATCTTGCTACAAAGAACTTTTCAACACTTGTCCAACCTTTGGACGAAGACCTACTTAGACTAGTGGATGGTTCCACTATGATCCCACCTACTCCTGCTTCGCCTCACCTGACTACAGTATATAAGCCACGTCTACGGCCCTATGCTGTACATTCTACAGGACTGATGGACTGAATACATCAACTCCAGGCTGAGAGACTGAGTACCTCAAACTCTTCCACTCCTGACATCTTTCTGCTTTGTATTGGACTGATGAAGCCACTGTGTGGCGAAACGTTTCCTGAATAAAGATTCCCATATGTTGCATAAGTGTCTCAATCTTCACGATTAGCAATACACATGTCGAGCTGGTCCCCTCAAGGAAGGTGACGCTGGTGAGGGAATTGGATCTGTTCTCCAGTTCCCTGAGTTAAGCCTGAATACTTTCCACATCCCCCCACCTCCACAGGCGCTGTATAATCCTACAGGTTTAGCGCTTCCCCTTGATTATAATAATGTGGAAGTGGCTGTCCTAGCAGGAGGGAATGTTCGAGTCTTCAGGTCCCTGAAGGCAGTGTGTGCTTGAAGACTCTCGTGTTCATGGGGATCGAACTCCAGCTCTTGGGCCCTGGCCTCTTAACCAACAATGAACTGATGTGATGACCTCTTAACCTCACAGATTGCTTGCTGATAGTTTCGTAGGTCGCTGGCCCCTTGTCCGGTCCCTGACAAGGCTGCTGCTGACAAGTGTACACTGGAGTCCAAGTATAGTTACCTCTAATGTTGCTTCACATGGTGTGTTGTCCGACATAATGTGTTGCCTGAACACAAAACTCTCACTCACCATCCCACACAGCTTGTTCCTCACACTCACCATCCCACACAGCGTGTTCCCCACACTCACCATCCCACACAGCGTGTTCCCCACTCACCATCCCACACAGCGTGTTCCCCACACTCACCATCCCACACATCATGTTCCCCACACTCATCATCCCACACATCATGTTCCCCACACTCACCATCCCACACATCATGTTCCCCACACTCACCATCCCACACAGCGTGTTCCCCACACTCACCATCCCACACATCATGTTCCCCACACTCACCATCCCACACATCATGTTCCCCACACTCACCATCCCACACATCATGTTCCCCACACTCACCATCCCACACAGCGTGCTCCCCACACTCACCATCCCACACATTATGTTCCCCACACTCACCATCCCACACATCATGTTCCCCACTCTCACCATCCCACACATCATGTTCCCCACACTCACCATCCCACACAGCGTGTTCCCCACACTCACCATCCCATACATTATGTTCCCCACACTCACCATCCCACACATTATGTTCCTCACACTCACCATCCCACACATTATGTTCCCCACACTCACCATCCCACACATCATGTTCCCCACACTTACCATCCCACACATGTTCCCCACACTCACCATCCCACACATCATGCTCCCCACACTCACCATCCCAAACATTATGTTCCCCACACTCACCATCCCACACATCATGTTCCCCACACTCACCATCCCACACATACCTCAAAGGCAATGGGACCGGACATCTCCCCGTGGGTCCTTAGAGAGGGAGCAGACATGCTGTGCATGCCACTTACCACAATCTTCAACACGTCCCTGGAAACTGGGCAACTACCTGAGGTATGGAAGACAGCAAATGTAGTTCCCATTTTTAAAAAAAGAGACAGAAAAGAGGCACTAAACTATAGACCTGTGTCATTGACGTGTATAGTATGCAAAGTTATGGAGAAGATTATCAGGAGGAGAGTGGTGGAACACCTGGAACAGAACAAGAGTATAAATGCCAACCAGCATGGATTCATGGAAGGCAAATCCTGTGTCACAAACCTTCTGGAATTTTATGATAAAGTAACAGAAGTAAGACATGAGAGAGAGGGGTGGGTTGATTGCATTTTCTTGGACTGCAAGAAGGCCTTTGATGCAGTTCCTCACAAGAGATTAGTGCAGAAGCTAGAGGATCAGGCATGTATAACAGGAAGGGCACTGCAATGGATCAGAGAATACCTGACAGGGAGGCAACAACGAGTCATGGTATGTAATGATGTATCACAGTGGGCACCTGTGAAGAGCGGGGTCCCACAGGGGTCGGTCCTAGGACCAGTGCTATTTTTGGTATATGTGAACGACATGATGGAAGGGTTAGACTCAGAAGTGTCCCTGTTCGCAGATGATGTGAAGTTAATGAGGAGAATTAATTCAGATGAGGACCGGGCAGGACTTCAAAGAGACCTGTACAGACTGGACACCTGGTCCAGCAACTGGCTTCTTGAATTTAATCCCGCCAAATGCAAAGTCATGAAGACCGGGGAAGGGTACAGAAGACCGCAGACAGAGTATAGGCTAGGTGGCCAAAGACTGCAAACCTCGCTCAAGGAGAAAGATCTTGGGGTGAGTATAACAACGAGCATGTCTCCGGATAACTGCCGCAGATAACTGCCACAGCATATGGGCGCCTGGCAAACCTGAGAACAGCGTTCCGATACCTTAGTAAAGAATCGTTCAAGACACTGTACACCGTGTACGTCAGGCCCATACTGGAGTATGCAGCACCTGTTTGGAACCCGCACTTGATAAAGCATGTCAAGAAACTAGAGAAAGTGCAAAGGTTTGTGACAAGGTTAGTTCCAGAGCTAAGGGGAATGTCCTATGAAGAAAGGTTAAGGGAAATTGGCCTGATGACACTGGAGGACAGGAGGGTCAGGGGAGACATGATAACGACATATAAAATACTGCACAGAATAGACAAGGTGGACAAAGACAGGATGTTCCAGGGAGGGGACACAGAAACAAGAGGTCACAATTGGAAGTCGAAGACACAGATGAGTCAGAGTGATATTAGGAAGTATTTCTTCAGTCATAGAGTTGTCAGGGAGTGGAATAGCCTAGAAAGTGACGTAGTGGAGGCAGGAACCATACATAGTTTTAAGACGAGGTTTGATAAAGCTCATGGAGCGGGGAGAGAGAGGACCCAGTAGCAACTGGTGAAGAGGCAGGGCCAGGAGGTAAGACTCGACCCCTACAACCACAGATAGGTGAGTACATCATGTTCCCCACACTCACCATCCCACACATCATGTTCCCCACACTCACCATCCCACACATGTTCCCCACACTCACCATCCCACACATCATGTTCCCCACACTCACCATCCCAAACATTATGTTCCCCAAACTCACCATCCCACACATCATGTTCCCCACACTTGTGAACGAGTTTATTTGTAATGCTGCAAGCGGGGAGTAAATGGTACGTCTTCGGAGGTTTCTTACTTTATTTGTAATGTAGTGGTGGGTACACAGGCTTGTGTGTTGTGCCCATGGCCTGGGAAGGCCATCCCATGAGGGAGAGAGCTAATAGGCCTTGTGTCTTCCTGCTAGGCTGCTGTGTGTGGGCCCAGCATCCCACAGACTTGGGCAGGCCCAGAGGGCAGCAATTTAGTGGCGCGAAATATGAACTAAGCTGGCAGACAGTACAGGCTGTCTGTGCAGACAGTACAGGCTGTCTACACTCACTCGGCCACCTACCTTGCGTCGTCCCGACGCGACAGTACTGGTGGTAAAAAAACTCTGTCTCTCTCATAGGAACAGGGCACAGAACACAAAATAAAAAATATATATATATACATATGGACATGGGAAAAAAACTTCCTACAGGGAGGGAAGAAAAAAACATGTGGAGTGTGCTAAACATCGTGGTCAAAGGCAGTGAGTGTCGAAGGGCATCACTGCATGCCTTCCTGTGTCTGGACAGATACTGCAACACAGGAGACATCGCTGCGGCTCAGCTGTGACGTAACAGGGTACGGTCTCCTCTGGAACGGTGAAGCAGTCATCATAGGAGTCGCTGCAGGTTTTCACTCAACCTGGGGCACGACATGCTGGTGCCCTCGAGTGAGGCATCGACAAAACTTGGCAACTGGGCAGGACTTCTGGCAAGCGACTCAGGAGGACACTTCTCGACTGGTACTGTCGCTGGGCTGTCACTGCCGGCGAGTGTGGAGCGAGTCGTGGAGTGAGTCGTGGCAGAGACGACTGGGCGAAACATCTGGGAGTCGTAACATCATACACCAGACTGCAGTGAGCGAGCTAGCAGTCGAAGTGACATCATCTTTGTGCAGGCTGCTCACTCAAGCTTGTAACACGAGGCTGACACAGTGCCTGCCGACAGGGATAACTGCGGCTTGACGAGTGTCATTCACTCGGCAGTTGGAGTTATAGCAGAGGTTAGTCTAAGCATCCTCAGACTTGTTTCTCTACATATAACTGCACACTGAAGGTCTGGAGGTGAAGTGAAACAAATCTCGATGGGAATCGTAGCAGGTACGATTCTGCAGAACATCTATGAGTGACGAGCATAAGAGCTTTCTGTACAAGGGAGCTCATATGCTCAGGGGCTGACTGATATCAGCTGTCAAACACGCTGGTCACACCGGGTGACTAACAATGGTGCTACTCTGGGTCTCACACTGGACTCACGGAAAACTTTACACACACCCGTGGTACATGCGGTACAACATGGCTTAACTAGCAAATGAGGCTTTTCTGTGCACAAAACTGACACGTGGCTTGCTGATCCACGTGGCTTGTTGATCCACATGGCTTGTTGGTCCATGTGGCTTGTTGATCCACGTGGCTTCGAGTGGCCTCAGGCACTTGGATACACAGCTCTGGCAATGAATCACACAAAAAACAGCAGAAAACACAGCAGAGGGAGTGAGTACATAGTGGTGGAGTGTGGTGGTAGGCTGGTGAGGTGTGAGTACGGCGAGCGTGGGTGAGTGTAGGGCGAGGGAGGATCTGGCCACTTCCACCTCTCCCATCCACAAACACAGGGAGACACACTGCATGCAGAAATCACCACAAAACTCACCTCTGGCTTGCTGAAACAGCTGTGCTGAGCTGAACAACAGAACATACAAATGACGCTGAACACGTGACTTAAAAATTTTGGCTGGATCCTGCTTGTACCTGTGTCTGGATGCTGAAACGTGCAGACACGACATCAGGATAACTGGTTGAGAGACGGATGCTTCTTGTATAGGGTGATAAAGTGAAGATGACTTCATACCTCTTCCTTCCTCACTCCGGTGCGACCACCGCTTCCCACCATTTATAACGCGATTATTTGGTGTAGCTGGTAGCGGGAGTAAATGATACGTCTTCGGAGGCTTCTTACTTTATTTGTAATGTAGTGGTGGGTACACAGGCTTGTGTGTTGTGCCCATGGCCCATGAAGGCCATCCCATGAGGGAGAGAGCTAATAGGCCTTGTGTCTTCCTGCTAGGCTGCTGTGTGAGTGATAGATTGTGGGCCCAGCATCCCACAGACCTGGGCAGGCCCAGAGGGCGTGAAATATGAACTAGGCTGACAGACAGTACAGGCTGTCTACACACTCACCATCCCACACAGGTTATTACCCACACTCACCATCCCACACATCATGCTCCCCACACTCACCATCCCACACATCATGTTCCCCACACTCACCATCCCACACAGAGTATTACCCACACTCACCATCCCATACAGTGTGTTCCCCACACTCACCATCCCACACATCATGTTCCCCACACTCACCATCCCACATAGAGCATTACCCACACTCACCATCCCACACAGTGTTCCCCACACTCACCATCCCACACATCATGTTCCCCACACTCACCATCCCACACAGAGTATTACCCACGCTCACCATTCCACACAGTGTTCCCCACACTCACCATCCCACACATGTTCCCCACACTCACCATCCCACACATCATGTTCCCCACACTCACCATCCCACACAGAGTATTACCCACACTCATCATCCCACACAGTGTGTTCCCCACACTCACCATCCCACACAGTGTGTTCCCCACACTCACCATCGCACACAGTGTGTTCCCCACACTCACCATCCCACACAGAGTATTACCGACACGCACAATCCCACACAGTGTGTTCCCCATACTCACCTTACCATACAATGTCTTCCCCGTACTCATCATTACAATGTCTTCCTCGCACTCATCATTACAATGTCTTCCCCGTACTCACCATTACAATGTCTTCCCCGTACTCATCATTACAATATCTTCCCTGTACTCACCATTACAATGTCTTCCTCGTACTCACCATTACAATGTCTTCCCCATACTCACCATTCCACACTGTCTTCTCTACACTCACTATCCTCATAATAATTTTACCCTTGCACCATTCTGGCTCATTTGAATGTTCAGATTTAAATTGTAGCTCCTCCTTCCCAGGACATAATATCAAAGCTTTCAGGTCACAGGCTGTTGGAAAACTTCTATGCTGTTTTGATCATGGGGAAACGCTAAATCCGTATTGATCACATAACCTCTGTATACTTTTGTAATATCAATTATTTTAAAAACAATTAACTAATTTGTATGGTGTCTGAGGTAACTTTGTGATGTGCAGAAATTATTATTATTCTACAACACGCGCTAAGCCCGTAGGGTTCATACATATTTTAAAGCCATAATGTGGAGGCAAACTTTTATTTTGTACTAGGCTTTGCTCAGGAATGAGCCTTATATTGTCTAAACCAAAAACTAATTTACTTTCCTGTGAAGTAGAGAGGTCACATTATGTGCAGCAAAGATGGAAGACAGGTCACAAGTGGTGTCAAGTTGTGGGGCCTTGTGTGGGAACTTTACCTGGAGTATACCTGGAAAGGGCTTCGGGGGTCAACGCCCCCACGGCCCAGTCTGTGACCAGGCCTCATGGTAGATCAGTGCCTGATCAACGAGGCTGTTACTGTAAGCCGCACGCAACCAGACTTTATGTGCCTGTCCAGTGCCTGCTTGAAGACAGCCAGGGGTTTACCTGGAGAGAGTTCCGGGGGTCAACGCTCCCGTGGCCCGGTCTGTGACCAGGCCTCATGGTGGATCAGGGCCTGATCAACCAAGCTATTGGTAATCCCCCTTATGTATGCTGGGAGGCAGCTGAACAGTCTTGGGCACCTGACACATATTGTGTTGTCTCTTATCGTGCTAGTGGCACCCCTGCTTTACACTGGAGGAATATTGCATCTCCTGCCGAGTCTTTTGCTTTCATAGGGAGTGATTTTCGTGCGCAAGTTTGGTACCAATCGCTCTAGGATTTTCCAAGTGTATATAATCATGTATCTCTCCCACCTACATTCTAGGGAGTACAGGTTGAGGAACATCAAGCGTTTCCAGTAACTGAGGTGTTTTATCTCAGTTATGTGTTGCAAAGCTTCTCTGTACATTTTCTAGGTCAGCAATTTCACCTGCCTTGAAAGGAGCTGTTAGTGTGCAGCAGTACTACAACCTAGATAGAACAAGCGGTCTGAAGAGTGTGATCATGGGCTTGGCATCCCTAGTTTTGAAGGTTCTCATTATCCATCCTGTCATTTTTCTCGCAGATGCGGCTGATACAGTGTTATGGTCTTTGAAGGTGAGATCCTTTGACATGATCACTCCCAGGTCTTTTACATTAGTTTTTCTCTCTCTTGTGTGATTGGAATTTGTTTTATACTCCAATGCAGTTTTAATTTCCTCACATTTTCCATATCGTAGTAGTTTAAATTTCTCGTCATTGAACTTCACATTGTTGTCTACGGTCCCTGGACCCATTATGTACCTCTGTAATCTTTTGACTACCACCCACAGGATGGGTATGGGGATGCATAATAAACATATTAAACTAAAAAAGGCCCATTTAAAGATTTGGTTGATGACTGCCTGGAGACTTGCGGTGTCTTAAGTGAAAGACACTGTCATGCAAATTCAGGTGTCATCTGCAAAGGAAGACACGGTGCTGTGGCTTATATCTCTGTCTATGTCAGATATGAGGATAAGGAACAAAATGGGAGTGAGTACTGTGGATTGTGGAACAGAGCTTTTCACCGTAGCTGCCTCAGACTTTACTGTTTACTAATACTCTCTATCTAGCAGGGCATGATACAAAATTTCTGTATAGAAGGGGCTTAGGAATGGCAGTCTGGTTGGAAGAAGGGGTTAGAGGACTTATCTTGAAGCTGTATTATTAGTTTTTAAGAGGCTTGTTGGGTGTGATGGAGATTATGGCTATGCTTCTACCTCTCCCCTTACTTTGACACCACCACTGCTACACAAGGGTTGGCCAAGTTATAAGCACTTATTTTGCAAATATGGAGACAGCAGTAGCAGTTGAGAGGTGAAGATTATGTTATCCGTCCATTAGCCTGGAAGATGTAGTTTTGAGTTGGTCAGTCTCAGCTTGGAGAGGTGTTCAGCTCCATAGCCTTGAACAAGGCGAACAGTCTTTACCTCTCCATTGCTTCTGCTGTTTCCATATTTAGTCACCTTACATTCGACTGAAAAAAAGTCTACTGGATGAGAAAAATGCTTCTGTAATAAAGATACCTAACTGTTGAATGCCTCACTCATTTACTTGTCTGGACTGTATACAGTACCATTATTATGAGGCCTTCCTACCTCCAAAGTAAAAAGTCATGCAACCTTTCCATGATTGCTGCTGTAATCAGTGACAGCTGAAATTATATTTGAGTGCCGATTCCTTCCTTTAATTGCATGAGATGAACAGTTGTAGAGTGATGAACAGTTGTAGAGCTGTTACCACCTTCACTGCAGTGCCAATACTGGTGGCATTTTAGCTATCCAGCAAAATACTGTTCTTCAACCAGTGAATGCTCTATCTACTTCTCTATAGCACCCCCCCCCTCCCCAACCCTGTCAGTCCTCTACACCTTGCAGCCTCAATATGAGAGATGATTCCTCATATTCCTGTTAGTGCCCTGCCTTGATCAGGAATTAAGAGGTTTACTATCTGAAAGAGATGGCATATAATATGGACAGGCTCTACTTCATCTTTGTCTACTCCATATTCTCCTGCTCTAGAGCAAAAATTTCCAGACCTTTGTTTTGGACACCTACAAAAGAACACTTCCCTCTATCTCTTCAGCTGCTAGTCCTTCCCAGAGCTCTTGTGCTCCCAGTAATGAAGTTGAGGTAGAGATCTGAATGATTTTGCCTTCCATCAGCACTCAACAAAGGGAGGCACACCCTGCCTCTGCCTCTGGTGTGTCAAAAGCAATAGTTCAATTGCTTGTTGTACTGTTTTATAATCTCCTCCTGTCTGTTGCTCTCACCACTCCAAGTTCTAAATGACGTTCACAGTGTCTTGGAGATGTGGACACTAAAGAGCATCATTGCTGTTATTAGAGACTTTTGCCCAGGCACCCTCACAAACATGACCTGTCAAAGCAGTCTCAGAGCATAGATGTCACATTGTAAATGTACAAAGGGCAGGTGTACAGTATAGTGAGCAACAGTGTAGCAACCCTTTGATAATATATCAACTGATTTATTTTTGTTTTTCTATGTTAGGAGTACAGTACTGCAATTTTTATGACTACAAAATTAATATGCAGATTTTTAAGAAAAGTAAAGTCAAAATCTGAAAAATAAGATTGTCAGTATTATAAATATTATATATGAAAAAGTGAGAAGTTGGGTATTTAATGTCTGCTTCTGAGGGCCTTTGGAGGCCCAATTTTTTTAAATTTTTATTAACACATCAGCCTTTTCCCACCAAGGCATGGTGACCTGAAAAAGATGAAACACTTTCATCATTCACTCCTTCACTATCTTGCCAGAGGTGTGCCTACAATACAGTTAAAAGAACTGCAACATATCAACACCCCTCTTCCTGGAGGCCCCAATTTTTTTTTTTAATATGATGGCTGTTTCTCACCAAGGCAGGGTGACCCAAAAAGAAAGAAAAAACTTTCATCATTCAACGCTTGCACCGTCACTCATACCTAATCACTGTCTTTGCAGAGGCGCTCACATATGACAGCTTAGACATCCTTCCAAACTGCCAATATCCCAAACCCCTCCTTTAAAGTGCAGGCATTGTATTAACCATTTCCAGGACTCAAGTCCGGCTAACTGGTTTCCTTGAATCCCTTCACAAAACATTACCCTGCTCACACTCCAACAGCTCATCAGGTCCCAAAAACCATTCGTCTCCACTCCTAACGCGCTCATGCACGCTTACTGGAAGTTCAAGCCCCTTACCCACAAAATTGTCTTTACCCCCTCCCTCCAACCTTTTTGAGGACAACCCCTACCCTGCCTTCCTACCCCTACAGATTTATATGCTCTCCAAGTCATTCTACTTTGTTCCATTCTCTCGAAATGACCAAACCACCTCAACAACCCCTCTTCAGCTCTCTAATACTTTCAGTAACTTCAAACCTCTTCCTAATTTCCATACTGAATTCTCTGCATAATATTTATAACACACATTGCTCTTAGACAGGATGTCTCCACTGCCTCCAGCCGCCTCCTCGCTGCAGCATTTACAACACATGTTGGTACACTATATTCTCATACATTCCCTTCTTTGCCTCCATGGATAATGTTTTTTGTCTCCACAGATACCTCAATGCACCACTCACCTTTTTTCCTTCATCAATTATGTGGTGAACCTCATCCTTCACAAACCCATCTGCTGACAAGTCAACTCCCAAATATCTGAAAACATTCGCTTCTTCCATACTCCCTCCAATGTGATATCCAATTTTTCTTTATCTAAATCGTTTGATACTCTCATCACCTTACTTTTATCTATGTTCACTTTCAATTTTATACCTTTACACACTCCCAAACTCATCCACTAACCTTTGCAACTTTTCTTTAGAATCCCCCAAAAGCACAGTATCATCAGCAAAAAGTAACTGTGTCAACTCCCATTTTGTATTTGATTCCCCATAGTTTAATCTCACCCCTCTCCCAAACACCCTAGCATTTATTTCTTTTACAACCCCATCTATATATATGTTGAATAACTATGGCAACATTACATATCTCTGTCTAAGACCTACTTTTACAGAGAAGTAGTCTCCCTCTCTCCTACACACCCTAACCCGAGCCTCACTATAATCATAATAACTCTTTACAGCATTAGTAACTTACTACCTATTCCATACACTTGCAACATCTGCCACATTGCTCCCCTATCCACTCTATCATATGACTTTTCTAAATCCATAAATTCAATGAAAACTTCCCTACCTTTATCTAAATACTGTTCACATACACATGTATGTTTCAGTGTAAACACTTACTCTACACATCCCCTACCCATTCTAAAGCCTCCTTGCTCATCTGCAATTCAGCACTCTGTCATCTAATTCTTTCAGTAATAACCCTACCATACACTTTACCTGGTATACTCAGTAAACTTATTCCCCTATAATTTTTACAATCTCTTTTGTCCCCTTTCCTTTTACATAAAGTAAATATACATGCTCTCTGCCAATCCCTAGGTACCTTCCCATCTTTCATGCATTTATTAAACAAAAATACCAACCACTCGTACACTACAGTATACGTCCACTTTGAAATAAGTCCAACTTGATATACGTCCTGTTTGGATGAAAAATTTTTTGCTTGGTATACAACCTTTGTTTGGAATACAACTCACATGGTAGAACTTGTATGGGTCAAAATGAGTCATGACACCACGGGCTACCCTTGTTTACCTCTCTCTCGAGACAGAGCCATGACTGCCCACTAGCATCAGTATGCCTGTTCCTACCATTCAGTGAACAACCTGAATTGTAACTCTCTGAATTTTCATGTGATTTTGTGTTTTTTCATATAAATTTTTAGTAAATTCATTAATCATGAGTTCTTAGAAAGTTAATGAGAAGAGCCAAGCAACAAAGAAAATGGTTAGGATCACCATGGAGGTGAAAAAAGAGATTGTTGAAAAGTATGAAAGTGGCATGGGTATCCAGGGCTTGGCTGCTGCATATCATATGCCGAGAACAACGGTATCTACAATTGTTAAAAACAAAATTGTTAAAATGTTATTAATTAAATTGGCTAATGCTGCAAAGGGGGTGAAATTGATTACCAAAGTTCAGGGACATTAGAGCATGTTGAAAAATTGCTTTTGATCTGGATAACAGAAAAACATTGCATAACTCTCATTGACAAAGCCTAGCAGGAACTTTCATACAGAACAATGAACTCTGCTTGGAGGAATTTGTGGCCAGAAACAGTGGCTGAAAGGGACTTTGAGGCTGTCTGTAGTGGAGGATATTGTCTCACTGGGCAGGTCCATGGGTCTGGATGTGAGTGATGGTGATGTGGAGGAGTTAGTAGAGGGGCACAGGGGAGAGCTGACCAATGAGAAGCTGCAGGAACTTGAGAAGGAGTAGAACAAGACTAACATGGATGCATTCTCTTCAGGCTCGGAAGAGGAAACAGAGGAAGCCCCTACTTCATTAATTAAGGAAATCTTTGCCAAATGGATGGATGTCAAAAACTTTGCAGAGAAGTACCATGCCAACAAAGCCCAAACAAGCCATAATAGCATTATCTGGAATGACCAGACAATGTCACATTTCCAAAACATCCTGAGAAGAAGGCGGAGCAAAGTACTTTGGACAGATTTTTAGTAAAAGTCAAACCTGGTGAGCTTCAACCAGGTCTAAATAGGGAAAAGAGACAGAAAAGAGAAGGGGACTCTCCTTCCAAACAATAACATTTCCTCCTCCTCCCTTCTTAGCACTATCCTAGTAGCCACTCGGCTCTTTTCAACAAAGTAAAGTGAGGTTAAATTTGGATTTATTTCATCAAATTATTTTCTATTAATGTGTGTATTTTAGTACTAAGCAGTGTTTAAATTACATATTTTAGTATTAAGCAGTGTTTAAATTATTTTATACAACCCCATCAATGTATAATATGCCAATAACAATAGGATTTTTTTCATGGGAATGGATTAATCATTTTCTCTATATTTCTTATGGGAAAATTCATTTGGTATATGTCCTGTTTCGTATAAGTTCAAGGTCCTAGAACGGATTAAGGACGTATACCAAGGTACCTCTGTACTACATCTCTCCCCCTGCTTTTAACATTTCTGTCATGATCCCGTCAGTTCCAGCTGCTGTATCCCTTTTCATTCTACATAATGCCTCACACATCTCCCCACACTCACATCCTGCTCTTCTTCACTCCTAAAAGATGTTATACCTCCCTGGCCAGTGCATGAAATATAACAAATAATTTTTATTTTCTGATTTGGGCTTCAATTTTGAATACTGCTCAGGAATACCTGGCATCCCTCACTTTATGCCATGTATTTTCCAGGCCCACGGCATCAACACTTAATTCCACATAATCTAAAATACACCTTACAAACTGAACCAATCACATATAACTAATATGCATCAAACCTACAGAAATAGGGATAGGAATGGAACATTGCACAGTGGTGAATGTGCATAAAGTGAACCCACATGAAGTGAAGCAAAAGATGTTAAACTGAAAATTATACAGGTAAATAAATACTCAAACTGCTCTTGAATATTTATTTTATTTCCATTTAACATATGCAAGTTTACAAGCATAATAACCATGTCATTTTTTTTGGTTTTGCAAGAGACTGCGAACAAAACTTTCAGCTTCCCCTCGTTTGCTAAGTTTTGTTACCTTCCCGGTGAAGCGAGACTTTCCTCCACCTCGCCCTTCTAAAATCTCACACAACCTGTAAAGATTGCAACTCTAAACAGTCTATTTTCTACCTGTTTATCATTTAACATAATTTTAGCAATTTTAAAATGGTGTAGCAATACTGTCTCTTGCATTCTCTTGACAGCTGCTGGATTTTCAATACCAGAATGTGTAGAAGCACAATGACTTAAGGGATTAAGGATGAACAGTAGAAGACCTGGTATTAATGAAGTAAGGAAAGCGATTATGATAAGGAAACATGAGTTATGATGAAGATGCAAGTACAGTTTGTTAAAATTTATCATAACTGCAATAATACTATAATTATAGACTTCTAATACAGTACATAAAAATGAAAGTAATTTACAAAAGATGAATGTTACAGTAGGAAGATATTTACAAAATAATACAGTGTGTATTGCAAAAATGAATAATATCCCAAAACTTACCTTGGCCCCACTTCAGCAACAAAATCAGGTGGTCCGTGTACTACCAGTGATCCAGGACCTTTGTCTTCCCCAAGTGTCAACACTTTCGGCACACTCTGTCAAGGAAACACAAGCCTTATCTGTTATATTATCTCTGATCATGCCTATGAACCAGGACAGTATTCAAAACAATAAAAATGTGCAGGAGCCATTTACACTAGTTTTGCAGATCTTGTGCTTATGATTCAAGGGGTTAATAGAAGAGCCATGCAACTCAATGGAATAAGTTGTAGGTTACTAAAAGCAGTAGTTTTTAATGGAGATAGTAAGGCTCAGGTTGGTAGACAGCAACTGCCCAGGGAGGTACTACTATATTGCCAAGTGAGTCTAAAATGGAAACCTGTATTTGTTTTACATGATGGTAGGATTGTTGGTGTCTTTTTTGTGTCTCATAAACATGCAAGATTTCAGATACTTCTTGCTACTTCTATTTACACTTAGGTCACACTGCACATAAATGTACATGTTTAGGTATACACACTCATCTGAGTTTTCCTTGAGTGTATTTTAATAGTTCTTGTTCTTATTACTTTTCCTTTCATATCCATGGGGAAGTGTAATAAGAATCTTTACTCCATAAGCATGTGTGTTGTAAAAGTCAACTAAAATGCTGGGAGCAATGGGCTAGTAACCCATTTTCCTGTATAACTTACTAAAAAGAAAAGGGACAAAACCGTCAAAGTAGGATGTTTGAATGTGCGTGGATGTAGTGCATATGAAAAGAGAAGATTGTGGATGTTATGAATGAAAAGAAGCTGAATGTCCTGGCTCTAAGTGAAACAAAGTTGAAAGGGGTAGGAGAGTTTCAGTGGGGAGAAATAAATGGGATTAGGTCAGGGGTTTCTAATACAGCCTCTCCTCACTTAACGACGGAGTTCCGTTCCTAAGATCACATCGATGAACGAATACATCGCTAAGAGAGAAGCACACTATAATGATAGTGGGTTTCTGTCAACCATCTTTGATACTGATTTAATGTCACTTCTACACCATTTATAATATTTCTGGTATACAGTGGACCCCCGCATAACGATTACCTCCGAATGCGACCAATTATGTAAGTGTATTTATGTAAGTGCGTTTGTACGTGTATGTTTGGGGGTCTGAAATGGACTAATCTACTTCACAATATTTCTTATGGGAACAAATTCGGTCAGTACTGGCACCTGAACATACTTCTGGAGTGAAAAAATATCGTTAACCGGGGGTCCACTGTATTTTAAGATGTTTATATAGTAGTGTACAGTGGAACCCTGGTTTTTGTCAGGTCCGGTTAATGTACAATTCAATTCTTGACCACTTTTTTGGCAAAATTTTCTGTTTTCGTACATTTGCTCGGAAATCGTCTGTTCCAGACGCGTCCGCCTACCGGCGGGACACGGCCACTCATAGTTTGTGACTCAGTCTGCCTTTGTTATTCGTAGAGGGTAGTAAAGATGGTGGTAGAGGGTGGTAGTGGATGCCATGGTGATAGAGGGTGGTAGTGGATGCCATGGTGATAGAGGGTGGTAGAGGGTGTACTGATGGTGGTAGAGGGTGGTAGTGACTGTAGTAGAGGGTGGTAGTGGTAGAGGGTAGTAGTGATGGTAGTAGAGATAACCTCTCCTCTCTCTCCCCTACTCGCTGTCTTCCATACGCCAACAAGAGTCTTCAATAAAGGTAAAAGTGATTTAAATGTTCATTTATCCATTTCATTAGTGTTTTATATTTATTTCTCATTGCTTTCTGTATGTAAAACTATAGCTATTCTCTATAAAATGTATTTTTGTTAATATTTTTGGGTGTCTGGAACGGATTAACCCTTTGTCTGTTTCGGTCATATATATACGTCTTACGAGCCACTGTGTTTGACATACATGTATATATACTCATAAATTCTAGCGGCTTCAAATCAAGCAGGAGAAAGCTGGTAGGCCCACATGTGAGAGAATGGGTCTGTGTGGTCAGTGTGTGTGTGCAGTATAAAAAAATCCTGCAGCACGCAGTGCATAAAGAGAAAAAAAAACTCCGACCGTTTTTTTTTTTATGGTCTATTTTCGTTTAGTATTTATGGTTGTATTCTCGTTTTCTTGGTCTTATTTGATAGAATGGAAAACATATTATAGAAATAGTGGCGATTTTGATTGGTTTTACTATGAAGAGAACCTTGAATATGTTTGATTTTTGCCGATGTTCAAAAGTAAACAAATGATGTCATTTTCCAATAAATGTCCAAGTAGTCATTCTAATATGCAGTCATGAATGGGTTTACATTATTTATACAATTATTACCATATTGCAGTAGTCTGCATAACAGTAAATCTTCTATTTTTTGTTTGAATAAAAATTCAAAATAGAAAGCAAGAGTAATATCAGAGGGGCCTGGAGACGTGACTGATGAACAAAGAAAATGTTATTTTAGAGCCAGGAATGTCTGCATTGTTCATTCTGGACCCTATTTTGAACTTGTCATATTTTTTAATTTTCGTGAAATTGGCCAAATTGCAAATTTCTGACCATGTTATTGGGTTTACCTGGAGTTTACCTGGAGAGAGTTCCGGGGGTCAATGCCCCCGCGGCCTGGTCTGTGACCAGGCCTCCTGGTGGATCAGAGCCTGATCAACCAGGCTGTTGCTGCTGGCTGCACGCAAACCAACGTACGAGCCACAGCCCGGCTGATCAGGAACTGACTTTAGGTGCTTGTCCAGTCCAGGGTAGTTGAAATCGGTAAATGGACAGTTTCTTGTGCTCAATCGATAGAAAAAATGGAGTTCTAAAGAAATAGCTATGAGTTTGGAACAATGGAATTAGCCGAAAATAGGGCTCAAAGTGGGCGAAATTGCCGATTCGTAAATATTGCTGAGGTCGCTAACTTTGTGAGAGCATAATTCCATCAGTTTTCCATCAAATTTCATTCTTTTGGTGCCATTACAATCAGGAAAAGATTCTCTATTATTTCATAAGAATTTTTTTTTTTTTTTTTTTTTTTTTTTAAATTTTGTGACACCAGGAGACACCTCAGGATTTGGGGTTGCGACAGTAAAGGGGTTAACTGGGTTTACATTATTTCTTATGGGAAATATTACTTCAGTTTTCGTACAAATAGGTTTTCGGCCGACCTTCTGGAACGGATTAAAGACGAAAACCGGGGTTCCACTATACTGTATATTGTAATAACTCAGCTTTAATATACATTATTTAGGTATGCATACTGGTCAGAGCCCATCGTAAGTCCAAGTCGTTGGTAAACGAGTACGTCGCTAAATGTGGAGAGACTTTACTTAGAGCTAAGGAAGGAGTAGCAATAATGTTAAAGGATAAGTTATGGCAGAAAAAGAAGTAATATAAATGTATAAATTCAAGGATTATGTGGAGTAAAATAAGGGCCAGATGTGAAAAGTGGGTTATAGTAAGTGTTTATGCACCTGGAGAAGTAGAAAGTTGAAAGTGAACATAGAAAAGAGTAAGGTGATGAGGGTGTCAAATGATTTGGATAAAGAAAAATTGGATATCAAATTGGGGAGGAGGAGTATGGAAGAAGTGAATGTTTTCAGATACTTGGGAGTTGACGTGTCGGCGGATGGATTTATGAAGGATGAGGTTAATCATAGAATTGATGAGGGAAAAAAGGTGAGTGGTGCGTTGAGGTATATGTGGAGTCAAAAAACGTTATCTATGGAGGCAAAGAAGGGTATGTATGAAAGTATAGTAGTACCAACACTCTTATATGGGTGTGAAGCTTGGGTGGTAAATGCAGCAGCAAGGAGACGGTTGGAGGCAGTGGAGATGTCCTGTTTAAGGGCAATGTGTGGTGTAAATATTATGCAGAAAATTCGGAGTGTGGAAATTAGGAGAAGGTGTGGAGTTAATAAAAGTATTAGTCAGAGGGCAGAGGAGGGGTTGTTGAGGTGGTTTGGTCATTTAGAGAGAATGGATCAAAGTAGAATGACATGGAAAGCATATAAATCTATAGGGGAAGGAAGGCGGGGTAGGGGTCGTCCTCGAAAGGGTTGGAGAGAGGGGGTAAAGGAGGTTTTGTGGGTAAGGGGCTTGGACTTCCAGCAAGCGTGCGTGAGCGTGTTAGATAGGAGTGAATGGAGACGAATGGTACTTGGGACCTGACGATCTGTTGGAGTGTGAGCAGGGTAATATTTAGTGAAGGGATTCAGGGAAACCGGTTATTTTCATATAGTCGGACTTGAGTCCTGGAAATGGGAAGTACAATGCCTGCACTTTAAAGGAGGGGTTTGGGATATTGGCAGTTTGGAGGGATATGTTGTGTATCTTTATATGTGTATGCTTCTAGACTGTTGTATTCTGAGCACCCCTGCAAAAACAGTGATAATGTGCGAGTGTGGTGAAAGTGTTGAATGATGATGAAAGTATTTTCTTTTTGGGGATTTTCTTTCTTTTTTGGGTCACCCTGCCTCGGTGGGAGACGGCCGACTTGTTAAAAAAAAAAAAAAAAAAATAAAAAAAGAAGCACTAAGCCACAAGGGCTATACAGCGCTGCAGGGTAGGGAAGGAAGCGAGGGTATTGGATGGCAGAAGGGAGGAGGGATGATCAGTAGGTTACAGAAAACAGCGGGGCAGGGGATAGTATGGGGGTAGAGGGTAGCAAGAGATTGAAGTAGAAAGGGCTGAAGGTATCAGAATTTGTGAAGTAAGTCAGATGTTGTCAAAAAGTCAATGAGAGAGTCCGGATGAAAGGTGGGTCCATCAGCGAGAAGGGAAGGTAAAGAGAGAGCAGTGGAGCGAAGACGACGATGGAGGTAAATTCTGCGTGCTCGTTGATAAAGTGGGCAGTCCAACAGAATGTGGCTGACTGATAATGGAGCTTGGCAATTCTCACAGAGAGGAGCAGGGCGCCTCTCCATGAGATATCCATGAGTAAGACGAGTATGGCCAATGCGAAGACGGGAGAGAGTAGTCTCCCAACCTCAACACTGGTGATAAGAAGACGGCCAGTAACCTATGCTTGGTTTAATAGATTGAAGTTTGTTGCCGAGCATAGTAGATCAACGGTGTTGCCAACGGGTGTGAAGGTGGGAAGATATTGCAGCAAAATAGTCCGTAAATGGAATACCTCTATAGGAAACTGGTAGGTCATGTACTGCTGACCACGCAGCAGTGTCTGCCTGTTCATTGCCCTGTACGTCAACATGACCAGGGACCCAACAAAACAATATCTTTATGCTTGGTAAAGATGCGGCGTAGCCAAAGTTGGATACGGAGGACTAAGGGGAGAGGTGTATCAAATTTCTGTATAGCCTGTAAAGCACTAAGGGAGTCTGAGACAACCACAAATGATGACACAGGCATAGATGCAATACGGATAAGTGCTGCAAGGATGGCATACAATTCAGCAGTAAAAATACTAGTCAAAGATAGTAAATGCCCTCGTACGACGCTGTCCGGAAACATTGCTGTGAATCCTACGCTGTCAGAAGACTTAGAGCCATCTGTGTACACAGCAATGGCATGAGAATGAGAGTGAAAATGGTCAAGAAAAAGAGAGCGGGAAGCAACCGTAGACAGTTGGGCTTTCGAGCAAGGGAGAGAGAAAGAACAGACTCGAACAGCTGGAACTTCCCAGGGGGGTAGGGAAAAGTGAGATGCTACATGAACATAGAAAGGTGGTAATTGAAGAGAAGACAAGAGCAAATGAAGGTGAAGAGAGAAGGGACAGAGTAAACAGGGGCGGCGAACAAATAAAGAATGTCTACTAATATCAGTGACCATTCTATAAATGGAAGGATTGCGGAGATCATGAGAGCGTACATAGTAGCGAAGGCAATGGGCATCACGGCGATCGGATAAGGATGGAACGTTCGCTTCTGCATAGAGGCTCTCGACAGGGGAAGAGCGAAAAGCACCAAGGCATAAACGTAATCCTTGGTGATGAATGGGGTTAAGGCTAGAGAGAGTAGCAGGAGATGCCACTGAATAGATCTGGTCACCATAATCAAGTTTTGATAAAATAAGGGTGGAATGTAGGCGAAGGAGGGTTCGACGATCAGCTCCCCATGAAAGATGAGCAAGGGTTTTAAGAAGGTTCAGTCGGCTGTGACAAGTTGCCTTCAGAGAGGTAATGTGAGGTTTCCAGGATAACCTACGATCAAAGAGGAGGCCCAGAAACTTGACTGTATCACGTTCAGGGATACGGGAGCCATAGAGGTACAAAGGATGATCGGAGATGACAGAGCGTCTAGTGAAAGTAATTTGGTGGGTTTTAGTGCTGGAAAATTTAAACCCACGTGTGGTGGCCCAATTGGAAACACAGTCGACTGCATGCTGGAGAGAAACTGTAATGAGGTGACAGTCAGCGCCTGCACAGGCAATAGCGAAGTCATCAACATAGAGTGATGACCAAATATTTGATGGAAGACTAGAGGCCAAATCATTAATAGCAAGGAGAAAAAGTGTTGTGCTCAGAACACATCCCTGGGGGACACCTTCAGCTTGGATAAAGTCCGGGGAGAGCACATTATTAACCCGAACATGGAAATGCCTGTCAGTTAAAAAGTTCTTAAGGAAGGATAGTAGATTGCCTCGAAGGCCTAAGGAGTGGGCTTGGGCTAAAATATTAAACCTCCAAGTTGTGTCATATGCCTTCTCAAGGTCAAAAAATATGGCAATAACTGAGTGGTTATTCGCAAAGGCATTACGAACATATGTATCCAAGAGTAGTAAGGGGTCTATGGTAGAACGTCCCTTACGAAAGCCATATTGATGAGTGGAGAGACTGTTGTGTGTCTTTAAATACTACATCAAACGTCTATTTACTAGGCGTTCCATCACTTTGCAAACTGCACTGGTAAGAGCAATGGGACGATAGCGGGAGGTTTCATGTCCCGTAGTGCCTGGTTTGCGGAAAGGGAGAACAATGGCGGATTTCCACAGCTGTGGAAGAACTCCTTGTGACCAAATAAGATTGTAAAGGCGTAATAGGACTGCAAGGGCTGATTGATGTAAATGTTGTAGCATATGAATATGAATGTCGTCGGGCCCAGCTGCCGATGATCGGCAAGCTGAGAGTGTTGCCTCCAGTTCTTGAAGTGTAAAAGGCACATTATACTGTTCTTCTCTGAGAGAAGAAAAGTCCAAGGGTGCTAACTCTCTGGCAGACTTTGAGGAAAGAAATGAAGGGCATAGATGGAGTCTCTGAGAAATACGGACCAGATGATTGCCAATTTCATTGGCAACATCTAGTGGGTTTGCTATATCAACACCGGCAACCCGCAGAACAGGAGCCGGGTCAGGAGAATATTTACCACTCAGTTTTCGTACTTTTTTCCAGACTGCACTCATAGAGGAAGCAGAGGTGATGGTGGAGACATAATCTCGCCAGCAAGTGCGTTTAGCATCACGGATGACACGGCGAGCGATCGCACGCTTCTGCTTAAAATCAAGAAGTCTCTCTGTGGTTCTATTGTACCGGTACCTGCCCCATGCAGCGCGTTTCAAATGTACTGCACGAGCACAAGCAGGAGACCACCAAGGCACGCATTTCTGAGAATGCCTGCCCAAAGTTTGGGGTATAGAATGAGAAGCTGCGGTTAAAACGGAGGACGAGAAGAGGTGTAAAAGCTCATCGATGGAGGACGAAGAAGGAACCTCTCTAAAAACAGTTAGGTGTGAGTAAAGGTTCCAATTTGCCTGATCAAATTGCCACTGTAGGATGCGAAGAGGTGGTGAATATGAAGGGGAAGTAAGAATGATTGGGAAATGATCGCTGTCATGTAAGTCCGGGAGAACAGACCAAGTGAAGTCTAATGCGGCGGAGGAAGAGCAGACTGAGAGATCGATGCAAGAGAGAGTGCGAGTCCGAGGATCAAAATGGGTGTGAGTACCTGTATTTAAAACATGGAGGGGGTGGGTGGCAAGAAAAGCCTCTAACTGAATGCCACGGGAATCACAGTGAGACCCCCCCTAGAGGAAATGGTGGGCATTAAAATCACCAAGTAACAGAATCGGTGGCGGTAATGACGAAACAAGAAAGGCAATATCCGGAATAGATAATGCCCGAGAAGGAGAGAGATATAAAGAACAGAGCGTATACCACCTATGCAAGTGGATACGGGCTGCTGTGTAATGCAGCGAAGTACGAACAAAGAGCTGATGGTACGGAATATCAGTGCGTAGAAGAAGGGCACTTTCATTAAAGGTCCCATCAGGAAAATGATCTGAAGAATACAATAAATTATAGCCTGAGATGGGAGAGATAACAGCAGAGTGTAATTTTGGTTCCTGTAAGCAAACACCAATAGGGGAAAACTGGGAGAGTAACATCTGAAGCTCACCCCGATTACCCCTGAGGCCGCGTATATTCCACTGTAAATAGGCCATGATTGGCAATAATAAAGATACCTGAAATCCGCAGGTAAGGGTTCCTACGGACTAGAGGGGTTAGAAAAGTCCACATGCGGAGGCAGTGGAAAACGTTCAAGCAGTGAAGGAACGGTGCGCTGTGAAGAAAGGAGTTGCACAGATGGAGCAGAGGAGAGAGAAGGAGCGGAGGGTGGATCAGTGTCCATTGATGGTTTGGTCTCTGCAATATATTCAGAGATTGCTTCAAGTGTTTCGGAATTCAGAGACGTCGTATGGGAGACAATATTGGAAATGGTAGGGGGAGGATGAGTAAAGATTGGAACTGTATTGGACTCTACCAAGGTAGGGGGGGGAGCGAAAGGGTGGAGGGAACTAGAGAAGCGTGGAAGGGGACAGAAGAGGCAGAAACCTGGGAGGTGGCAGAAGAGGAAGAAACTTGGGAGGGAACAGGGGAGGAAGGTACAGTACGAGGAGGAGGGTGAACCTCTACATTTGTAACAGAGCCAGTGAGAGGGGGAGAAACAGGTACAGAGACAGGGAAGGTAAAATGAGGAGGTGGAAGATGGGTAGGTGTTAACGGACCTTTTTTTGACTTTTGAGAAGTAGAGGGACGATTGGGAGGAGGTGTCATACGAGATCTCGTCGCTACTGAGGCTTGTGAGAGAGAACACGAAGAAGCGAGATCAGACTGAGGCGTTGAAGTAGGGACGTCTGAGCTGAGGACAGCAAAAGAATTAGATACAGGAGTGACTATGGGAGAGGTAACCACAGAGGTGGGTGCAGAAGATGGGATACCAGAAGTGGGGGGACGTTTTGAAACACGGGAATAAGAAACACGAGGTAGTCTCCCTTGGAGGCGGAGATGAGAAACTGCCATGGCATAAGGGAGACCTTCTGCCTCTTTGAGGTAACGGATTTCCCGCTCATTTAAGTAGACTTGACAACGGCGAGAGTACGAAGGGTGAGCCTCATGACAATTAAGGCAAGAGGGAGGTCGATTGCAAGACGTATTAGAATGGCCATCAGCACCACAGACTGGGCATTCGGCGATAGATCTGCAATATTTCGCTGGATGGCCAAATCGCCAGCAATTTCTACACTGTTGCGGTGTAGGGATCACCTTTCGAACTTGTAACCGATGTCCTGCTACATAAACTGAGGATGGGAGTTCACGGCTGTCAAAAGTTAAACGAGCCACATTGCTAGGGTATCGTCTCCGCCCGCGGGCAGGAAGAACGTAAGTGTCTACCTTGAGGATTGGGAGATCTTGGAGTTCCAGCTATTCAAGAATGTCAGTGCCACATGTCTGGAAATTTTGTTGAACTATGGTATGGGGCAGAATGACGGTACCACTACAAGAATTGAGGGAATGATGTTTTTCAATAGTAACAGGAACAGTATCGATATGGGAAAGACAAGAAAGCTCATGAGCCTGGGTAGCATTCTGTACGGTGATGATGCGCATACCGCTCTTAAGAGCATGAAAAGAAATATCTATACCAACATGGCGTAGGAGTGCCTTGCCAATACTGTGGTCAGAAAGATAGGCAGTAGAGGAAGTTGGTCGTAAAGTGAAGAATTTAGTCCATTGTGCAGTCTGAAATTGAGCGTGGTAAGGTAGTGAAGGACGTGTCGATTTTTTCTGAGAAGAACGAGAAGGTGGAGAAGTATCATCAGCAGGTAATTGTCGTTGGCGTTTAGGCGTGGGACCAGAGTTGGTTCGACGTGGAACGGGTCGGCGATTCGAAAATTGCTGCACCGTAGAGGGAGAGGCTGGAATCATAGTCAGAGGAGAGCGAAGGTCAGATAAATCGAAGGAGTCAGTCGAGACCTCAGTACCTGAAGCGGGTGAGGAAACAGCACCGGCAAGAGGTACAGAGGCATGAGGAGTGTCTGAAGAGTGGTCCAAAGATGAGGCGGGGTCAGAACGGGGTGCGGTATCAAGAAGGGGCCCGGGGGTAGCAGGTTCATGGACTAGGGCTGCCATGGTTAGGTTACTTCTTTCTTTTTGTTTTTAAGAAAAAAAAAGAAAGAAGAAAAGAAAATAAAAATAAAAAAAAAGAATAAAAAAAGGGGGGACCAGGGAGGAATAGTTCCTAGGAGGAATGAAAGGGCCAGAAATCTCCCTCCGCGCCCAAGAGGACCTCAGCACCGCAAGTAGCGCAGATGCAGCATGGAACCCGTGCCATACCCTACCCATCATGCCAGTAAACCGGCAATCCGGGATAGCAACCTCACATCTGCCGAGCTACCTCGGTGGACAAAAGAGAGGGTGGCCGGAAATCCGCCACAAAGCATACCTCCTTCGGCCACCACCCCCGGAATCCGAAAGGTGGCTTCCAGAGATACACCCGTCGCCCGAGAGACACCCAAAGCCACCCTCCGGGATACAGGAGAGGGATCGGGACATCCCCAGGCAATCCAGATTCCACGGCAAACTACGCCACCGCCAAGAACCTCAACGGAATGGGATGGACCCCGGTACCCTTTCCCCTACCTAGGAACTAGCGTGCCTGTGGGGAAAAAAAAAAAAAAAAAAAAAAGGCCAAAAAGGAAGGGCAATAGGGAGGGGTGGGGAGGAGGAGGAGGAAAGGAAAAAGGGGAGGATGGGGGAGGATGGGGAGGATGGGGAGGATAGGATAGGGAACGGGGGATTGGGGGGTAATTAGGTTCGGTCTGAGGAAGGAGACCGACAGGTCTAATTCCTCAGACCAAGAGCCTCTTCACCACGCCAAGGAGCCCCCCTTGAAGAGGAGAGAGGTGTAGAGAAAGAAAGATTTTGGGAAATGTTGAGTAAGTGCATGGGGAGTTTTGAACTAAGTGAGAGAGTACTTGTGGTTGAAGATCTCAATGCTAAAGTGGGTAAAAATATTGTAGAGGAAGTAGTAGGCAAATTTTGGGTGCCAGGGGTAAATGAAATTGGGGAGCCATTAATTGAACTATGTGTAGAAAGAGGTATGGTAATAAGTAATACATATTTTATGAAAAGAGGATAAAATAAGCACACCTACCATCCGACTTACGACCGAGTTTGGTTCCGAGAAACCGGTCGTAAGTCGAAATGGCCGTAAGTCGAACTTTACTACTGAATATCAACAAAACATTTTTGTAATGACTTTATTTTATTGTTTTATTTTGGTATTTCATGTTTTACTTTACTTTTTATGTTGTTAGTACTGTATTTTATACTGTAAGGTTTAGGATAAACACTGTGTACAACACAAATAGTTGTTTATTTCCCAGAAATTTGGCATAAAAAACACGGTCGTAAATCAAGTGGTCGTAAGTCGAGCAGGTCGTAAGTCGGATGGTAGGTGTATACAAGTTTGTTAGATTATGTACTGGTGGATAAAAGGTTGATAGGTAGGCTTCAGGATGTACATGTTTATAGAGGGGCAATGGGTATATCGGATCATTATCTAGTTGTAGCAACAGTTAAGAGTAAGAGATAGATGGGACAAAAGGAAAAGGGCAACACTAAGTAAGAGAGAGGTGAAAGTTTATAAACTAAGGGAGGAGGAATTTAGGGTGAGATACAAGCAACTATTGGCAGAAAGGTGGGCTAGTGCAAGTATGGGTAGTGTGGGGGAAAGGGGTTGAAGAGCAATAGGATAGTTTTAAAAATGCAGTATTAGAATGTGGGGCAAAAGTTAGTGGATATAGGAGGGTGAGTGCAGGAGGAAAGAGGAGTGATTGGTGGAATGATGAGGTTAAAGGTGCGATAAAAGAGAAAAAGGTAGCTTATGGGAGGTTTTTGCAAAGCAAAAGCGATATAAGAAGGGCAGAGTATATGTAGAGCAAAAGAATGGTGAAGAAATTGGTGAGAGAGTGCAAAAGGAGAGCAAATGATAATGGGAGAGGTACTGTCAAGAAATTTTGCTAAGAATAAGAAAAATTTTTTGGAGATAAACAAGTTAAGATAGCCTAGGGAATGAATGGATTTGTCAGTTAAAAACACAGTAGGGGAGTTAGTAGATGGGGAGCTGGAGGTATTGGGTAGATGACAGGAATATTTTGAGGAACTTTTCAATGTCAATGAAGAAAGGAAGGCAGTAATTTCATGCAATGGCCAGGGATGTATAACATCTTTTATGAATGAAGAAAAGCAAGCTGTGAGTGTGAGAAAAGTGCGTAAGGATATCTAACGATTTAGATAAAGAAAAACTGGATATCACATTGGAGGGAGGATGGAGGAAGTGAATGTTTTCAGATATTTGGGAGTTGACTCGTAGGCAGATGAGTTTATGAAGGATGAGGTTAACCACATAACTGATGAAGGAAAAAAGGTGAGCGGCGTGTTGAGGTATCTGTGGAGACACAAAACATTATCCGTGGAGGCAAAGAAGGGAATGTATGAGAGTATTGTGGTACCAACACTCTTATCTGGGTGTGAAGCATGGGTTGTAAATGCTGCAGCGAGGAGGAGGCTGGAGGCAGTGGAGATGTCATGTCTATGGGCAATGTGTAGTGTGAATATTATGCAGAGAATTCATAGTGTTCAAATTAGAATGAGGTGTGGAGTTATTAAAAGTACTAGTCAGAGGGCTGAAGAGGGGTTGTTGAGGTGGTTTGGTCATTTAGAGAGAATGGAACAAATTAGAATGACTTGAAGAGCGTATAAATCCATAGGGGAAGGAAGGCGGAGTAGAGATCATCCTCAAAAAGAATGGAGGGAGGGGTTAGAGGTGGTTTTGTGGGTGAGGGCCTTGGACTTCCAGCAAGCATGCATGAGTGTGCTAGACAGGAGTGAATGGAGATGAACAGTTTTTGGGACCTGATGAGCTGTTGGAGTGTGAGCAGTGTGAGTGTGAATGGGTTCAGGGAAACCAGTTAACTGGACTTGAGTCCTGGAAATGGTTAGTACAATGCCTGCACCTTAAAGGAGAGGTTTGGGATATTGGCAGTTTGAAGGGACATCTGAACTGTCGTATCTGGGCACCTCTGCAAAGACAGTGTATGAGTGATGGCAAAAGTGTTGAATGATGATGAAAGTTTTTTCTTTCTTTTTGGGCTTTTCTTTCTTTTTTGGGTCACCCTGCCTTAGTGGGAGATGGCCGAAGTGTTAAAAAAAAAAAAAGTAAGGCTCAGGTTATAATAGTTTGGAGGGAGGGGGACTATTTTCCAGTAAAGTGGACTTAGACAGGAATGCGTGATAGTACCATAATTATTTAGTATATTTATAAATGGGGCTGTAAAAAGAAGTAAATACTAGGGTGGTGGGAGAGGTGTGGATTAAAAGATGTTTCCTCTGACACAAAATGGGCATTGCTCTGTCAATGACATAGATGTTTTGGGGGATTCTGAACCTAGTGGCAAAAGGTTAGTGGATGAATCTGGGAGCGAATATACAAGTAGGAATTTAAGAGTGAACAGAAAAATAAAAGGTGATGAGGGTAAAAAAAAAAAAAAGTTAGGCAATGAGATATTGAATATAAGACTGGAGCGAGTATGGGGAAGAGATGACTGAATATCGATATTTGGGGGTGAACATGTCAGATGATGGGTCCATAAAAGATAAGCTGAACCACAGAGTAGATGAAGGGGGACAAAGGTGGGTGGTGGGTTGAGGCATCTGTGGAAAGAAATTTATATGGAATGTACAAGAGTATGGTGGTACCAACACTTTTATATGGGCATGAGGCATGGGCTGTGAATATTGCAGCAGGGGTAGACTGGAGGCAGCAGAGATGTCATGTATGAGAGCAATGTATGGTGTAAATATTATGCAGAGGGCTAAGAGTGTAGAAGTTAAAAGAAGGTGGGAGATGCTGAGGTGGTTTTGCCATGGAGAGGTATAGGATGACAAAGCAGGTGCATAAATCTAAGGAGGCAGGTAGAAGGGGTAAGGGTCATCCCAGGAACACCTGGAGGGAGGGGGTAAAAGAAGTTTTTATCTTTAGGAGCTTTAAGCATTCAGAAGGCTTGAGTGAGCATGTTAGACAGGCATAAATGAAGACGAATAACTTTTAATTTTTAATAGACGCACTGTTGGAGTTCAAGCAAGATAGCATTTTTGAAGGGATTCAGGGCAACCAGTTAGCCGAATTTGGGTGCTGGAAGTGGAAAGGGCTGTTTCTGCCCTCTGAAGGAGGTGTGGGGATACTGCAGTTCACAGGTAATCTGAATTATGACATCAGCACACTTATGGCAAACCAGCTAGTGAATGAATGATGAACATTTCCTTTTCTGGGTCATTTTGCCTTGATGAGAGATTGCTCAATGACAAGAGATGAAATCAGTAATAAAAAAATGGTAATACAAAGATTCTCATAGCAGAGCAAGACTTAATTCTGATGTTTCACACACAGGTTAAAAGATTGATTCATGAAGAAAAGAATGTCGAAATAAAGACTCTCTGCTATAATTATCTTCATACTACAACATCTATTCACATCTTTCACTTTTTAAACCAGTAGTACAGATATTAACCAATACAGTACATTAGAACCCCCAAATCCATTGATTCGGTATCCACGGTTTCAGTTATCCAAGTTATTGTGGCCCAAAAATACCTCTTAATTTTGAATAGTAATTCCCCCCCAAAGCACAAAAGTAGAAAAGCTGGCAGTTCTTCAAAGCTTGAGAGAAGTCCTGAAGTGCTTCCCATCAGTGAAAAAGTAATAATTCTCCACTTATTGTACATAATTTATCAATTAAACTTTATAATAGGTATGTATAGGACTTATATATAGGGTTTGCTACTCTGCAGTTTTGGTATCCATGGCAGGTCCTTGGAACATATCCCCCGTGGATACGGGGTCTTACTGTAGAGGGAACTGCAACAAAAATATTAATCAGTATGGGAAACTTCAACTAGAGTATTAATCAGTTTATAAAATAGCAACAAGGGTATTAAAAATACACAGGAAATAGCAACAAGGGTATTACCAAGTAATACTTGTGTTATTATTTTCCCAATAGTTACCAAGTAATCAGTGTGAAATCACAAAACTGCATTTACTGAAAATTACACATATGGGGCTTCTGATAGCAAAAACTGCTTTAGGTTAGTTAGATGCTATTGGAAATTTTGTCTCCAATGCTCCTTTGCTCTAGATTAACATAATGTCACATAACACCTTATTTTGAGGTACAGTGGAACTCCGGTTGTCGTACGGTCCGAATATCGTATAATTTGGACTTAGAACACTTTTTTGGGTGAAATTTTGGTCCGGATTTCATACCTCCATTCGGAAATCGTACATATCAGATGCGTCCACCTGCCCGGGATGCCACCACTCTCATGCGTACATGTCTCAGTCTGGCTCAGTCACTGGTTGAGTGAGCATTCATCCGAAACATTTTGCAATTTTTGTGCTTGTTTATTGAGTGGGACTGCAAAATAACCCACCATAGGCCCAAACAAAGTTCCTAGTGCCAGCCCTTTGGTAAAGATGAGAAACACACTAAAATTCAAGAAAGAGACTGTAGAAAAATATGAAAGTGGCATATGTTTAGCCGAGCTTGCCAAGATGTATGGGAAGTTGAAATCAACAATCTGTTCCATCCTGGCAAAGAAAGTAGAAATCAACGAAGCTAAAGTTGTAAAAGGGGTAAATATGCTAACGAAACAGAGATCACAAAGAATCGAAGATGTGGAGAAGTTGTTGTTGGTGGGATCAACGAAAAACAGTTAGCGGGAGATAGTGTTGTGGAGTCGATCATTTGCAAAAAAGCAAAGCAGTTGCATGCGGATCTCGTAAAAAAAAATGCCTGGAATGAGTGCTGCTGTTAGTGAATTTAAAGCCAGCAAAGGGTGGTTCAACAGATTCAAGAAGCGTAGTGGCATACACAGTGTTGTAAGGCATGGTGAGCTGCAAGTTCAGACAAACGTATGGCTGAAGAATTCGTTGATGAATTCAAGGAGTACGTGGAGGCTGAAGAATTCCTCCCCCAACAAATGTTGAAAAATATCACCCTGCCCAAGCTGATACAAGCTGTATCTGCAACATGTTCAGTGACAATACCTTGCCCATTTTAGGCAAATCTTAGAGACACCAGAAACAGAGCTCTCTGGACAGATTTTTAGTGTGACAGGGGTCCATTGCCAGTAAAAGACAAAGAAGGGAAGTAGTCCCAGAGAGGGCTTTGATACTTGAAGTCCTTATGGAGGGGGATTCCCCTTCCAAACAATAACCTCAACTCCCTCTCCCCTCCTTGCCTTCTTCAATATGCCAAGAAGAGTTTTCAATAAAGGTATGTAATGTTCATTTATCATTAAAATTAGCCATTTATATTTATTTCTCATTGTTTTCTGTATGTAAAACTACAGTTATTCTTTAAGAAATGTATTTTTTGTTAATATTTTTGGGTGTCTGGAACAGATTAACCCTTTCAGGGTCCGTCCCGTAGATCTACGGCTGGTCGGTGAGTGTCCAAACCGTAGATCTACGCCAAAATTCTAGCGCCGTCAAATTTAGCGCGAAAGCGCTCATAGGCCTACATATGAGAGAATGGGTCTGCGCCGTGGGTGTGCGCCATAAACAAAAAATCTAGGCGCCTGCATAGCATTGTGGGAACGCCGGCTCAGTCGCCCTTGTTCACCATGCCTCGTCGCAAGTCAGCTCTCACTCCCCGGAAAATTGGGACTCTCCTCTTCCTATCTGATAGTTCTGACACTGATGGAAGTGGAAATGAAGACGAATTCTACGGCTTTGATCAGTTAGTGACCGAAAAGAATGACCAGGATATCGATAATAGTGCAGAAAACCCCGACGATCCTCGACCTTCTACCTCTGGTGTGGGCACTCGTGACTCACGGTCGGGTGTTCCTAAACGTAAGAGAAAACTAATATTTTCCCGTGGCCTGGCCTCTGACTTCAGTAATGACGATGATTCTGACGTGGATTGTGATTTTATTGCGCTCGACGATCATTCGAGTAGTGATAGTGAGGAAACATATTCACCAGTGAAGCGTCGGTATGTTCGCCGCCGCATGCGCTCGGGTAGTGTACCCTATGCTGTGTCTAGGGGACGGAGTACATCCCGTAGTACATCCCGGAGTACATCCCGGAGTACATCCCGTGGCCCTACACCCGTTTTAGGTAGTGATAGTGAGGATGATGTGGCTACACTTGGCATGGATGGGCCACAAACATCAGTGGATGGTGTTAGTGGGGCTGGTGGTGGTAGTGGCACCGCCATGCGTGACTCGCTGCTCCACGCGGGGACCCACGCTGCTGACTCGTCAGTTCAAGGACAAAGCGGAGCGTCACCCACGAGCCCGCCACAACCACCCGTTCAACCAGCCTATGATGTCCAGTATCCACCAGCAAACCGTATCTGGGATTGGCAGCAAAATCCCAATTTTGTTCCCAGCCCTCACCACTTTGATGACTCTCAAAGTGGAATTCTACCTACCTGTCCCCTTGGAACCACGGCCAATGAACTGGAATTCTTTGAATTATTCTTTGACCAGCCATTGATGGAAATTATTGTCAGGGAAAGTAATAAGTATTTTCAGTACACCATGGCAAATACGATCCTATCACCACAGTCAAGACTACACAGGTGGAAAGAGACGACTGTTGCAGAAATGTATTTGCTTTTTGCAACAATAATGCTTATGCCTCACGTCTATAAGCATAATATAAAAGCATACTGGTCCACAGATCGGCTAATTTGTACCCCATCCTTCAGTGAAATAATACCAGTGAACAGGTTTATCTTACTGTTACGTATGTTGCACTTCTCTGACAAAACCAGGCCTGACAGAAGTGACAGGTTATACAAGATTAGAAATGTTTTCATGTATCTCAAACAAAAGTTCAGGATATACTTTTATCCATTCAAGAATCTTGTAATTGACGAGTCTTTGATTTTGTTCAAAGGTAGACTGTCATTCAAGCAGTATATACCGAGCAAGAGGAACCGCTTTGGTATAAAATTGTTTGTACTCTGTGATTGTGACAGTGGCCTGGTGTTGGATATTGTTGTATACACGGGTAGTAAAACATTGAAAGATACCAAGATGTTATTGGGTATATCAGGTGACGTAGTGAGAAACATGATGGCACCATATCTTGGTAAGGGCCATACATTATATACCGATAACTGGTACACAAGCCCATTACTCAGTGATTTCATGCGAGTGAACAAGACAGATGTGTGTGGCACAGTGCGTTCTAATCGTAAACATATGCCCAGGCTCAATGCAGGTGTTCGTGGTGATGACGTGCAGGTGTTTACTGCCAATGACATCATGGCATTACGGTGGCATGACAAACGAGATGTCACATTGTTGACAACCATTCACCGTAATGAAATGCAAGACAGTGGCAAAGTTGATCGAGTGACTAATGAACGTATTCGAAAACCAGTGACAGTGATTGATTATACACAAAACATGCGCTTGGTTGACAAGTGTGACATGCAGATTGGTTTTGTTGACTGTGTTCGTAAGAGTTACAAGTGGTACATGAAACTTTTCTTCCATCTCATGGACATTTCAATGCTGAATGCATATAATATGTACCAAATAAAGACTGGTAACAGACCACCGTATGGTGAATTTTGTTTGTCTGTTGTCAGACAACTCATAATGAAGTACCAGGTAACAACACCTGCAATACAACAAGGTCCTCGAATTCATCACAATATACCCAAGCGTTTGAGGAGAGAAGGTGATCATTTCATAATACAGCTTCCTTCAACTCAAAAGAAATTTGCTCAGAAGAGATGCATTGTCTGTGCACAAACAAAACGACGGCAACAAAGACGCAAAGACACTCGGTTTATGTGTGAGGAATGTAAGGTGCCTCTGTGCATGGTGCCTTGTTTCAAGGAGTTCCACAAGCTCCAGCAGTTCTAAAACCATGTCCAGTGATTGTAAATATGTAAATATATGATAGAACATTAGTATTATACAATATTTGTGCATGTTTATTGTAATAAACAATAGTGGTAAACAATAATATGATAATAACTTTAGTGCGGTTATTGTGTTCAATACAGTGAGTTTATATATATAAATTATATACAGTATTGGTCTCTCAGGCCCCAAATGTTAGTAGGAATAGAAAAAAATTGGAAAAGAAAAGAAAAAACAACAAAAAAAACAAAATAATATAATACGCGTATGTGGAATTCGTCGATGTTGCCGCCACCACATCATTTTCTACAAACTTCTTGGCACTGTATCTCGGTAAGTACTGATCAGATTCTAATTTTTTTTGTTTTATTACCTTCACAAAAATATGCTCTTTAATTCTGTAAGAAAAAATAATTTTTTTTTTTTCAAAATTCCTTGGACACTGGTGCGTGACTTCAGATTTTGGCCTTGGACCCTGAAAGGGTTAATTGTATTTACATTATTTCTTATGGGAAATATTACCTCGGTTTTCGTATGTTTCGGATTTAGACCAACCTTCTGGAACAGATTATGTATAAAATATGGGGTTCCACTGTACTTATAAATTTTTAATATCTCAAAGATGCACACGCTACTCTTTTCTTACAAGTTAACCCTTTGACTGTTTCAGGCCCCTTTCTGAAACTGTCTTTCTATGTCGCTAAATTTTTGAAAAAAAAAAAAAATTAATTTTCTTATGAAATGATAGAGAATCTTTTCCAGATGGTAATGACACCAAAAGTTCGAAATTTGGTCGAAAACTCATGGAATTACGCTCCCGCAAAGTTAGCAGTCTCAGCGACATGCGTATCGGCGATTTCGCCGACTTTGAGCCCTATTTTCAGCCAATTCCGTTGTTCCAGTTGACCAAACTCATAGCTATTTCTTTAGAACTCCATTTTATCTATCAGCTGAGTACAAGAAACCTCCCATTTACTAATTTGGACTACCCAATATGGTGGTCAGAAATTGGCAACTTGGCCAATTTCACGCAAACTAAAAAAGATGCCAATTTCAAAATAGGGTCCAGAATAAACAAGGTAGACATTCTTGGCACTAAAATAACATATCCTCTGTTCATTAGTCACATCTCTAGGCCCCTCTTATATTATTATTGCTTTCTATTTTGATTTTTTATTCACACAAAAAATTAGAAGATTTACTGTTATGCAGATTACTGCATTATTGTAAAAATGGTATAAATAATATCAGTGCACTAGTGAAAGAATATTAGACTCCCCAGTTGACGTGTATTGGACGTGTGGTGTAATTTGTTTACTCCTGAACATTGGTAAAAATCGAACATTTCCGCTACTTTGAGCTCAGTTTCAAGGTCGTTTTCTTCGTCAAAGTAATGAAAATCATCTCTATTTCTGTAATATGTTTTCCATTTTATCACCTAAGAACATGAAAACGCAAATACATCGATAAATACTATACGAAAATACACCTCAAAGTCGGCGTTTTAATCCAAAAAAACGATCAGTTTTTTTTCTCGTTACGCACTGTGTGCTGCAGGATTTTTTTTATGTGGTGCACACTGACCACACAGACCCATTCTCTCATATGTGGGCCTACCATCTTTCTTCCGCTTGATTTGAAGCCGCTAGAATTATTGAGTATATATACATCTGAAACACTGGCTCGTAAGACGTATATATACGACCAAAACAGTCAAAGGGTTAAGCAACTAACATATTTTTGTGTTTTTTTTGTGAAAATAATAATAATCTAAACAAATTTACCTCATCATTGATCTCATTAATTATAGCACTGAGATAGTCCATATCTCCATCCCGACGATGATGGAAGTACACCTCAGGTCTAGGGTTTTGAGTAAGAAATTTTTGTCCCTCAGAAACAGCCAAGTCTTTCATGGCTTCTTTCAGAGACTTCAAAGCACCTGCAAGCAAACCAGTGAGAAATAATGAGTTATACAAACTATACATAACCACGAGGATATTTAAAATAATTTAAACAATAAGGGGTTGGGGTTCCTTAACACTCTTGAAGGCTCTTGATCTAAGAAACTGAAGCTACCTTCCTCTTTCTTGGATCAAACCTAATTACCTATATGTATTAGCCTAGCATCTCTCCATAAAAATAATTATTATATTTAATAGAATACTAAAACCATACTGATCATACAGAGCACAGGGAAATGGGAGGCAATAAGGTTTGATGTAGTAGTGCTTTATTGAAGAGACAAGCTAATGGTTTACTAAGTTCATCTTTACATTCCTTTAGAATCTTGAAAGCAGTTCTTTAGGACCATGTTTTTTTTAATCTATCTGCTTGTCTTGAGGACAATGTCACTATTGTGATCTTACATTATCTTCATCCTGTACTACATAATTATTGATTAATGGGATTTCATATGTATCTGCTACTGTAAATACAGAGAGAGGAAATAAGTAATAAAAATGGTACACATTTCTCTGTCATCATCAGTAACTAACCAGAGATACATGTAATTGGGTATATCTTTTCCCGAATTTTATTCCTTTATACTTGAAGCAAACCCCCTTTTGGTTGGTCTTGAATTCTCTCTCAACTTTTGGCTTTTCTTATCCTTTTTTTTTATATCTCTGATGAGTTTGATGTATTGGTCTGCTGTATGACCATCTTTAAATTCTCTTGTAAATTTCTCTTAAAATTTTTAACAAAGAGATGTGGTATTTTGTTTATCTATTTAGGGGCATTCTTGTTAATTCTAATTCCTCTATTAGGGAAATATGCAGCTTCAGTAGCTTTTACAACACTCTGGAAACTCTTTCTTCTTTCAACAAACTGGCCATATCCCATTGAGGCAGGGTGGCCCAAAAAGACAAATGAAAGTTTCCCTTTTTAACATTAGTAATGTATACAGAAGAAGGGTTTACTAGCCCCTTGCTCCAGGCATGTTAGTTGCCTCTTACGACACACATGGCTTATGGAGGAAGAATTATGTTCCACTTCCCCATGGAGATAAAGAGGAAATGAGCAAGAGCTAGGAAGTAAATAGAAGAAAACCCAGAAGGGTGTGTATATACATGTTTGTACATTCATGTGTAGTTTGACCTAAGTGTAAGTAGAAGTAGCAAAACATACCTGAAATCTTGCATGTTTACGAGACAGAAGAGAGAAACCATCAATCCTACCATCATGTAAAACAATTACAGGCTTCCATTTTACACTCACTTGGCAGGATGGTAGTACCTCCGGCGGTTGCTGTCTACCAACCTTCCTGCCATTCTCAATCAAGTTTTTGTCACAGCAATTCCTAGCCATGTTACTCGAATCGATGCTAGTCATATAGTACTGTACATTAACCCCTTGACTGTCGCAAGCCTCTTTCTGAAACTGTCATTCTGTGTCGCCAAATTTTTGGAAAAAAAAAAAAAAATTATTATTTTTTCTTATGAAATGATAGAGAATCTTTTCCAGATGGTAATGACACCAAAAGTACGAAATTTGGTCGAAAACTCACAGAATTATGCTCCCGTGAAGTTAGCGGTCTCAGAGATATATACGCATTGGCGATTTTGCCAACTTTGAGCCCTGTTTTTGGCCAATTCCGTTGTTCCAGTTGACCAAAATCATAGCTATTTCTTTAGAACTCCATTTTTTCTATCAGTTGAGTACAAGAAACCGCCCATTTACCAATTTGAACTACCCAGTAAAGTGGTCAGAAATTGGCACTTTGGCCAATTTCATGCAAATTAAAAAAGATGCCAATTTCAAAATAGGGTCCAAAATAAACAATGTAGACATTCTTGGCACTAAAATAACATATCCTCGGTTCATAAGTCACATCTCTAGGCCCCTCTTACATTACTATTGCTTTCTATTTTGATTTTTTATTCATACAAAAAATACAAAATTTACTGTTATGCAGACTACTGCATTTTTGTAAAAATGGTATAAATAATATCAGTGCACTAGTGAAAGAATATAAGACTCCCCAGTTGATGTGTAATGGACGTGTTGTGTGATTTGCTTACTCCTGAACATTGGTAAAAATCGAACATTTCTGCTAATTTGAGCTCAATTTCCAGGTCGTTTTCATTGCGAAACTAATCAAATCATCTCTATTTCTGTAATATGTTTTCCATTTTATCACATGAGACCATGAAAACGAGAATACAATGATAAATACTATACGAAAATACACCTTTTTTTTTCTCATTATGCACTGCGTGCTGCAGGATTTTTTTTTATGTGGTGCACACTGACCACACAGACCCATTTTCTCACATGTGGGCCTACCAGCTTTCTCCTGCTTGATTTGAAGCCGCTAGAATTTATGCGTATTAATACGTCCGAAACACTGACTCGTAAGACGTATATATACGACCAAAACAGTCAAAGGGTTAACCTGATATAATCCACAGAACAAAAATCTGGGAGTCCAGTTTTATCATTAAGGTGTTTCCACAAAAGATAAATGTAAGTGATCATTTTTTTTCAAGCTCTTCACTGACCTCATGAGTATGTATCAGGAATTCCTCATTTACTATACCAGATAAAGGCCATGTCCTCTGTTGGCTATTAGAAAATGTTTTAAAAAGCAGTCCTGGACTACCTCTAAGAAGTTGCTATACTAGATTTCCTATCAACTTGCTCTCGTCATTTAGGCTGAAAACAAAACTGCCCATTAAAATCACCGTTTGTATCTAGATGTCATTAAAATTTAGTCCCATAGCAGTTTAATGTGGTCAGTATCTAGGCTTGGGGGTCTGCACATCATACCTAAGATTAACTTTTCATGTCCTTCAAGAAACTGAAGCCAAAGAGATTTTTGTATCTGTACATGCAATTAGTCTAATAAAACCTATTTTATTTCTTTCACTCAAGCTATCTGTCTTTGGTTTTACACCAATTCCTTTGTTTTTGTCAATAACTATCTTACTAGCTATTTTCTCTTTTGAACATTTTCCTTAACTGTCTTTGAAATCCTTGTCTTTTCCATCCCTAGGATCTCCACAGTAGACACAGGAGAGTTGTAATCATGAATAAACTGATGTTTCAGAAAAAATGGGAGACTTGCCACAGAATTCCAGCACCTACAGGATGTCGAGAATGTTTGAAGCCTGGAGGATCCTAAAGGTAAACAGCTCTTACATGATCCCCACCAACTCCAAGCGTGCCTAAATGTATGGACTCCTCAAAATGCACAATTCTAACATCCCTATCACTCGTTGAATGCAATGAGGTTCAAACCCATGGCTAGTGAGTTAATTACAATGGTGTTATTACAATTTTGTGAGTTATCCCTATCACTTCAAGGACAGACAGTGGTCCAATACTCTGGCCAAATATCTGTCAAAATTTTTATGTACCATTAACCAAGCCCACCTGCTATACTCCAAAGATCTGCTATACAGAACTAACTGCTAATATCAACATGAAAAACAAAAATCTAGCCAGTTTGGGCATTATGTTTCTCTCTACTCAAGATTCCCACTGACCAAGCTATCTCCTTGTTTTGCTGTAAAATAAACTCCAACCATGAGCCATACAGTGGAACCTCAAATATCGAACTTAATCCGTTCCAGGAGCTAGTTCTAAATTTGAAAAGTCTGAAAATCGAAGCAATATTTCCCCATAAGAAATAATGGAAATACAATTAATCCGTTCCAGAAACCCAAAAATGTTCACAAAAAAATACATTTTATAGAGATTAATTACAGTTTTATATACACACAACAAATATAGTGTTCAATTATGTATATAAATATAAAATAACATTTTTACTTACCTTTACTGAAGATTGGTGATGGCATCTGGAAGATAGGGGGGAGGAGAGAGGGAGTTGGGGTTGGTGTTTGGAAGGAGAATCCCCCTCTATGAGGACTTCAGGTAAAGCCCTCTCTGGGGTTACTTCCCTTCTCTGTCTTTTAATGCCACTAGGACCAGCTTGAGAGTCACTGGACCCCTGTCTCACAAAATAACTGTCCACAGTCCTGTTTCTGGTGCCTCTTTAACATTTCCCTAAAATGGGACATGGTTCTGTCACTGAACTGGTTCTAGGAGTTTTCTGTACCAGATCGTCATGCAACTTCCTTGCTTTCTCGCAAATAATTGTCTCTGAAACACTATCACCTGCCATCTGTTTATCCTTGATCCACACCAGCAACAACTTCTCAACCTCTTCGACTATTTGTGGTCTTTTTTTGGTTAGCATATTAACACCTTTCGCAACATCAGCTTCCTTGATTTGTTCTTTCTTTGCCAGGATAGAACCGATGGTCGACTTGTTTTTCCCATACATCCTGGCAAGCTCAGCAAGACTCACACCACTCTCATACTTCTGTATTATTTCCTTCTTCACATTTACGGTGTTTCTCACTTTCTTTACCACAGGGGTACCACTAGCAAGTTTCTTTGGGCCCATGGTAGCTTATTTCACAGTCCCACAAGCACTAAACACAATGAAATAATCGTTAAATGTTTGAATGAGAGCGCAGGTTAGTGTTCACTCAAGCATCAACAAAGCCAAACTGGCTCACTGCGCCTGCATGAGGACGAGGACAGAGCGGGCTGGCGGACAGGTCTGGTACCCGGCAGTCCAAAAATAGGGGCACGTTCGATGATAGGGACAAAGTTGGTTCGAAAAAAGGGTTCTATTTTTCAAATGTTCGATAAGTGATACGTTCAAAATCTGAGGTTCCACTGTATTTAATTTTATTTTGAAATAATTTTCTTTCAGAGTAATTTAAAAAATTTGGTGTGTCATGATTAATCTATCAGAACTGGTTTTCCTGAACCAATATAGCTATTTCATTTGAAAACTGATAAATACCACATTTGTATTAAGTCACCTCTTGCTCTTACCTCACAAAAGTGAATAAATGAGTTTTATAAGATTTTCATCTTTACTGGGTATCACCGTTATTACTTGGCACTGAAAACACCTCCAATACATCCACACTCTTCCTCAAATATGATTATCAAAACTATAACAAATAAATTACAGTGGTACCTTGACTTACGAGTGCCCCAACTTACAAGTTTTCTGAGTCACGAGTCGTTGCTTGGTCGATTTTTTGCTTTGAGTTGCAAGCCAAAATCCGAGTTATGAGCGAGCTTCAGATACACAGCCACTAGTTGGCTGCGTATCTGAAGTCAAATCCAACTCTGTACCCAGAGGTATGTCAGGTACTTCGTCCTATCCCACATGCTCTTCCAAGACATAACTGGAAGGATAATACTCCCACACTAATCCCAGATTGTAGTTAGGCACCTCGTCCTTTGTTTGGTTCTCGTATAACTTCAGGGATGGGGTAACCTCCATTTCAACACTCAGTTTTTCCAGAAACTTTAAGGAAGGCTTCCATGATATTTACCTGCCTCACGGAGGTTCCTTCAGTGGGTGGAGCACTGACAGTGGTGGGTGTAGTAATAGTGGTGGGTAGAGTAATGATAGTAGTGGGTGGAGTAGTGATAGTGGTGGGTGGAGTAGTGATGGTGGAAGGTGGAGTAGTGATGGTGGTAGGTGGAGTAGTGATGGTGGTGGATGGAGTAGTGATAATGGTGGGTGGAGTAGGTATGGTGGTGGGTGGACTAGTGAGGGTGGTGGGTGGATCAGTGAAGGTGCTGGGTGGAGTAGTGAAGAGTGTTGCAAGTAAGTTAAGCAATTAAGGGATAGGGATAAAGTTTATGACGAAAAAAATTGGTGTGGTTTTTTGGGGGCTGGAACGGATTATTGGCATTTCAATTAATTTCGACGAGGAAAACTGATTCGACATACGAGCAAATTGAGTTACGAGCTCGGTCATGGAATGAATCAAGATACCACTGTATTTTTATTAATATATTTTTTATTTTTAACACACTGGCCATTTCCCATCGAGGCAGGGTGACCCAAAATGAAGAAAACACTCTCAATCATCAATCAACGCTTTCACCATCACTCATACATAATTATTGTCTTTGCAGAGGTGCTCAGATACAACAGTTTAGATGTCCCTCCAAACTGCCAATACCCCCAAACCCCTCCTTTAAAGTGCAGGCATTGTACTTCCCATTTCCAGGACTCAAGTCTGCCTAACTGGTTTCCCTAAATCCCTTCACAAAATATTACCCTGCTCACACTCCAACAGCTTGTCAGGTCCCAAAAACTATTCACCTCCATTCACTCCTATCTAACACACTCACACATGCTTGCTGAAGTCCAAGGCCCTCGCCCACCAAACCTCCTTTACCCCCCTCCCTCTAACTTTTTTTTGAGGATAACCCCTACCCCGCCTTCCTTCCCCTACAGATTTATACGCTCTTCAAGTCATTCTAATTTGTTCCATTCTCTCTCAATGACCAAACCACCTCAACAACCCCTCTTCAACCCTCTGACTGATACTTTTAGTAACTCCACACCTCTTCCTAATTTGCTCACTACGAATTCTCTGCATAATATTTACACCACACATTGCCCTTAGATGTGACATCACTGTCTTCAGCCTCCTCCTCACTGCAGCATTAACATCCCATGCTTCACACCCATATAGAAGTGTTGGTACCACTATACACTCATACATGCCCTTCTTTGCCTCCACAGATAACATTTTTTGTCTCCACAGATACCTCAACACACCACTCACCTTTTTGTATGTATTTTCACTTTCATCTTTCTTTATTATTATATTAATGGAAAGCACTGAATCTATAATAGGTGTAGCCCTATTACACTGAATAAAGTGCCCTTAAGAAACAAGGCCCTTCCCTTGCAGGGAATAATTCAATAAGAGGATGTATCAACAAGTCATATAGAATAAAGATGACTTCTTTAAACAAACTCAAACAATCTACAAAGTCAAAACTTCTTTATGGACCACATACCCTACAAGCAACATACTTTTGAGGTCCTTTTGATTTTTCTCCACTAGGCGCTGATGATCAGATGGGCAGGAGTGTAAGAGAGCAGTCAATTGAGTCTCTCTAGTAATGCATTCTCCAAAATACCTAGGAAATGCACAGAACATATAGCATTACACATCTACACTCTGCAGATGCTGAAAAAGCAATTAACTGAACAGCATAAAATAATACAATAAACCAACTGCTTATACCAGGTGAATTTTTTTTTTTTCAACATGCCAGCCATCTTCCACTGAGGCAGGATGACCCAAAACAGAAAGAAACACTTTCACCATTATTCACACATAATCACTGTCTTTGCAGAAGCATGCAGATATGTCACTCCAAACAGTAAACATTCCAAACCCCACCTTTAAAGTGCAGGCATTGTACTTCCCACCCCCAGGACTCAAGTCCAGCTAACCGGTAGTCAGGTGAAATGTAGAGTTATTATTGAAAGAATTAATGGTAAGACAGAGAGAAGGATAGCAGATTAACAAGGAGGATTAGATAGTGTAGGGGATGTGTAGACCAAGTGCTTACATTGAACCATATAAGTGAACAATATTTAGATAAACAAAGCGAGGTAGTCTTCGTTACTTTCATTATATTTGAAAAGGCATATGATAGGGTGGATAGGGAATGAATGTGGCAGATGTTGCAAGTGTATGGAATAGGTGATATGTTACTAAATGCTGTTTAAGATTTTTTATGAGGATAGTGAGGTTCAGGCTAGGATATGCAGAAGAGAGGGAAATTATTTTCCTGTAAAAGTAGGCCTTAGACAGGAATGCATGATGTCACCAGGGTTGTTTAACACATTTATAGATAGAGTTGTAAAAGAAGTGAATGCCAGGGTGTTGGGGAGAGGTGTGGGATTAAAATATGTGAAATCTATTACAAAATAGGAGTTGCCAGTTGCTTTTTGCTGATGAAACTATGTTTTTCAGGGACTCTGAAGAGAAGTTAACCTGAAAGGTTGGTGGCCAAATTTGGGAGGGTAAATAAAAGAAGGCCTAGGTAGTAGGATGGTAGGGAGGTACTACTGTCCTGCCAAGTGAGTGTGAAATGGAAACCTGTAATTGTTTTACATGATGGTAGGATTGCTGGTGTCTTTTTTCTGTCTCATAAACATGCAAGATTTCATGTACGTCTTGCTACTTCTTACACTTAGGTCACACTACACATACATGTATACAAGCATATATATATATATATACACACCCCTCTGAGTTTTCTTCTATTTTCTTTCCAGTGCTTATTCTTGTTTATTTCTTCTTATCTCCATGGGGAAGTGGAACAGAATTCTTCCTCCATAAACCATGCATGTCATAAGGGGCTACTAAAATGCCAGGAGCAAGGGGCTAGTAACCCCTTCTGCTGTATACATTACTAAATTTAAAAATGAGAAACTTGAGTTTTTCTTTTTAGGTCACCCTGCCTCAGTGGGATATCACCAGTTTGACAAAAAAAAATATAAAAGAAGGAAATTAAAAGTGAACATAGGAAAGAGCAAAATTAGATAATGAAAAATTGGCTACCAGACTGGAAGGAAGGAGTATGGAGGAAGTGAATGTGTTCACATACTTGGGAGTGGACTTGCCAGAAGATAGGTATGAGATATCTGTGGAGACAAAGAATGTTATCCATGGAGGCAAAAAGGGAAATGTATGAAAGTATAGTGGTACCAACACTCTTACATGTGTGTAAACTTTGGGCTTTGAATGTTGCAACAAGGAGGTTAGAGGCAGTGGAGATGTCATGTCTGAGGGCAATGTGTGGTGTAAAGATTATGCAGAGAATTCGTAGCTTGGATATTAGGTGTAGAGTTACTAAAAGTATTATCCAGAGGGCTTGAGATGATTTTTGCATTCAGAGAGGATGTAGCAAAACAGAATGACCTGGAGGGTATGTGAATCTGTAGTGGAGGGAAGGAGTGGTAGAGATTATCCCAGGAAAGGTTGGAGGGAGGGGTAAAGGAGGCTTTGTATGCAAGGGGCTTGGACATCCAACAGGTGTGTGCAAGCATGTTAAAAGTTAGAGGCAAGTGGTTTTTATGACCTGATGTGCTGGAGTGTGAGCAGGGTAACATTTATTAAGGGATTCAGGGAAACAGGTTAGCTGGAGTCCTGGAGGTAGGAAGTACAGTGCCTGCACTCTGAAGGAGAGGTGGGGATATTGCAGTTGGGAGGAGTATCTGAGCTGCCGTGTCAGTATATCTCTGGCAAAACAGTGATAGTAAAAGTATTTCTTCTTTATCAGGTCACCCTACCTCAGTGGGAGATAGCCAGTGTTAAAAAGAATTTTTTTTATTAAAGCAAGCTCTACAAAACTGTTAATTATTTCTGACACACACATACCAAATTCATCCACCCTGTCAGATTTTGAACTTTCAGAGTAAACAAAACCTAGGTTTTCCTACCTAAGCTGTTCCAGGGAAAGGGGAGCGTCTTGATACTGGTGAATGGTTCTTGACCCAAGTAACTGGATCAATAAACCTTAATACCCCCAACACTTCCCATTCCCAGAGCTGTATGACTTATGAAGTTAGCCAATCCCCATGATAATAAATACTACCTGAGAACTCTTGCACCTGCCACAAAATACAGTAGTGTCTTGTTAGATTTTCCCTTCTCTGTGTAAAGCAGCTTGATGGCTTGCAAGTCTGCCAGGTTATGTACGTGTGTGCCACAGCACATGTTGGTATCTACATTCTCAATGGTTACAACACGCACTGGACCTACGATGTCTTCAGGTAGGCCTCGGGTGCGGATCTGTAAGTTGGAAAGAAAATATTTGATTCCAATTCAAATTCATGTAATAAAATGCAGTTTAGCTTATTTGTTACTTTAATAAATAAAAAATCACTTGCACTGGGTCAATTACATAAAATCTAAATGTGTAATTTACAAAACAATCTTTATTACCCAAACTTATAAATCTCCAGAACTCGTAAAATCGCGATAACAAGATTATAAACGACTCAATAAATAGACAAGATTCGAACTGTGGCAAGGCAGTTTTAAAATTACCAAGGCAACTAAACAATACAATTATTTTCGACATGTAGTACAAATAATGTATTTACATGTAACAAAACATTGGTAAGTACAAAAGAAAGCCAATAGTATGCCATGCATTACAAGCAAACTAATTCTAATCTTATAATGTTACTTGAGATTTTGACATAGACTATTAATTAAGATTTCTTATACAGTTAACTACAATCTTTCTTCTTCTTTCAACAAACAGGCCATGCTCCACCAAGGCAGGGCAACCTAAAAAGAAAAATGAAAGATTCTCTCTTTAAATTTAGTAATCTATACAGAAGGGGTTATTAGCCCCTTGCTCCCGGCATTTTATTTGCCTCTTACACCTCTTCATAGCAATAAACCCAGCCGTGATTCTGGCCAAGGGCTCTTGATCTAAGGAATAAAATATACCTTCCCTTTCCTAGAATCAAATTTATTTTTCATTTCCAAGCTCTGTATGATCCTTATGGATTTAGCAATTCCCCAAGGAGAAAAAGGTATTAAATCAGTAAAACCTGATTAAACTTGAGTATTCTCTCACTAAGACTCCTTATAAAAAAAAGTAAATTATTAAACTCTGCTCGTATTTCTATACGACTAATTTTATGGTAGCTTCCCCCATTTAAAACTACTTTGAATTAGCTAATTATTGCCAGCTTCCCTTTTATAAATCAGTAAAACGAATTACCAAAGACCCTAAGTGTATATTAAAAGCAAACTGGTGGTTACTTATGCAGACTGTGACAGACATTTATGAAATACTCTACCACAACAGACCTCTTTTAATTTAGGATCTAATGCATCGTATTCTACTATATGAACTGGAGTAGCATCTCGAATTCTCTGGTTGACAGCTTCTTCAAGTAATTCCACTTCTTCTTTGGGAATCTTCTCAGTGTCCAGCTCGATGTAAGAAACAGACTCGCCTAAATACCAGGATCTTGTGGCATAACCATACATGGTGTCTGCTACAGCTGTAAGTACAAGTGATTTATCAAAATCAAAATACATACTGTATAAATATTCAAAATGTTAATTTGCATCTTTTTGCTCTGCTTGCTGTGAAAATTAAAAAAAGCTTACAATTTTCTAAATGTCTAAATATCGAGGCATGGACCTATGGATTACGTATGCATCACTCAGTAACTCAAATAAGCAACACTAGGTCTGGCTAGTAACTGTATGCGACTACAGGAGACAGCCTCACCCTTGCACTATTGGCTACAGATCAAAATGAGCCAGTGTCTGATATTCATATCATACCATAAATTGAATAAATTATACAGGAACACCTTGCATAGTATGGCTAATGTGTGTCAAAAAAATACCGTACTATGCAATACATACTCTACAGATGACAGTATTATTATAATGTTTTTTAATGTAATGCTTTCCAACAATCCCAGGTAGTAGGTTAGTAGACAGCAACCACCCAGGGAGGTACTACCGTCTTGCCGAGTGAGTGCAAAACGAAAGCCTGTAGTGTTTTACATGATGGTAGGATTGCTGGTGTCTTTTTTCTGTCTCATAAACATGCAAGATTTCAGGTATGTCTTGTTACTTACACTTAGGTCACACTACACATACATGTACAAGCATATATATATGCACCCCTCTGGGTTTTCTTCTATTTTCTCACTAGTTCTTGTTCTTATTTCCTCTTATCTCCATGGAGAAGTGGAACAGAATTCTTCCTACATAAGCCATATGAGTCAAATAAAATGCCGGGAGCAAGGGGCTAGTAACTCCTTTTCCTGTATACATTACTAAAATTAAAAAGTGAAACTTTTGTTTTTCTTTTTGGGCCACCCTGCCTCGGTGGGAAACGGCCGATTTGTTGAAAGATTCCAGCAATATGATTAAATGCATCAGATCTTTACACTGCACTCTACCATCACTACACACCTAACATCACCATATTTAGCTGTACTAAAGATTTTTATTACAGTTGTATATAAATGATGTACCATACATACAGTAAAGATAATTTTTATTTTGAAAAATAGTTGAACAACACAGTTTGCATAGTTTTTTCTTCTTTTTATCAGCATATGTATCTTTACAGCATCGAATATCATTTTGTAACACCTGCCTAACTCTAATACCTCATTCAATGTTTGGATCCACGTTCATTATGAAGTCACAAGCATCTACTTTTGCAATTAACATTGATAGTTCATCTAATGTGAATTTTTTGCGGACAATACAAATTGTACTCTTATTAAATAGTAAAATCAATAAATTTAAAAACAAAATATTTTTAAAATGCATGAAAAAACCATCACAAATCAATATGCAGTCCTAGCTGTAGCCACATCCACCTGCACGCATGAAAACAGCGAGTAGAAAGAGATCACGGCCAGTCAGGTCCAGTTAAAGTATTGTACATGACTCATGAGTGATAGTGTCCTGCATATGTTCAAATGCAGCTAAAATAAGTGATATTCAAAGACAAAAATATTGCCCACCACAAGACAGCTGAAGAACCACTCAATACACAAACAATGGAAATCAAAGTCCCAATGGAAATCAAGGATCAAATGGAAACAAGTCACTGACTTTTTTGGGTGATCCTAGGTAATTTACACACATCATACTTCTTTCAACAAACCGGCCATATCCCACCGAAGCAGGGTGGCCCAAAAAGAAAAACAAAAGTTTTTCTTTTTAACTTTAGTACTAATGCATACAGGAGAAGGGGTTACTAGTTCCTTGTTCCTGGCATTTTAGTCGCCTCTTACGACACACATGGCTTACAGAAGAAAAATTCTGTTCCACTTCCCCATGGAGACATCTTACTATGCATGATAATTTGTGTAACTGTACTTACTCGTACCTGTACCTAAATAAATTTACTAATTTGAAGAACAGAGGAGAAATAGTTTTGTTTGCCTTACAATGCAGTAAATAAAATTTATATTAAATTTATAAACTATATCAAAACCCATATTGTTCAAAACCATACTATGCAAGGTATTCCTGTATTACCTAAAAATAAAGCTTTCTAAGAGTAATCAGAGAATGCTCTACTTAGTGCACCTCCTTCCAGTTTTGGATAGAAGTCCAGTGGATAATCATTTCTAAACATACCTGTGATAAGATGTTGGGCTGAATGTTGCTGCATGTGGTCATGTCTGCGTTTCCAGTCAATTTGCTGAGTTACAACTGCCCCTACTTCAAGAGGTTTCTCCAAGTAGTGTACAGCTTCTCCGCCTCTTCGCAAAACACGCAATACGGAAATTCCATCCACTGATCCTCTGTCATCTGGCTGCAAAAAGAATCATCATTTTTAAATACAGTACAGAGCATTAAAATTATTATCTGAAAAAAAAAAATCTGCATTCTGTATTGAAATTTGAATACAAAAATTGCTTGCTTAGCTTATTTAATTTCTCAATATCCTATTATTATTATTAATATTAAAAAATCCTGCCCCACGTGATGAATGATGGGAAAAACAAAACTGTGGCCATGTATATGATTTCATATAAGAACTCTGATTTTTTTCATGGTTTTATTTGCCATTTCAACATAAACACAGTACACAACCAGGACCCACAAGTAACTGAATTCACAAACACTATGAGCAACTGCCTGTTGCTACCAACAATATCCAAACCTACGAGAATCACCAAGACAAGTATCTCCTTAATAGACCACATCTGGACAAACACCATATCCCCTTTAAAATCAGCCATAATCACAAACACTACAGACCACTACCCAACCTTTCTCATAACTAATCTGGGTAAATTGACACAAGACATTACTAAAGTAACCTTCAGATTACATAACGAGACAGCTGTTAACAACTTTATAGCAGCTATGAATAACATCGATTTGCAAAATGAGCTCGAAACATATACAGATATGAATGAATGTATAAATAATTTTCTAAAAAGAGCCCAATGCTTCTACAACAAACATTGCCCCCAAAAAACTAAAGAGATCACAGCAAAGAGACTGAATAGTCCCTGGCTAACACCCAGCATCCTCAAATCCATTAACACAAAGCACAAATATGAAAAACAGTACAGAATGGGTCAAATAACTAGAGAACAGTCTAAACGTTACTCGTCAGCTCTTACCAGCCTGATAAGAAGATTGAAAAAATTGTATTACGAAAATAGATTACAAAACATCAAAGTTGATATGAAAAAACCTGGAAAACTCTATCTGAAATTCTTGGAACTAAAAAGTTATCCAAAAACAAAACAATCAAACTAACAAAATCAGACGAACCCCTACTCACACCAACTGAAATAGCAAACAGACTCGATGTTTTCTTCTCCACCATAGGGAAAAATCTAGCGAACAAAATACCAAGCTCAAACACCCGTCCATCAGACTACCTCATAGGTACCTACCCAAATACGCTATTCCTAGCTCCAACCAACCCACTAGAAGTCTCACTCATCATCAACACCCTTAAAAATAAGGCAGGAGACATAAACAACTTGCCTGCTTTTATGTACAAAAAAGCTTCTCAAGTATTGTCACCAATTATTGCAGAACTCTTTAACAAATCCACTGAATCATCTACCTTCCCAACAATCCTCAAAATAGCAAGGGTCACTCCAATCCGTAAAGGAGGTGACCAAGCTGACTTGAATAACTATACACCAATATCTAACTTACCAATGCTCTCTAAAATCTTTGAAAAATTAATTCATAGACAGATCTATTCCTACCTCGTCTCACACAACATATTAAACCCTTGTCAGTTTGGATTCAGGAATAATAAAAGCACAAATGATGCTATCATACACATGCTAGAACTAATATATACCGCACTTGAAAAGAAAGAAGTCCCGCTGGGGATTTTCATTGATTTACGTAAAGCTTTTGATACAGTCAACCATGAACTGCTGTACTCCAAATTAACGCACTATGGTATCAGAGGCCACTCCCTCAACTACCAAAAGTCATACCTTAGTAACAGAACTCAATATGTGTATGCAAATGATGCAAACTCTTCCACCCAACCAATCACAGTAGGAGTCCCACAAGGAAGTGTCCTTGGACCACTCCTCTTTCTCATCTACATCAATGATCTACTGAATGCATCACAGCTACTCAAGCCCATATTATTTACAGATGACACTACATACATCTTCTGCCACCCAAACCCAGTCATACTAGCAAACACTGTCAATGCCAAATTGCAGAAAATATCTGCCTGGATGATGACTAATAAACCTACCCTGAATACTGATAAAACATATTTCATTTAGTTTGGAAAGAAAGCTGCAAATGATCCAATTAACATAACGCTAAATGGATCATCAGACTTACAGAGGGAAAATTCCTAGGTATCCACCTTGACAGTAGCCTTTAAGTTCCAGACACACATACAACAAATCACCAAGAAAATCTCTAAGACTGTAGGCATACTATCAAAGATATGGTACTACATTCCACAATCAGCTCTCCTGGCACTGTACCATTCACTCATATACCCTTATCTCACCTATGGAATTTGTGCATGGGGATCAACAACATTCAATCACCTAAGACCTCTAATAACCCAGAAAAAGGCAGCAGTCAGAATGATAACAAATTCCCACTCCTGCCAGCATACTCCACCAATTTTCAAAAGTCTGAATTTGCTCACCATTAAGAACATCCATTCTTATTCATGTGTCTACTACATACACAGAACAATGCACACAAATATAAACCCTCCACTCAAACTTCTCCTCACCAACCTTAGCAGTACCCATGACCATATATTGTAACCCCTGAATGGGTCACAATGTATATAATGTATATTATCTGTTCATATAATTTTATATTGCTTATATTTGAGATATTAGCTAAATCGTAAATATATTGCTTTATATTATTATTTGACTTAGTTATATTATCAGGTAGGATGTAACATTTATATATATTATTCAGTGCTCGTAGTTTGAGTGTTAAGTAGCAGACAGCATTGTCTAACTACCAGTTCCGCTTGTTTCCCTGCCGGCTTCTCTGTGTTGCTGGGCAGAAGCAGTCCACGGAGAGTCACGTGATCGGGGGGGGAGGGGGTGATCACAATTCACCTGGGTGAGACTGTCTTGCTTAGACTCGCCCTCTTTTCTGTTTGGCTTGGCTTCCGACAAGACGTGTCTTCCTTACTGGCTCTTGTTGGAAGATTGTCTCTGTCACTCTCTTGTTGTTGGTTCTGTATAACTCTGTTCACAGAACATAGCTTAGACTTAGTGATTTTCGACGTTGTACTGAGGTTGTGTGTCACATAGACACTCTGAGAAACTCAGGTCCTGAGCTATAGCTTCTGACCTAATTTGTACTGGCATCTGTGCACTGTCACAGTAGGGGATTTTCTAATGCTGAACTTAGATTCAGTAGTATGGGAGTTTTGTGACTTTTGTGGAGGATCTGCAGATGGTCCCTACTTAGTGTCGTTATATTATCTCCTTGCTCCTGATTGTGTCGCTGTTGCTTGTTATACTGCTGTTCGGCTTAACAGTCACCTTATTGTTCAGGCAAGCTGTTCTGATTGCCAGGTTGGTCAAGAAGTTAGTTATGTGAGGACTTTTAGTCAGTCACTGGTTAAGTCTAGTGGAGTCTTGAGACACAGCGAACTACTTGGAGCACTTACACACACACACACAAACTTACTTGTATATATTTGTATTATGTTATTAAATGTTAACAATGTACCAGACGGTACTTAAAAGCCATTAAGATGTGATATGTGCCTTCAGCACAGTACTACTGTACACGAGAGAAGTGTAGGAACTTGTGTCCTCTATTATATTCAATTGATTAATTTAATTTACTTTGATCTTATACGCCTAGACTTTGTTATTAATAAACTTATTAAATTTTAATTTCTTTAGTTAGTAGCCTACCAGTTGTAATCCTGAAGCACTATTGAATCTTACTAAATTCTAATGGATAATTGGATCAGGATACTGACTACTTGTTACAAAAACCCAGTAACAGGCTGGATGCTAGAAGGGCAGTCCTTTCTAGTATTCACTGGAGATTTCTATGCTTATTAGAAATTGCATTTTTTGTAACACCATAACACAAGACACAGATCTCTTTTTGATGTACCCCATGTATATATCACACTGTAAAAACTCTAAGCACATAAAGGGCCCCAAAACATGGAACTCATTACCAGAAGATACTAAAGTACCCCGGTCTGAAAATCAATTTAAGGCTCTTCTCAAAAGCCACTTAATCACCCTAGACTAAATGCTAAATACTCAGTACACACATACTCACTTATGTATTCCCACATCATAATTTCAACAATTACTTTGAACCTATTACCCATTGTTGACAGGAATATAACTGAATCATTATTTTCACAAAAAGCATTTTTGAATATATGAATATATCTTTTCTCTTAAATAAATTAGATTCACTTATAATAATCTACTGTACAACTATGATATAATTAATATTCTACTGTACAACTATGACATAATTCTTAGTGTTAAGTAGTCTGTAAGCCAATAATGTTAAGTCGGCCCATAATGCCTAGGCATAATAGAGGCTCTCTTTGCATTGCAACCCATTATTGTAAATACAAAATCTCAATGTACTATTTTCAAAGACATAAATAAAGAATAAGAAGAAGAAAATTGTCAAAGTGGGAAGTCTGAATGTGCGTGGATGTTGTGCAGATGATAAGAAAGAGATGATTGTGGATGTTATGAATGAGAAGAAGCTGGATGTCCTGGCTTTAAGTGAAACAAAGCTGAAGGGGGTGGGAGAGTTTCAGTGGAGAGGAATAAATGGGATTAGGTCAGGGGTTTCAAATAGAGTTAGAGCTAAAGAAGGAGTAGCAATAATGTTGAAGGATAAGCTATGGCAGGAAAAGAGGGACTATAAATGTATTAATTCAAGGATTATGTGGAGTAAAATAAAGATTGGATGTGAAAAGTGGGTTATAATAAGCGTGTATGCACCTGGAGAAGAGAGAAGTGTAGAGGAGAGAGAGAGATTTTGGGAAATGTTGAGTGAATGCGTGGGGAGTTTTGAATCAAGTGTGAGAGTAATGGTGGTTGGGGATTTCAATGCTAAAGTGGGTAAAAATGTTATGGAAGGAGTAGTAGGTAAATTTGGGGTGCCAGGGGTAAATGTAAATGGGGAGCCTTTAATTGAGCTATGTGTAGAAAGAAATTTGGTAATAAGTAATACATATTTTATGAAAAGGTGGATAAATAAATATACAAGGTATGATGTAGCACGTAATGAAAGTAATTTATTAGATTATGTATTGGTGGATAAAAGGTTGATGGGTAGGCTCCAGGATGTACATGTTTATAGAGGGGCAACTGATATATCGGATCATTATTTAGTTGTAGCTACAGTTAGAGTAAGAGGTAGATGGGAAAAGAGGAAGGTGGCAACAACAAGTAAGAGGGAGGTGAAAGTGTATAAACTAAGGGAGGAGGAGGTTCGGGTGAGATATAAGCGACTATTGGCAGAAAGGTGGGCTAGTGCAAAGATGAGTAGTGGGGGGGTTGAAGAGGGTTGGAATAGTTTTAAAAATGCAGTATTAGAATGTGGGGCAGAAGTTTGTGGTTATAGGAGGGTGGGGGCAGGAGGAAAGAGGAGTGATTGGTGGAATGATGAAGTAAAGGGTGTGATAAAAGAGAAAAAGGTAGCTTATGAGAGGTTTTTACAAAGCAGAAGTGTTATAAGAAGAGCAGAGTATATGGAGAGTAAAAGAAAGGTAAAGAGAGTGGAGAGAGAGTGCAAAAGGAGAGCAGATGATAGAGTGGGAGAGGCACTGTCAAGAAATTTTAATGAAAATAAGAAAAAATTTTGGAGTGAGTTAAACAAGTTAAGAAAGCCTAGGGAAAATATGGATTTGTCAGTTAAAAACAGAGTAGGGGAGTTAGTAGATGGGGAGATGGAGGTATTGGGTAGATGGCGAGAATATTTTGAGGAACTTTTAAATGTTAAGGAAGAAACAGAGGCAGTAATTTCATGCACTGGTCAGGGAGGTATACCATCTTTTAGGAGTGAAGAAGAGCAGAATGTAAGTGTGGGGGAGGTACGTGAGGCATTACGTAAAATGAAAGGGGGTAAAGCAGCTGGAACTGATGGGATCATGACAGAAATGTTAAAAGCAGGGGGGGATATAGTGTTGGAGTGGTTGGTACTTTTGTTTAATAAATGTATGAAAGAGGGGAAGGTACCTAGGGATTGGCAGAGAGCATGTATAGTCCCTTTATATAAAGGGAAAGGGGACAAAAGAGACTGTAAAAATTATAGAGGAATAAGCTTACTGAGTATACCAGGAAAAGTGTACGGTAGGGTTATAATTGAAAGAATTAGAGGTAAGACAGAATGTAGGATTGCGGATGAGCAAGGAGGTTTTAGAGTGGGTAGGGGATGTGTAGATCAGGTGTTTACATTGAAGCATATATGTGAACAGTATTTAGATAAAGATAGGGAAGTTTTTATTGCATTTATGGATTTAGAAAAGGCATATGATAGAGTGGATAGAGGAGCAATGTGGCAGATGTTGCAAGTATATGGAATAGGTGGTAAGTTATTAAATGCTGTAAAGAGTTTTTATGAGGATAGTGAGGCTCAGGTTAGGGTGTGTAGAAGAGAGGGAGAATACTTCCCGGTAAAAGTAGGTCTTAGACAGGGATGTGTAATGTCACCATGGTTGTTTAATATATTTATAGATGGGGTTGTAAAGGAAGTAAATGCTAGGGTGTTTGGGAGAGGGGTGGGATTAAATTATGGGGAATCAAATTCAAAATGGGAATTGACACAGTTACTTTTTGCTGATGATACTGTGCTTATGGGAGATTCTAAAGAAAAATTGCAAAGGTTAGTGGATGAGTTTGGGAATGTGTGTAAAGGTAGAAAGTTGAAAGTGAACATAGAAAAGAGTAAGGTGATGAGGGTGTCAAATGATTTAGATAAAGAAAAATTGGATATCAAATTGGGGAGGAGGAGTATGGAAGAAGTGAATGTTTTCAGATACTTGGGAGTTGACGTGTCGGCGGATGGATTTATGAAGGATGAGGTTAATCATAGAATTAATGAGGGAAAAAAGGTGAGTGGTGCGTTGAGGTATATGTGGAGTCAAAAAACGTTATCTATGGAGGCAAAGAAGGGAATGTATGAAAGTATAGTAGTACCAACACTCTTATATGGGTGTGAAGCTTGGGTGGTAAATGCAGCAGCGAGGAGACGGTTGGAGGCAGTGGAGATGTCCTGTTTAAGGGCAATGTGTGGTGTAAATATTATGCAGAAAATTCGGAGTGTGGAAATTAGGAGAAGGTGTGGAGTTAATAAAAGTATTAGTCAGAGGGCAGAAGAGGGGTTGTTGAGGTGGTTTGGTCATTTAGAGAGAATGGATCAAAGTAGAATGACATGGAAAGCATATAAATCTATAGGGGAAGGAAGGCGGGGTAGGGGTCGTCCTCGAAAGGGTTGGAGAGAGGGGGTAAAGGAGGTTTTGTGGGTAAGGGGCTTGGACTTCCAGCAAGCGTGCGTGAGCGTGTTAGATAGGAGTGAATGGAGACGAATGGTACTTGGGACCTGACGATCTGTTGGAGTGTGAGCAGGGTAATATTTAGTGAAGGGATTCAGGGAAACCGGTTATTTTCATATAGTCGGACTTGAGTCCTGGAAATGGGAAGTACAATGCCTGCACTTTAAAGGAGGGGTTTGGGATATTGGCAGTTTGGAGGGATATGTTGTGTATCTTTATATGTGTATGCTTCTAGACTGTTGTATTCTGAGCACCTCTGCAAAAACAGTGATAATGTGCGAGTGTGGTGAAAGTGTTGAATGATGATGAAAGTATTTTCTTTTTGGGGATTTTCTTTCTTTTTTGGGTCACCCTGCCTCGGTGGGAGACGGCCGACTTGTTGAAAAAAAAAAAAATAAATAAATAAATAAATAAATAAATAAATAATAAATCATTTGATACAATGGAGGACATATGACTGAAATAAAAATTATTTTGGTTGGTTTAAGAACTAGAAGTAGCTTGAAACTGAGCTCACAGTAGCAGAGATATTTGATTTTCATGATATCCAAGAAGGCGGGTAATCCCCCTCCCCCCTGTACAACCCCCAGTCTGTTTTATGGGTTTTTAATGAGTTTGATTCACTTAATTAATGGGATGTTGTAAACCATAACCAATCTTTCCTGGTTATATTTTATTATCCAAGAAATGGAGTAAATCTTCTATTCTCGAATAAGAATTCAAAATGGAAGGTAAGTGTAATATAGAAGAGACCTGGGGGCATGGCTAATGAGCAGAGGAAATGTTTTGTTAGGTAAGACACATATGCAACAGTTACTCGACCGAAGAAGCCTACTGTGTAGGCGAAACGTTTCGAAATAAAGATACCTAACTGTTGCATATGTGTCTTACCTAACAATCTGTCGGTATTTTATACCATTTTTAATGTTCAGGAAATGTTTTAGTGCCAGGAATGTCTATATTGTTTATTATTACTTTTATTTTTAAATTGGTATTTTTTAATTTTGTGTAAAATGAGCCAAATTACCAACTTCTGTGAACTTTATAGCATAGCTGAATAGTTGAATGGGCAGTTTCTTGTGCTCAGTCAACAGACGGGAACACATAATAGCAATGAATTTGATAAAACAGAACAATGAAATTGGCTTGAAATAGGACTCAAATTAGGCAAAATTGCCGATGCATAAATTGCGGCAAGACGGCTAACTTTGTGCCTGTATAATTCCATAAGTTTGTTTGTACTTTAGGTGTCATTACCTTCAGAAAAATATTCTCTTATCATTTCAGAAGCAAAAATATTATTCTTTTTAAAGTGGGTACCTAGAACAACATTAGTTTCAGGGGTCTGGACAGTGAGAGTTAAAAATTTCTATTTAAAAAAAACTGCTAAAATATTACTACATAGCATAAAATACTTTAATATTACTACTGTAATGGCAACATTTAATTAAATATAACATGACAGATATGGCTTGATTATTTCTTACTGCTAGACAAAACCTACATGAACATTACTGTGTGTCAAATACCTTCAGTCCTTTATTACAACTTAATCTAATTTTTTGATAGTATATAAGGTAAAAAAAAAAATAACACTACCTGACAAAATTCTTAAATATTACTACCAAATCTGGCAAAGTCTTCTTGAATACTGCCACCATACCTGGCAAAAATCTTTTCTAATATTACTGCATAGCAATAACTGCTTCAATATTTATTTCTCCATAGAAAAAATATTGGAATATAATTATAGGTACCTAACAATTTAGACTGCTTGAATATTATCACAGATCAATTACAAGTAGGTAAATACAATTACATATTCTGAGATCTTCAGGAACATAAACTTATATGTATTTACTAATGCACACTATAGCATTACTGTATCATTAACTTTTGTTAAAAAAAAAAAGTTCCCCAAAACAAACAAGTACAGTGGAACCCCGGATTTCGGCCACTTTTTTGGCTGAAATTCTTTCCTGGATTTTGGCCGGCAACTCTGAAATCAGCCATATTGGACATGTCCACCCGCCACTCCGCTGCGGTCATGAGTCAGTCTGGCTGTGTCTCTGGGTGAGTGAGCAACATTCCGCACATTCATCCAAACATTTTGTTATAAGCCATTGTTTTTTGTGGTTGTTTATTAAGCGTGACTGCGAAATAAGCCACCTTGGGTCCAAAGAAACAGATTACATAGTATATAAAAACATGCAATGTTTATATGCAATGTATGTTTAATATTTATCACTCTTAGGCACATTAAATGTCTTATTTTAGGTTAATATAGACATTTTCATTAATCTATGATATTTTCTTCAAAATTGTATAAGAAACACGTTACATAGCATATAGCATATAAACATAGCATATAAACACGCAATGTTTATACGCTATCGAGTGGTGAGTCGGGTCGAGAGTAAACATTATGTGTTCTCTGATTCAGCTTAAGAGAAAACTGTGAATCTGGCGTCTGTCCTAGTCACCGCCCTTCATACGTGTTTGTTTACAATTCTCGGCATGAATTATTCATTGCTTCTCCCTTTGTTTATGATGGCATCTATAAGTAGCTGTTAGAAACGATTAAACTCAGTGAACATGGTAATAATATGGCTGTGCAGTGTAGCCCATGGGGGCTACACTACACAGCCATATTATTACCATGTACCTACATCTACCACTGCCTACATTGACTTCCTACAAATAAATGCTACTAACCTCTCACCCTACAGTTAGACTACAAATATTTTAAGGTAAGTAATGAATGTACTGTGGCAGTAAAGGACAAAGAAGGGAAGTAACCCTAAAGAGGGTTTTGATACCTGAAGTCCTTATGGAGAGGGATTCCCAACTCCCTCTCCCCTCCTTGCCATCTTCAATACTCCAACAAGAGTCTTCAATAGAGGTATGTAATGTTCATTTATCATTAAAATTTGTGATTTATATTTATTTCACATTGTTTTCTGTATGTAAAACTATAGTTAACCCTTTGACTGTTTTCGACATATAAATACGTCTTACGAGCCAATGTTTCTGACGTATATATACTCAATAATTCTAGCGACTTCAAATCAAGCGGGAGAAAGCTGGTAGGCCCACATGTGAGAGAATGGGTCTGTGTGGTCAGTGTGCACCACATAAAAAAAATCCTGCAGCACACATTGCGTAATGAGAAAAAAAAAACTGTGATCGTTTTTTTGGAATAAAACGCCGACTTTGAAGTGTATTTTCGTATAGTATTTATCGTTGTATTCGCATTTTCATGGTCTTAGGTGACAAAATGGAAAACATATTACAGAAATAGAGATGATTTTCATTACTTTGACGATGAAAACGACCTTGAAACTGAGCTCAAAGTAGCGGAAATGTTCGATTTTTACCAATGTTCAGGAGTAAATAAATCACACCACACGTCCAATACACGTCAACTGGAGAGTCTAATATTCTTTCACTAGTGCACTGATATTATTTATACCATTTTTACAATAATGCAGTAGTCTGCATAACAGTAAATTTTGTATTTTTTTGTATGAATAAAAAATCAAAATAGAAAGCAATAATAATATAAGAGGGGCCTAGAGATGTGACTAATGAACAGAGCATATGTTATTTTAGTGCCACGAATGTCTACCTTGTTTATTCTGGACCCTATTTTGAAATTGGCATCTTTTTTAGTTTGCGTGAAATTGGCCAAATTGCCAATTTCTGACCACCATATTGGGTAGTCCAAATTAGTAAATGGGAGGTTTCTTGTACTCAGCTGATAGATAAAATGGAGTTCTAAAGAAATAGCTATGAGTTTGGTCAACTGGAACAATAGAATTGGCTGAAAATAGGGATCAAAGCCGGCGAAATCGCTGATACGCACATGTCGCCGAGACCGCTAACTTCACGGGAGCATAATTCCACGAGTTTTCGACCAAATTTCGAACTTTTGGCGTCATTACCATCGGGAAAAGATTCTCTATCATTTCAAAAGAAAAAATAATTTTTTTTTTCAAAAATTGAGCAACATAGAATGACAGTTTCAGAAAGGGGCCTGAAACAGTCAAAGGGTTAATCTTTAAAAAATGTATTTTTTGTTAATATTTTTGGGTGTCTGGAACGGATTAATTGTATTTACATTAATTCTTATGGGAAACATTACTTCAGTTTTCGGCCTTTTCGGATTTAGGCCGACCTTCTGGAACGGATTACAGCCGATAACTGGGGTTCCACTGTAGTAATTATTATTTTTATTCAAATTAATTAGATTATCAAAAGTGCCATGTACCAATTATCTCAAGGGAATTTTGAATGAAGCCCCTA
>NC_091313.1:3294308-3319308 GCF_038502225.1 Cherax quadricarinatus | reverse complement strand
GAAAACAATATGAAGTTCAACGATGAGAAATTTCAATTACTCTGATATGGTAAACTTGAGGAAATTAAAACTTCATCAGAGTATAAAACAAATTCCAACCACACAATAGAGCGAAAAACCAATGTCAAAGACCTGGGAGTGATCATGTCGGAGGATCTCACCTTCAAGGACCATAACATTGCATCAATCACATCTGCTAGAAAAATGACAGGATGGATAATGAGAACCTTCAAAACTAGGGATGCCAAGCCCATGATGACACTCTTCAGGTCTCTTGTTCTATCTAGGCTGGAATATTGCTGCACACTACCAGCACCTTTCAAGGCAGGTGAAATTGCTGACCTAGAAAATGTACAGAGAGCCTTCACAGCACACATAACTGCGATAAAACACCTCAATTACTGGGAGCGCTTGAAGTTCCTCAACCCGTACTCTCTGGAACGCAGGTAGGAGAGATACATGATTATATACACCTGGAAAATCCTAGAGGGACTAGTACCAAACTTGCACATGAAAATCACTCACTACGAAAGCACAAGACTCGGCAGACGATGCAACATTCCGCCAGTGAAAAGCATGGGTGTCACAAGCACGTTAAGAGACAACACAATATGTGCCAGGGGCCCAAAAATGTTCAACTGCCTCCCAGCATACATAAGGGGGATTACCAATAGACCCCTGGCAGTCTTCAAGCTGGCACTGAACAAGCACCTAAAGTTAGTACCTGGCCAGCTGGGCTGTGGCTCATACGTTGGATTGCGTGCAGCCAGCAGTAACAGCCTGATTGATCAGGCACTGATGCACCATGAGGCCTTGTCACAGACCGGGCTGTGGGGGCGTTGATCCCTGAAACTCTCTCCAGGTAAAAATGTGCAACATCTGAGTATCTATTGTAGATGTTTAGCCATCGAGTGGCTTTATCAATACAGTTTCTAGTACATAACTTGAAGACAGTAAAACTATATACAAAAGATGAGGGACTGATTAACTCATGTTTTGTATACAGTTCTACTGTCTTCAAGTTTTGTCCTAGAATCTGTATTGATTAAGCCACTCGATGGCAAAACGTCTACAATAGATACCCAGATGTTGCACGTGTGTCTTAACTTTCATGTTCTTATATAACTGTGAAACAGAAGCTTGTTAAATATTTTGCATTTTGACATTTTTTAATATTTGCAGCGTCAGCATGAAGACACAAGATCAGTCTCAAGAGCTTCTACTTACATATAAGTTTAGTAACATGTGTGTAAAACCTTTTCACACGAACCTTCTTTTCATAGCAGTGACGTTGGCAGTAAAACACCATTATCACAGTATCCTTATAGGATTATTATTATAATCAAGTGGGAACGCTAAAACCGTAGGATCATGCAGCGCCTGTGGTGGTGGGATGTGGAAGGTACTCAGGCTTAATTCGGGAAACTGGAGCACGGATCCAATTCCCTAGATCAAGAACCCCTCACTAACGTCAAGGAATCTTCCTTGAGGGGAATCCTTGTAGGAATGAAGAAGTACACTGAAGGACGTGAGGAAGAACAGTTGTTCCTTCCACTTCTCTCTTCCTGTGGTTTATAAGGCGACGGACAGCAGGAGGAATAGCTGACGTTGGTATTGTTGGGGTTATTCAAGGTCACCAAAGTTGACGCTTTATTAAGCACCAATAACTCACTGCAGTTGTGACCGGGTGAGGAAGTGTGAATTGCTCATTACTCTAAAATTTGTTCATGATTGTAGCCATGTATAAACGTAAGTAATAAAGTTGGTAGAATTACCGACAATATGTAAAGTAAAAAAGTAAAAAGACACAAGTGCAACTAATGTGACATTTATTGTGGCAACGTTTCGCTCTCCAGGAGCTTTATCAAGCCATTACAAACAATACATGGAAACAGAGGGTATATAAAGGCTCAGAGTGAGGTGCAATACTTGTGAGGTACCATTTCGATGTTCAATAGTGGTAGAGGTAGTAGTAGTAGTAGTAGTGGTAGTGACAAAAGTAATACAATATGGTAGCGCAATTAATTTGTACATGAGTAAAAGGATATAAAAGCTATTACTTGGGTAACATAAAAATAGGTTGGACAAATATAGACTGGAAAGAGGCAGCTTGTTTCAGTGTACACTCTCTAATGTGCTTTGTGTAGTATAACAGGAGAGACTATGTGATGGCAGGGTTTACTGTTTTCAGGAGGATTCTTGCTAAGACTTCGGAGATGGTGAAGCTGCCGTTGTTTTGTTTAATTGTATTCGAAACAGCGATCAGTGCTGATTCGAGGCACTTGCGTCTGCGGAAATTAGTTTCTTTGATCACTAATTGTGCGTCTCTGAATTTCATGAGATGATTGGTGGAATTTCGGTGTTGTACACAGGCGTTGTTCAAGTTATCGTTCCTACATGCGTAAATGTGTTCATTGAGGCGCATGTAGGAACGATAACTTGAACAACGCCTGTGTACAACACCGAAATTCCACCAATCATCTCATGAAATTCAGAGACGCACAATTAGTGATCAAAGAAACTAATTTCCGCAGACGCAAGTGCCTCGAATCAGCACTGATCGCTGTTTCGAATACAATTAAACAAAACAACGGCAGCTTCACCATCTCCGAAGTCTTAGCAAGAATCCTCCTGAAAACAGTAAACCCTGCCATCACATAGTCTCTCCTGTTATACTACACAAAGCACATTACAGAGAGTGTACACTGAAACAAGCTGCCTCTTTCCAGTCTATATTTGTCCAACCTATTTTTATGTTACCCAAGTAATAACTTTTATATCCTTTTACTCATGTACGAATTAATTGCTCTACCATACTGTATTACTTTTGTCACTACCACTACTACTACTACTACCTCTACCACTATTGAACATCGAAATGGTACCTCACAAGTATTGCACCTCACTCTGAGCCTTTATATACCCTCTGTGTCCATGTATTGTTTGTAATGGCTTGATAAAGCTCCTGGAGAGCGAAACGTTGCCACAATAAATGTCACATTAGTTGCACTTGTGTCCTTTTACTTTACATAAACGTAAGTAACCATTCTTACAGTATTCATTACCTTTGTAACTTGTGAGTTCATTACCTTGTACCTAGTTCAGCCATCAAAACTTTGGGGCCCAGTCCCTGGACCCATTGTGTACCTCTATAATCTGTTAATACCTTTGTAACTTGTCATGATTGTGACTAGACCTACCTGGAGTTCATTACCTTTGTAAATTGTGAGTTCATTACCTGGAGTTTACCTGGAGAGAGTTTCGGGGGTCAACGCCCCCGCGGCCCGGTCTGTGACCAGGCCTCCTGGTGGATCAGCGCCTGATCAACCAGGCTGTTGCTGCTGGCTGCACGCAAACCAACGTACGAGCCACAGCCCGGCTGATCAGGAACTGACTTTAGGTGCTTGTCCAGTGCCAGCTTGAAGACTGCCAGGGGTCTGTTGGTAATCCCCCTTATGTGTGCTGGGAGGCAGTTGAACAGTCTCGGGCCCCTGACACTTATTGTATGGTCTCTTAACGTGCTAGTGACACCCCTGCTTTTCATTGGGGGGATGGTGCATCGTCTGCCAAGTCTTTTGCTTTCGTAGTGAGTGATTTTCGTGTGCAAGTTCGGTACTAGTCCCTCTAGGATTTTCCAGGTGTATATAATCATGTATCTCTCCCTCCTGCGTTCCAGGGAATACAGGTTTAGAAACCTCAAGCGCTCCCAGTAATTGAGGTGTTTTATCTCCGTTATGCGCGCCGTGAAAGTTCTCTGTACATTTTCTAGGTCGGCAATTTCACCTGCCTTGAAAGGTGCTGTTAGAGTGCAGCAATATTCCAGCCTAGATAGAACAAGTGACCTGAAGAGTGTCATCATGGGCTTGGCCTCCCTAGTTTTGAAGGTTCTCATTATCCATCCTGTCATTTTTCTAGCAGATGCGATTGATACAATGTTATGGTCCTTGAAGGTGAGATCCTCCGACATAATCACTCCCAGGTCTTTGACGTTGGTGTTTCGCTCTATTTCGTGGCCAGAATTTGTTTTGTACTCTGATGAAGATTTAATTTCCTCATGTTTACCATATCTGAGTAATTGAAATTTCTCATCGTTGAACTTCATATTGTTTTCTGCAGCCCACTGAAAGATTTGGTTGATGTCCGCCTTTGTAAATTGTGAGTTCATTACCTTTGTAAATTGTGAGTTCATTACCTTTGTAAATTGTGAGTTCATTACCTTTGTAAATTGTGAATTCATTACTTCTGTAACTTGCTCAGCCATCAAAACTTTGAGGCCCAGTCCCTGGACCCATTATGTACCTCTGTAATCTTTTGACTACCGCCCACAGGATGGGTATGGGGTGCATAATAAACATATTAAACTAACTTATTAAGCCCTCCCTTCCAGAAATCCGGGGAAAAAATAAGTTAAGATTTGTTCGGATTTTTAACCCGTGGGAGGGCTAGCCACCCAGGATAAGTCAATAAAGTCATTGCGTCATCGAGGACTGTCTATCTTATTTTCACTGGGGGGTTTCAAACTTCTCTCCCGGGATGCGACCCACAACAACTGAATAACATCCAGGTACCTAATTACTGCTAGGTGAACAGGGACAGCAGGTGTAAGGAAACATGCCCAGCGTTTCCATCTATGCCAGGGGATTGAACCACGGACACTCAGTGTGTGAGACGGGTACATTACCAACCGAGCCACTGGACATCTATGCCCATATCTCGGTGGGAATGAGAAAGGAAACAAACTTTCCCAGGAAAGAGAAATGGAAACATGAAATTCCCAATTTACAGTAAGTGAACCCCAGGCCTAAACACAAACAGAACCAGGTGTCTTACTCCCTGAGTAAGCACATCTCCACTCCACCAACACTGGCGCTGAAGTCCCAGCTGGCATTTTTTTTTATATTTTATTTAAAACAGTGCGATACAAATGACAGAAATATATTAAAAAGATACACGACAACAGATTACTGCACTAGAATCGCACTTAACCCGAGACCTAATAACGACAACATACAGTACAGTGGTAATACACACTCACACACACCACACCGTATATTACATTGGTATTACACTCACACACAACACACCGTATATTACAGTGAATATACACTCTCACACACAAACACCGTATATTACAGTGGTAATACACTCACACACAACACTATACATTACAGTGGTATTGTTTTATTTGTTAAAGAACATCTCTAACAAGGTTACATATTACCAAACATCAAACACTGGAAATTATGAATATTGTACAATAAAACAGAGATAAACAAAACAAACAAACACGCACAATGACACACACAAGCACACACGTTACACTACATGAGACTACATCAGGCACATACTAGGTGAGGTTTCTGCCTGTCAACACACGTATGCAAGACTAATTCTAAGATCTCAGGTGCTTAACAGAGCACCACGATACTCAAAACATTAATATTGGCGATTATCACGAGATCTTAACATACATAGGTATTTAGTATTCAAAGAAGGAAACGGGATAATACTAAAAGTCACTATAAATACATCCAATATAACAAAACAAAACTACGATGTGATATTTTACATCTCAGCAAAACAAAGAAAAATAATGCAACTAGTTACATGTAATATAATATTACTGAAAAGCACACTGTAACACAGCATAAAATATAACATAAAATAAACCAATTGCTTATGCTAGGAAACACTTTTTACCACTTACAATTGAATCAAAACAGTAAAGACACCTATAACATATTTGAGTCTCATTGAAAATTTTCATCATAAAGTCCTTGAAATGATTTATACATGATAAAAATATGCAATCGTAGTGCTACACATTTCTAAATGATAACTGTGTAGTTGCTGAAACCCTCGGGGTAATAACCCTATTGCCTCTAGATATCAAAACTCAATTATACATCCATATAAACAGCTCTCCATGCTCACACCCACGTCTAGGAAAATAGCCCGTCGTATCCCCTTACCCATTTTGCAAATCCCATAAATCCCTTAATGTGAAATTTCGATAACCCTCACTAAAATCTCTCTCCCATCTCCCTCCATACACCCCTTTATTCCTACACTGTGTCCTATAAAAAGTTGCTGCCAATGCATTAATTCTTGCACGCACGTCCGCCTCCCTCATAGCCCACATCATGTATATATAATCCGTAATCATATACCCAATCGCATTCTCAACCCTTTTATTCACCCCAGTTATATCTAAACTTAAAACCCTCAAAACCTGAAAACCCCCTCCCCCCACTAACCTTAAAACCTTACCCATCCAAACCCTTATAAGTTCAATACAATCGCAAAAATATACCGTATGATAAATAGTCGCCAATCCTCCACAATCCTTGCATTCCCCATCCTCTCGTATTCTCTTATAGAATAAAACCATTCCTGACGGCAAGATTCCATGTAAAAATCTATACATAACTTCTCTGACTTTAGGTTTTAAACGCAATTTATTTAAACGCCCCCAAATATTATGCCAATCATACATCGGATAAACTCCTTCTACCGCCGCTACCAGAGCCTTACCATCTGCCCTATCAAGATTTCTCAATTTAATTTGTGAGTGATCCCTCACGTTTATGAAGACCCGTAACATTGCCTCACCTATCATGAACTCCCGACCCCCCCACCACCGTCGCATATCCTGATGTATCCTATGAAGACCGTCTTCTTTCGCCCCCCCCCCCCCTCCCGCTTATAACTATGTTTTAAATACATACTTATTATCCTCTTTTCGACATCTATAAGACCCAGCCCTCCACGGCCAACGGGGAGTGTGACAACCGCTCTACTTAACCATTCGCTCCCTGTTCCCCAAATGAATCTAAAAACACTTTTTTGTAACCTTTTTAATTCACAACGAAGTATCGGAAATATTACCGTAACATGCCATAGTTTACTATATAATGGCACATTCGTTGTTATCACCCTTTGTTGCAAACTTAAATTAGCAGCTCTTAACCCACTAAGACGCTTCAGAACACTATCAACGATACGCACGGAATTTATTTGTTGTGCTGACTTGATATCATTTACATAAACGATCCCACATATCTTTATTTGGTCCACCCTTTCCCACCTTTCAGCTACCATTCCTTCCTCACGCGACCCTTTTCCAAGATTCATATACTTTGTTTTCCCCATGTTGATCGTCATGCCAGTAGCCTTTTCAAAAACTTTCACTAACTTTTCTACCCGAATCAAATCCATGTTGTCTCTCACCAAAATCGTCGTGTCGTCGACATATCCAACAATGCCCGCTCCCCCACCCCTTACATTACCCAACCCAATTGCTTCCAATAAAACCCTTATCCCTCTATAAAAGGGATCTTGAAAACAAGCAAAAAAAATTTGTGAAAGGGGACAACCTTGACGCAAACCCCTTCCCATCTGAATCCGATCTCCCAACCTCCCATTCACCTGCACACGCAAAGATGCCTCTTTATACATTAATTTGGCCCATGATATAATTTCTGCCCCAAACCCCTGCCATCTCATTATCTTCCATAACGTCTCCCGTTCCACACTATCATATGCCGCCTCCCAATCTATAGCCAATACCCCCCCCCCCTCCCAATCTTACTCTTTCTTCAATAAAACTTCTAATCATACCGTGACCTTCATACATAGACCTGCCCGGCACCCCATATTGTCCTTTGTCAATCACTTTGCCCAGGACTTTTTTTATTCTGTTGGCCAAGATCCTTCCAAAAATTTTATAGTCCCCACATAATAACGAGATTGCACGATAATCTTTAACCGTTAATGGCTCGCCTTTAGGAACTAGGACGACCACAGCCAACCTTTGTTGTTCCCCTAAAACCCCATCCCGCTTCATGATATTGAATAAACGTACCAAAAACCCCTTTAAAACGTTCCAATTTTGAATATAAAAGTCGCTGGGCAACCCATCTATTCCTGGCGCCTTACCCAATTGCGCCCCAGATAAAGCCTCCCAAGTCTCACACTCCGTTATCGGCCCTCCCAACATCAAACGATCATGCTCCTCCAGCTCACAACGCACAAACCTACCGATTGACTGCAATGCAATTTCACTTATTCCAACACTTTGCGTTTTCAATTTAACCCAAGCATCAATATACCCACTCATACCCTCCGTCGTCGTCAACACCTGATTCACTCTATACCCCTGCATACCTACCTGGACATTCAACCCCATTAACTCCATTGCTTTGCGACGTCTGTGTTGATTCCTCAACACACACGCCGACGGCCGATCTCCCCACAAAACCTCTTCGATTCCACCCTTAAGCCTTTCCCCATCAAACCTTTCGTTTTGTAAATTTCGTAGTTGCTCCTTAATTCGTTCAATTTCTGTAACAGGATAATTAGCATTCGCTTGTACATAGCAGTCGCGCAACTGCCCCTCTAAATATCGTTGGAAACCATACTGTAACTGATTATATCTCACTCCCTGACTAATATAAAATTCCTTAATTCGCTTTTTGGCTATCATTTCCCACCAATTAACCAAAGCCACATCTCCAGGTGCTTCAACCACAAGGCGTTCCCACATATGCCCAAAAGACAAACGACTTTCCTCTCTCTTCAATAACTTTACATTTAATTTCCAAAATGACGGACCCCTTCTAGGCACACCCTCAATATCTACATCCATTACAACTCCTCTATGATCCGAAAAAACCACATTTATCACACTCACTCTCCGCACTGTAACCGCACTAGACACGTACATTCTATCTAATCTCGCCGCATAATCTCGTCTAATGAAAGTATGCTCCACATTGCCACCCCCCCCCCACACACATCCATTAAACCCACACTCGTCAATAAATCTCCCAGGAACCCCAAGCAACAACCCGCTCCTCGAGGCTCCACATCTTTTCGTCGTATTACACAATTCCAGTCTCCCCCTATTATCGCTACATTTGGTAAACTACGTAGATGATATACTAATACATCTTGTACAAAATGAGTTTTAAGTCGTACATCTCCCTCAGCCGGCCCATATACACCTACAAAACTTATATGTACTCTACCCCATAAACCATCCACCCTAATCACTCTCCCCTCCCCCCTTTCACTATGGCGTACTACAAACGGGCTATTTTCCTTTACCAGAATGGCGACGCCTCCTTTTAACCTCGTCGCATATTCCATATACACATCGTAACCATCGAATTCTAACTCATATCCAATTCTGTAATTGTGTTCTTGGATAAATACCACATCCACATCTAGACGCACCAAAAATTCATTAAACCACTTTCGCTTCCGCTCCGATCTCAAACCGTTAATATTTATTGTCAAAACCTTAAAGTCAAATTAATGGGATTTTCCTTTGGTTCTAGGTATAGACTTTTCACTTATACATTTTACACCTCTATCCCTCTCCCCTTTTTTGGGAATCACCTTGATAAACTCTTTTTTCGTGGATTCACTGTTCCCTTTCCTTTGTACATCCGCCCAAGACTTTTTCCCTGGCCTTTGGGCAGGAGTAAGCACGTCGTCTGAGTCTGGTGGGGTCGCAGTTCGCTTTCGCGTCCTACCCTCCACCTGCATTGGGATTTCTTTAGTACTATCATGATGCACCTCCACTTCTGCTATATTTACCATCATACCATGCGACACCCCAGACTCAATGCTTTCATCCGTCGCCTCACCGTGATGCTCAACCGATCCCAAATTTGCACCTGGTTCCTCCACACGGTTGACGATCGACTCGTCTAACAATACATCCAGTGCCTTCACTAAAGACGCCGCTACATCCTCGTCCCCCATAGTGGGCAGAGTCTCTTCAAATACTTTATTTATATCCAGTGATGGTGATTCTTCTCGCTGTTTTGCATCCTCCAAAGCATTCTCCTGCGCTTTTTCTACCTCTTCACTCCAAGATGTCCGTTGTCGAGACGGGTGAGCATAAGACTGTTCTCGTCCCTCCACTTCCTCGACCTCTTCCGGTTGTTGCTGTTGCGATATTTGGAGATTCCCACGACGCTTACCACACTGTGCCGCTATGTGGTCATACGATCCACACAGCCGACACGTACGACGTTGCCCCGCATATGTTACATATACTTGAGTTCGAAATGCTTGCAACATAATATAGGACGGTATGGGATGGCGTAAGGTCATTTTGACTGAATATGTTCCCTCCAAACTTCCAGCATAAGGTCCAGCGGCCCACCGACCTGCAGAGGCCATATGAACCGTACCATAATTACGTAGTTCATCTTTTATAACAAATTCATTCGCCTCAAAAGGCACATTTCTTATTTTAACCCATGTGTAGTGTCGTGATACATCATGTAGACGTACTGATACAGCTGAATTGACGGCTATAATGGTCTCTTGATACTTATCTACCACCGCTTCATAAACATTTGCTGACGTCATTTTAACGAAGATCCGTGTCGTCCCATTAAGTGCTACACCACATATCTCTTCATTAGCGATACCGTAGGTATCACGGATAATCGCCGGTAGTAACAAGTCCATCGTGGCTCCAGTGACAGCCCCACGGGTCGACTCAACGCAGCGCCATGTTGGTAAATGAGCAGCTCACGTCCTCACTTCTCAATGGTTGTGACGAACTGAGGTAGCTCGCCTGAAAACAGCAGAGGGGTGCCGTGCACAACCGCACTCCACCGAGGTCAGGCAGCGAATGATCAGCTGGCATTATTTGATGTTGGGGTTAAAACGGGGGTAACCACAGCACGCGCAAGTAAGTTTACTCAGGCATACACAAATACAGTTACATAGATTATCATACATAGCAGCATATTTGTAAAGTACCTAGGATAACCCAAAAAAGTCAGAGAGAGTGACTTATTTCCATTGGGGTCCTTTATTTCTATTGCGGTAAGATAAGATAAGATTTTCTTTGGACTTTTAACCCTGGAGGGCTAGCCACCCAGGATAACCCAAGAAAGTTAGTGCGTCATCCAGGACTGTCTAACCTATTTCCATTGGGGTCCTCAATCTCGTCCCCCAGGATGCGACCCACGCCAGTCGACTAACACCCAGGTACCTATTTGCTGTTTGGTGAACATGACAACAGGTGTAAGGAAACACGTCGAAATGTTTCCACCCCGCTGGGAATCGAACTTCAAATTCAAATTCAAATTCAAAGTTTATTCTATATAAGGATTACAATGCTGAGTTTACAGAATTTGGTCATTGTGTGGTTTACAGGTAGTAAAATAATGATTACAGAGTGTACCACTAGAACACCTAGCATGGCTAGGTATTTCGGGCAGACTTAGTTTAATTCTTAATTTTAAAATATTACAAATTATGAGGTAAGTTGGTATTATGTCTAAGTGACTAAATACTAGTTTGTGAGTTTAGCAATGTGAATGCTTTTGTTTTGGCACAGTACATAGTTTCAGTATTGGAGTATCACAGGATTCATTATTTTAAGATTGAGATTAATATTTCTGTTTATGGTCAAATGGGCCCTCCTTGTGTGAAGTTTAGTCTAATATGTTTATTATGCACCCCATACCCATCCTGTGGGCGGTAGTCAAAAGATTACAGAGGTACAATAATGGGTCCAGGGACTGGACTCCAAAGTTTTGATAGCTGAACTAGGTACAAAGGTAATGAACTCACAAGTTACAAAGGTAATGAAGCCTGTAAGTAAGGTTACTTATGTTTATACATGGCTACAATCATGAACAAATTATAGAGTAATGAGCAATTCACACGTCCACACCCGGTCACAACTATGAGTTACTGGTGCAGCGAGAGCTATAGCTACCTGTCCACCACCTGCCTGTCCACCATAGCTCACGGTCCTGTCCACCATGGCTCACGGTCCTGTCAACCATGGCTCACAGCCCTGCTCACCATGGCTTACGGCCCTGCCTACCACGGCTCACGGTCCTGTCCACCATGGCTCACAGTCCTGTCCACCATGGCTCACGGTCCTGTCCGCCATGACTCACGGTCCTGTCCACCATGGCTCACGGCCCTGTCAACCATGGCTCACTTTCCTGTGGCCCGGTGGCCTGGTGGCTAAAGCTCCCGCTTCACACACGGAGGGCCCAGTAATATTTCAAATTGCAGTGTTCATCTGTGGTGTGAGTGTGTAACTTATGCTTTGCATTTTTACTGTGAACAAGCTTACTCCTGCATAATGTTCAGTTTCATGAATACTTTCTCTCTTGAGTAATTCGGTTACCTTTAAACTGTGTTAAGCAAGAGCCAGCCTGTTAACATCTATGTTCCTTGCCATCTCATCTAGTGGGTCTAGCGCCTAGTTAAAATTGTAATAGTAACAATTTGCAATTGTTATACTTCTAGTTATACATTGTGTAAATTGTTTTAGACTATTTGATCAACTGGATTGTAGTGTTTAACTTCTGATACACCAAGTTAATGACTGCAGACTCGCACTGACACATAATAAACATATTAAACTAAAACGCTGGTACCTCTCCAGAAGCTGGGCCTAGTGTGTGACCTTGAGAAGTTGAGAGTGTGTTTATTACGACCAGCGTTGTACCACTCTCACCTATATTTACATCAACACAAGTGTATTCTAAGTGATAAAGTGTACACTTGGTAACACTTGTCATACATAGTAACGCGTGTGTAAGATTGTTTAGGTACTGGTTATCTATCTACAGCTGCACACTTACGCTTGCATACATACATAACATATATAGTAACGTGTGAGTTACCCAGGATGGACCAAGGAACTCGACCAGAGTGATTTATCTCATTGTCATTGTAACATTACCTAGTTACCGTTTTTTTTTCTTTCTTTCTTTCTTTTTTTTTTTTTTTAATCTATGGTTGGGGTAAGAGGTTGTCTTCAGCATTCATTGTGATGTCCGCTATATTATTATTTCAGTGAGGTACATTAGGTGGCAGTAGCCTGAACTGACTCAAGTGGAAGTTATCATTGAATTTGAACCTCTTGTTTAATGTGATATATGTCAGAATTCTAATTTTATGCTCAATATTACCTACTTTGTCTCTCTCTCTCTCTCTCCCCCTCAAGGAAGGTTCCTTGATGTTGGTGAGGGGCTCTTGATTTAGGGAATTGGATCTGTGCTCCAGTTCCCCGAATTAAGCCTGAATGCCTTCCACATCCCCCCCCCCCAGGCGCTGTATAATCCTCCGGGTTTAGCGCTTCCCCCTTGATTATAATAATAATAATAATCTCTCTCTCTCTCTCTCTCTCTCTCTCTCTCTCTCTCTCTCTCTCTCTCTCTCTCTCTCTCTCTCTCTCTTTTCATCTTTGTAATTTGCGATAAGGTGTAAGACCTCGCCTGTACCATCCATTATATCATTGTATGTACCATATTATTAACACACATACAAGAAGTTTCTGAATGTATTTTTAGTAAGGTGTGTATCGTATTAGGTAGTAGTAATCTGGGTTAAGTATAATTGGAAGTGTTCATTGAACTTGAACACTTGTGTCTTATGATCTATTTTAGACTTCTGACTTTATAGTAAATATTTACTCTTGCATAAGTTACAAGGGAAAGGTAAGCGAGGAATTCTTGTGTTGTGAGTCTTACACGAGATATCATCACTGGCAAACATGGCAACTGTCATAGAGGAACCTATTTCAGCAGGTGATGGAAATGATGATAGCTTCCAGACCTTTAAAAGTAAACCAAAGAGAAAAAGTGAGAAAGGGCTAGAGCATCGACGTAGTCAGACTCACTTGACTCGTACACAATGTGAAACTAAACGTCCTTGGTGCACAGAGGCTGCAAGAAGTCTTTCTTCAAAGGAACAATGTGTTAAGCTGAACTTCCCTGACAACACCCTGCTGCCTGCTAAGTGTGCATGGCTAATGAAAGCTGTACAGAAGCATCCTAACTCAAGGATCCAATTTAGGAAAAACACACACAACTTTATGTTTGTAGAACATAATGAAGAACTGATCAATGATCTACTTAGTACACCTTATGGGGGTATTAAGCTGCTCCGACCTCCATCAGACACTCACCACTTTAAAAAATGGGTCAGTATCATAATCTTAGGATACCCTCTCTACATGGACCCATCCCATCTGACTCTCAGTGAGCATATCATCAAGCCTAAAAGACTTAAAGGAAAATCCCAAATTATTGCCAGTTGGGTAGGTCCTGTGCCCCTCCCCCGAAATATCTGGGTGCATGGCTTACGTTTCCTAAACATCGAAGTGTACCTGCCCCCTAAACGTAGGTGTTACAAATGCCAGCACTATGGCCATGTTGCAGATTAGATTTTGCCACCGAAGTGGCTAGTTTATTGTGCACCCCATATCCATCCTGTGGACGGTAGCGCGAGAGCATGTGGATACACAAAAGGCCTAGGAACTATGCCCCAAAGGGTTAACAGGAATACATATGGATTTATATCTACATATCTATAGTTCACTTATCTGTTACAAGCAAATTTAGGAAATTTGCTTAGTATATCTGGTATCTTATTTTCATTAATAAGATATCTTGACATGTCACATAGGTTATTATACTGTCTGTCTCTGTATTCCTCAATAAGTGGACAATTAAGCACATAGTGTTCAAGAGAGTGACCATATGCCTGATCACATAATTTACATTTAGTTTGATCATCATTTGTGTGTCTCCCAAACTGCCAGAAGTACTTGTAACCAAGCCTAAGCCTGGCCACTACAACATCAGTCAGTCTGTTCACATTGCAAGTTGCTCCATAAACATACTTATCTACGTTCATGTTATCATAGTGGGTTATAGATCTACTCAGGCTTCTAACTGCATTCCTATAACAATCATCTTCATTATTTACTTCTCTCCTAATATTATTCCTAATGCTAGACACAGTTATACCAAAGTTATATTCTACGTTCTCCTTCTGGATACTCTTCTTGGCTAACATATCAACTTTATCATGAAGGAGTAATCCAATGTGTGATGGGATCCATAGCAATTGTACATTAATTCCTTTGTCCCTAATTTTTGAGTATCTATACCTGGCTTCCCCAATGAGCATGTTGTTGGAGTCATTATATGAGCCAAGAGCCTTCAATGATGACATAGAATCAGTAATGATGATAGAGTCAAGCTCAGTGTCATAGGTTAGCTTTAGCGCCATTAGGATTGCAAACAATTCAGTTTGCAGTGTAGACGCCCAGTTGTTAATTCTTATGCCTAACTCAACAAATTTATTATCGTTCTTAACTAGGGAGGTGGCAACAAGAGCAGATGCAGCCCTGCCAGAAGACTCCTGTTTAGATCCATCAGTGTATATAACTTGTGATAACTTATTACTACCAGCTAGGCGAAAAATTTCTTCTTGAGCAGTTGCTCTAACAAGAGATTTAAGGAAGGGATTACTAGCAATGAGCTTCTTGGGAGGGACTTGTAGGTATGTGATATTAAATGAACACATCTTCCATGGATGGGTGAAATGCTCTTGTTGCCTACAGTGATACAGTTCATGCAGGTTATAAAACTTAATGCAATTGCACGTTTTCACAATCCATTTAGATCTGTGTGTATTTACCTCTAGACACTTGGTAAGATTCACTGTGACAGTGTCTGGTTCGTTTCTCAACATTCTAATACCGAGTACAGTGTTAATTTCAACAATCCTATCACTGATACTAGAAATACCAAGCTCCTTCCTTATGTTAAGAACTTTTGTAGATCTGGGACAGCCAAGAATAATCCTGAGAGCTTCATTTTGCATTAACTCCAAGGGTCGGAGGGAACTGCAGTAGACTGTGGAATACTACATTCTTGGTGTGGTAAGTGTGCTGGGAAACATTCCACTAGAGAATGCACAGTAGGCCTTGACAGCCAAAATTTTAAGTGTATTAACTGTAAAGAAGTTGGGGTTACAGATTCCCACAGGGACTGCAGTCAGAACCCAAACAACCTTCGATGTAAACCTGATAACAGTCCTTTAATGGTAACTGAGGATTAGGCCATCCAGTCTACCACAGCCAGATCTGAGACTAAACCTCTGCAAAGTGTGCAAGAACCCCACCTCACTGCAAAGGATTCTGGTGATACCAGAATGCCATCACACACACCAGCTATGGAGGAGCTAGCCATCCCTGCTAGCACATGTGGAACTACTGGTCTGCCACTACTGACACCTATGGCTACACCTGAATATGAGGATGAGCTTTTCATTCTTCCCAATACACATAACTACAACAGTCAGACGGACACCACACAGGTAACCCCCCTGGAAATTGGAAATGAGTCAGAAGCACAGGACCTACCTGGAGTTTACCTGGAGTTTACCTGGAGAGAGTTTCGGGGGTCAACGCCCCCGCGGCCCGGTCTGTGACCAGGCCTCCTGGTGGATCAGCGCCTGATCAACCAGGCTGTTGCTGCTGGCTGCACGCAAACCAACGTACGAGCCACAGCCCGGCTGATCAGGAACTGACTTTAGGTGCTTGTCCAGTGCCAGCTTGAAGACTGCCAGGGGTCTGTTGGTAATCCCCCTTATGTGTGCTGGGAGGCAGTTGAACAGTCTCGGGCCCCTGACACTTATTGTATGGTCTCTTAACGTGCTAGTGACACCCCTGCTTTTCATTGGGGGGATGGTGCATCGTCTGCCAAGTCTTTTGCTTTCGTAGTGAGTGATTTTCGTGTGCAAGTTCGGTACTAGTCCCTCTAGGATTTTCCAGGTGTATATAATCATGTATCTCTCCCTCCTGCGTTCCAGGGAATACAGGTTTAGAAACCTCAAGCGCTCCCAGTAATTGAGGTGTTTTATCTCCGTTATGCGCGCCGTGAAAGTTCTCTGTACATTTTCTAGGTCGGCAATTTCACCTGCCTTGAAAGGTGCTGTTAGAGTGCAGCAATATTCCAGCCTAGATAGAACAAGTGACCTGAAGAGTGTCATCATGGGCTTGGCCTCCCTAGTTTTGAAGGTTCTCATTATCCATCCTGTCATTTTTCTAGCAGATGCGATTGATACAATGTTATGGTCCTTGAAGGTGAGATCCTCCGACATAATCACTCCCAGGTCTTTGACGTTGGTGTTTCGCTCTATTTCGTGGCCAGAATTTGTTTTGTACTCTGATGAAGATTTAATTTCCTCATGTTTACCATATCTGAGTAATTGAAATTTCTCATCGTTGAACTTCATATTGTTTTCTGCAGCCCACTGAAAGATTTGGTTGATGTCCGCCTGGAGCCTTGCAGTGTCTGCAATGGAAGACACTGTCATGCAGATTCGGGTGTCATCTGCAAAGGAAGACACGGTGCTGTGGCTGACATCCTTGTCTATGTCGGATATGAGGATGAGGAACAAGATGGGAGCTAGTACTGTGCCTTGTGGAACAGAGCTTTTCACCGTAGCTGCCTCGGACTTTACTCTGTTGACGACTACTCTCTGTGTTCTGTTAGTGAGGAAATTATAGATCCATCGACCGACTTTTCCTGTTATTCCTTTAGCGCGCATTTTGTGCGCTATTACGCCATAGTCACACTTGTCGAAGGCTTTTGCAAAGTCTGAATATATTACATCTGCATTCTTTTTGTCTTCTAGTGCATTTAGGACCTTGTCGTAGTGATCCAGTAGCTGAGACAGACAAGAGCGACCTGTTCTAAACCCATGTTGCCCTGGGTTGTGTAACTGATGGGTTTCTAGATGGGTGGTGATCTTGCTTCTTAGGACCCTTTCAAAGATTTTTATGATATGGGATGTTAGTGCTATCGGTCTGTAGTTCTTTGCTGTTGCTTTACTGCCCCCTTTGTGGAGTGGGGCTATGTCTGTTGTTTTTAGTAACTGAGGGACGACCCCCGTGTCCATGCTCCCTCTCCATAGGATGGAAAAGGCTCGTGATAGGGGCTTCTTGCAGTTCTTGATGAACACAGAGTTCCATGAGTCTGGCCCTGGGGCAGAGTGCATGGGCATGTCATTTATCTCCTGTTCGAAGTCATTTGGCGTCAGGATAACATCGGATAGGCTTGTGTTAATCAAATTTTGTGGCTCTCTCATAAAAAATTCATTTTGATCTTCGACTCTCAGTCTGGTTAGCGGCTTGCTAAAAACTGAGTCATATTGGGACTTGAGTAGCTCACTCATTTCCTTGCTGTCATCTGTGTAGGACCCATCTTGTTTAAGTAGGGGCCCAATACTGGGCGTTGTTCTCGATTTTGATTTGGCATAGGAGAAGAAATACTTTGGGTTTCTTTCGATTTCATTTATAGCTTTTAGTTCTTCCCGCGATTCCTGACTCCTAAAGGATTCTTTTAGCTTAAGTTCGATGCTTGCTATTTCTCTGACCAGTGTCTCCCTGCGCATTTCAGATATATTGACCTCTTTTAGCCGCTCTGTTATTCTTTTCCGTCGCCTGTAAAGGGAGCGCCTGTCTCTTTCTATTTTACATCTACTCCTCCTTTTTCTTAGAGGAATAAGCCTTGTGCATACATCGAGTGCCACCGAGTTAATCTGTTCTAGGCATAAGTTTGGGTCTGTGTTGCTTAGTATATCTTCCCAGCTTATATCGGTTAGGACTTGGTTTACTTGGTCCCACTTTATGTTTTTGTTATTGAAGTTGAATTTGGTGAATGCTCCCTCGTGACTAGTCTCATTTTGTCGGTCTGGGGCTCCTCGCATACATGTCTGAACCTCAATTATGTTGTGATCTGAGTATATTGTTTTTGATATGGTGACATTTCTTATCAGATCATCATTGTTAGTGAATATGAGGTCTAGTGTATTCTCCAGTCTAGTAGGCTCTATTATTTGCTGGTTTAAATTGAATTTTGTGCAGAGATTTAAAAGCTCGTGTGAGTGTGAGTTTTCATCAGAGCTGCCTCCTGGTGTTATTACTGCAACAATATTATTTGCTATATTCCTCCATTTTAGGTGCCTTAAGTTGAAATCCCCCAGGAGCAAGATGTTGGGTGCAGGAGCTGGAAGATTTTCCAGACAGTGGTCAATTTTTAACAGCTGTTCCTGGAATTGCTGGGATGTTGCATCCTGAGGCTTGTAGACTACCACAATGACTATGTTTTGGTTCTCGACCTTTACTGCTAAAACTTCCACTACGTCATTTGAGGCATTAAGCAGTTCTGTGCAAACAAGTGACTCTGCAATGTACAGGCCAACCCCCCCCCCTTTTGCCTGTTCACTCTGTGAATGATGAAACAAGACTTGCCACAGGCACCATCAGAGAACACTAATGTAACCATGGTACCCGTGAAGGTGATAGGTGTTAAAGAAAGCACTAACTCAGAAGTGCCATCCTCCGGAAAGGCATTGGATTCGCCTGACCTTCCTCATATTATAACAAATTTCCAGAAAGAATATTGATGTCATCTGTTTGCAGGAATGTAGATTGAAAGATGGAGCACCTCCACCAAACTTGCCTGGATATGCAGCTTATAACCTAAGGTCAACCAACTGTTGTGTGATGTATGTCAGAAAGAACTTGCCACATTCACTCCTTTCCTTGCAGAGTCGAGTTAACATGCAGTATCATGGTGTCAAAGTACATGCAGGCGATTTTTCCATAAACATTTTTAATCTCTATGCCCCAGCGAACCAGCTTCGACCTGATGCTTTACCAGATCGCATCAATAGTGAACCTACCATAATTCTTGGAGATTTTAATGCCAGACATAAGAATATTGGTGGGTCTATAACAAACACCAATGGAACTAAACTAGTGAAATTGCTAAATGAGCATGATAATGTTCGAATTGTGGGCACTACTGAGCCTACTCACATATATGGTGGCATGACTCTGTCATAGTTGATGATCTTCTATCTGATCACTTCCCAAGACTAACAACTGTCAATCTTGATCACATCTCCAGCAATCAAGGAGCTAAATACAGAAGGAGGAAACTTATTCTCAAACCAGAACACAGAGACAACTTTATTCACCACTTGGATCAATGATATAAGAATTACGAGCCCATTGGCACACAAAAATTTAATGATGATTTAATTACCACTATTGAGAGTGTTCTCACAGATCAAGTGGGCAGGAATAGGAAACAAAGACCCTCCACTATAAATAACAATAAAAACCAATGTAAATACTATAATGATCCAGAGCTACGCAATCTAACACATGCAGCTAGGAGGATTGGTAAAGCATACCGTGAATGTAGAACCCCAGACCTGCTCAGAACGTTCCAACCTGCACTAACAAATGCAAGGAATAGAAAGCAAGAACTTAGGCAACAGGAATGGGAACAGTTCGTTAGTGGATTAAATAGGTCCACCCCTTTAAGTTTGGCTTGGAAAGGTATAAATAAAATAACCAGGAAAAAGACTGGCAATGTTGCTCATCCCTTTCCTCTTGACAAAGCAAATGACCTCGTAAATGACTGGTCCAAAACATCCAGGCATGAAAACCTTCCATCTCATATTAGAAAAAATTTAGAGAGTACTTCTGAAGAAATGTTGAAACTGATTAATTTCATGAGCCAAAATATTGATGAGAGTGATTGCCTCTTTACCGAGTATGAATTAGATAATGTATTAACTAAAGGTCGATCAACTGCTCCTGGAGAGAATGGTATAACCTATGATATTCTCAGAACTCTAAGGCACGTGCCTGATAACCCTTTGTTGGCACTGTATAATCTCAGTTACATTGAGGGCGTTCTTCCTACTTCCTGGACCAATAGTCTCATTTTGCCCATCCCTAAGCCCCAACAGTCTGATACATTTAGGCCGATCTCCTTAACTAGTTGTCTTTGTAAAACTTTTGAAAGAATGATACTTAACAGACTGTACTACAGAATCAGACACCAACTTTCCCCCTACCTCTATGGGTTCATGAAAGGTAAAAGTGTGCAGAACTGTATTTCCACCTTTCTCACTGCACACACCTCTACTAGTTTTACCACTTTCCTTGATCTAAAATCTGCATTTGATATTGCGAACAGAACCGTTATACTACATGAACTAGCCAAAATGAATATTGGTGGTAGCTTACTCTGCTGGATAATAGGATACCTGTCAAACAGAGTATCCTCTGTCCTTTACCAAGGCTTCAGAAGTGATTCTAAAGAAATGTCTTTATGTACACCGCAGGGAGGAGTTCTTAGTCCCATGCTATTTAATATTCTGATTAATGCTCTCCTAAATGCTCTACCTGCCTCACCTAAACATATAGCTATAAGCTATGCTGATGATATCATGATCCATACAACAGGGCATAAGAAGATGAGTACCATTCTTAATGAAGTTCAAGCAATTTGTAATCGACTAGGCCTCATAATATCTTCCTCTAAAACAAAGATATTAACAAGCAAACGACATCCCCCACCCATCTATTTGCAGGGTGAAATCATTAGCTACGTTAAAACTTACAGATATCTTGGTGTAGATGTACCCTTTAACAAATCCACTATACCACAACTAAACAAGAAATGCAAAGCTAGGCTAAATGCTCTCAAAGCTGTTGCTGGCTACAACCCCAACTATGGTGCTAATGTGAGAATCGTAAGAATGATGTACATAGCCTATGTTAGGTCCTTAATTGATTATGCTGCTACCATGTTGATATTGGCTAGAGAAAGTTCTCTCCGACCCTTGAAGTTAATGCAAAATGAAGCTCTCAGGATTATTCTTGGCTGTCTCAGATCTACAAAAGTTCTTAACATGAGGAAAGAGCTTGGTATTTCTAGTATCAGTGATAGGATTATTGAGATTAACACTGTACTCGGTATTAGAATGTTGAGAAACGTACCAGACACTGTCACAATGAATCTTGCCAAGTGTCTAGAGGTAAATACACACAGATCTAAATGGATTGTGAAAACGTGCAATTACATCAAGTTTTATAACCTGCATGAACTGTATCACTGTAGGCAACAAGAGCATTTCACCCCTCCCTGGAAGATATGTTCATTTAATATCACATACCTGCAAGTCCCTCCCAAGAAGCTCATTGCTAGTAATCCCTTCCTTAAATCTCTTGTTAGAGCAACTGCTCAAGAAGAAATTTCTCACCTAGCTGGTAGTAATAAGTTATCACAAGTTATATACATTGATGGATCTAAACAGGACTCTTCTGGCAGGGCTGCATCTGCTCTTGTTGCCACCTCCCTTGTTAAAAACGATAATAAATTTGTTGAGTTAGGCATAAGAATTAACAACTGGGCGTCTACACTGCAAACTGAATTGTTCGCAATCCTAATGGCGCTAAAGCTAACCTATGACACTGAGCTTGACTCTATCATCATTACTGATTCTATGTCATCATTGAAGGCTCTTGACTCATATAATGACTCCAACAACATGCTCATTGGAGAAGCCAGGTATAGATACTCAAAAATTATGGACAAAGGAATTAATGTACAATTGCTATGGATCCCATCACACATTGGATTACTCCTTCATGATAAAGTTGATATGTTAGCCAAGAAGAGTACCCAGAAAGAGAATGTAGAATATAACTTTGGTATAGCTGTGTCTAGCATTAGGAATAATATTAGGAGAGAAGTAAATAATGAAAATGATTGTTATAGGAATGCAGTTAGAAGCCTGAGTAGATCTATAACCCACTATGATAACATGAACGTAGATAAGTATGTTTATGGAGCAACTTGCAATGTGAACAGACTGACTGATGTTGTAGTGGCCAGGCTTAGGCTTGGTTAAAAGTACTGACTGATGTTGTAGTGGCCAGGCTTAGGCTTGGTTACAAGTACTTCTGGCAGTTTGGGAGACACACAGATGATCAAACTAAATGTAAATTATGTGATCAGGCATATGGTCACTCTCTTGAACACTATGTGCTTAATTGTCCACTTATTGAGGAATACAGAGACAGACAGTATAATAACCTATGTGACATGTCAAGATATCTTATTAATGAAAATAAGATACCAGATATACTAAGCAAATTTCCTAAATTTGCTTGTAACAGATAAGTGAACTATAGATATGTAGATATAAATCCATATGTATTCCTGTTAACCCTTTGGGGCCTAGTTCCTAGGCCTTTTGTGTATCCATATGCTCTCGCACTACCGTCCACAGGATGGATATGGGGTGCACAATAAACTAGCCACTTTGGTGGCAAAATCTAATATTTCCTCCCATTTTGATTATGTTTAAATAATTAAAAATGTAGTTTTACAGGAATTGACATTAAACAATGCTTATTAATCATTACAAATTTATTATAACAAATTATTGTTAGCTAACATTACAATAAGTTATTAAATTTGACAACAATGAGTGCAGCACTTTTAAGTTTACATAAATCACTCCATCTCTTTTCTCGATTATAAATTAAGATTTAGTGCATATTAGTGATGTTATTAATGCCAGATATATAAATAAGATATTGAAAATAAAGAGGACACATTTATTATATATAAGAAAAGTAATAAATAAATAAATAAATAAATAAAAGTATTTGACATGGTGAGAAGTGGCAACTGATGCTGGTACCTTAGGGAGCAACTAGCTATTTATACCAAGCACTGTTGCCGCCACACACTCAGTGTTCTTCTCTTACTGCTAAATATTGCTTAGTGATGTTAAGGTACTCTTCTACAAGCTGTGATTAATAATGGGGAGGCAGTCAGGAACATTCTATCCCGTTACTCATGGGGTAAAACACAGACGAAGGAGATTGAGAGAAGCTATGGCGTAAGTTAATATTATTGTAGTTGCCTGTGTATTGTTCCAGGGGTCGTTTCAGTTACTGTCTTAATCGATACAGAGGTCAGGCTGCACTGCAAACCTGTATAGCATTTTTCTGCATGATCATAGTAGCAAGTCAGTATAAGACGCAGATACACGACTACTAAATCTCATTGATAGACTTCGGAGATTCATTAATATTTATGTCAGTAAGCATGATTGTCAGCGTATGAAAAATTTAGGCTTCTATTTTGTTGTATTCGGAATAAAGTGAGAATTTGATTGAGTGGCATCAGTAGGATAAAAAACACCAGCCAAGAGGCACTTGGTGACTCAGCTCGTCTCTTCCTTAGCTAAGAACAAAACATTTCTTCCTTTCCGATGTTAAAATTCAAATGCTAGGTTATCAAACTAAGTTGGTCTTCAGTATACAATTTTTTTTCCTACACTTTGCCTTAGGCTTCGGGTAGGTAAACATTCTGGTAATGTAGGGAAGGTGAGGTGTTGTCAGTTGTGGGTGTGAGTGTGGGGGTATGGGATTGGGAGGTGAGGTGTTCCCAAAGGCAGGGGCATTAATATAATAATCTTTATTTCTACAAGTACATGTACAAGGTATACAGACCTAGCTGACATCAGTGACATACTACTATATAGAAAGTCTCTTGTTATGCAGAGCATTTTGGGCAAGTTAGGTTAGTTTGATACCCAGGATGCGACCCACACCAGTTGGTTAACCCTTAAACTGTCCAAACGTAGATCTACGTTTTTTCAACATTTGAAAGTATGTAAAAAAAGATTTTTTTTTATACATTTGAAAACGTGTAAAAAAAAAAACTTAGATCTACTTTTTTTTTTTGTTATATTTGAAAATATGTAAAAAACCGTAGATCTACTTTTGGAGCACTACGCATGTTTGGACAGTTATAAGGGTTAACACCCAGGTACCTATTTACTGCTAGGTGAACAAGGACAGGAGGTGTCTTAAGGAAACATGCCCAGATGTTTCCACCCATACCGGGGATCAAACCATGAACTTCATTGTGTGAGCCGAGTGAGGGTGGAGGAATGGTGTTGGGAGGTGAGATGTTGCCAGAGGCTGGGATGAGGGCAGGGAAAGATGGCCACATTGGTCACTGGACCAGATTAGGAGGCTGTTACACTGTTCTCCTTCCATTTAGAAAAGAAAAATTTGGGTGGTTGACACATTTGGGGAATATATAATAGCTAAATTCAAATCCAAATACCTACAAAAACCTCTCGGTGATAAACATCTACAGAGTACTACAGTCAAATATTAGTTGTTTTAGTGAAAACCTAGGAAGTATGCTAACTGATGCACATATGAATGAAGATCACTTACTACTCAGGAGACTTCGATATAAATCTTCTGCAAGACCAGGACCCATATGTAATAGAATTCACAAACACTATGAGTAAC
>NC_091313.1:3077043-3294208 GCF_038502225.1 Cherax quadricarinatus | reverse complement strand
CAGAAACATAATGCTATTGTGTGGTGTTCACCTGGTCCAAGACCAGACTTAGGTGGGCACGAACATGATGACAATCGATTAGTGGCAGAATTGGAAGAGACAGCTTCTACTGCTCAAGTTAACAACTCTGGTTGCTATTCTGCAGTTTGTGTAGAACTGGACTTGGATGCATTAGCAGTGACCACACTTTTACAGGTAGGCATGTTAATGTTTCTTAAAGATTTTTTCATTTTTCAGTGAAAGTATCTGTTGTCAGTTAAGCATACACTCAGTGGCCACTTTATTAGGTACACCCTTCTGACACTCAGTAGCACCTTCAGAACAGCCTGAATTCTTCGTGGCATGGATTTAACATGGTACTGGAAATTCCTTAGAGATCCTGGTCCATGTTGACCCAATAGCATCACGCAGTTACTGCAGATTTGTCGGCTGAACATCCATGCTGCGAGTCTCCCGTTTGGCTACATCTCCCAGGTTTACATCAAATTCTGACCCTACCATCTGCATATTGCTGGAAAAAAAATCTTAAAGAGATCACCAGTTTCTGAGATACTCAAACTGTCCTATCTGGCACCAACAATCATTCCATGATCACATTTCTTTACCATTCTGACATTGGGTCTGAACAACAGCTGAACCTTTTGACCATGTCTGAATTAAGGTGCTGTCACATGATTGGCTGATTAGATATTTGCATTAACCCTTTGACTGCTTTGGTCGTATATATACGTCTTACGAGTCACCGTTTTTGACGTATATGTACTCATAAATTCTAGCGGCTTCAAATCAAGCAGGAGAAAGCTGGTAGGTCCACATGTGAGAGAATGGGTCTGTGTGTGCACAACATAAAAAAAATCCTGCAGCGCGCAGTGCATAATGAGAAAAAAAAATCAGTTTTTTTTTTTAATTAAAATGCCGACTTTGTGGTCTATTTTCATATAGTATTTATGGTTGTATTCTCATTTCTTGGTCTCATTTGATAGAATGGAAAACATAATATAGAAATAGAGGTGATTTTGATTGGTTTTACTATGAAAAGAACCTTGAAATGGAGCTCAAAGTAAGGGAAATGTTTGATTTTTGCCGATGTTCAAAAGTAAACAAATGATGTCATTGTCCAATAAATGTCCAACTAGCCATTTTAATATGCAGTCATGAATGGTTTGAGTTTATTTATACAATTATTACAATATTGCAGTAGTCTGCGTAACAGTAAATCTTCTATTTTTTGTTTGAATAAAAATTCAAAATAGAAAGCAAGAGTAATATCAGAGGGGCCTGGAGATGTGACTGATGAACAAAGAAAATGTTATTTTAGAGCCAGGAATGTCTGCATTGTTCATTCTGCATCCTATTTTGAAATTGACATATTTTTTAATATTCGTGAAATTGGCCAAATTGCAAATTTCTGACCATGTTATTGGGTAGTTGAAATCGGTAAATGGGCAGTTTCTTGTACTCAATCGATAGAAAAAATGGATTTCTAAAGAAATAGCTATGAGTTTGGTCAACTGGAACAATGGAATTAGCCGAAAACAGGGCTCAAAGTGGACGAAATCGCTGATTCGTAAATATCGCTGAGGTCGCTAACTTCGCGAGAGCATAATTCCATCAGTTTTCCATCAAATTTCATTCTTTTGGTGTCATTACAGCTGGGAAAAGATTCTCTTATTTCATAAGAATTTTTTTTTTTTTTTTTTTTTTTTTGGGGGGGGGGGGGGATTTTGCAACACTAGGAGGCACCTCAGGATTTGGGGTTGCGACAGTCAAGGGGTTAATCTGAGGAATTGGAGCTTCTCTCTGAATTACTTGGTTACCATTTATTCCCTAGGAATTGTATGACCCTTATAGGTTGAGCTCTTTTTCCACAAAAATTACAGTTAACAATTTAAAAGTTAGTTGATAATTTCAACTTTTCCATGAATGAAAAATAATTATTTTTTTTATCTTCAGGCACATCACATTAATGAAATGGAGGGAACAAGTAGCAGTGTGGCCTTTGATGCTGCACCTCAAGCCTCTTTACAAGACATGATGGGTGGGGCTGAGTCCACTCTCACAGCATATGATGAGACTGCCAGGTGTGCTCCAGCATTCAGGATCCTCCGGCAGATGGTTGCTGCTTGGCTTCGTGATGTTTCCATCTACCAGAATGTATTTGCAGACTTTCAGATAATACATTTCTACCGATGGTTACGTGACTCAAGCTCACTGATGTATGATCCTGCACTCCATCGCATCCTTTACACACACATGCATAAATTGTTCCTTCATCTTGTTGCTGAATTTAAGCGATTAGGTTCCATCATTGTTTTTGCCAATTTTAATAAAATTGTTTTGTGCACTAAAAAGAGAAGAGTGGATGATGCTATTGCTTATGTACAGTATATAGTAAACAGCATCCGTGGCAAAGAACTATTTCACTCTATTGACATATCTTTTAGTCAGTGTTGGGAATATCTTATGTGGCTGGACCCAGCAAACCATGGTGGCATAAAGGGTAAATTACCCAAGGACCTTTCTCAGATAGAAAACAAAAGTCAAGATGAAAATAAAGATTCTAATGATGAGGATGAGGATCCAGAAAAGCAAATGAACACAGAAAATAGTGAAGTAGTAGAAGAGGAGGATAGTTCAGTCATTGAAATGAATTGGAATATGGCTGAATATCTTCCTGAATGGTGTGGTTGTCAAAGTAGCTTCAATAATGTCATTGCCTCATACATGAATGCAGTGTTTGAGAAACTGCAGGAAGAAAGTGGGCGATTTACTCCGGGTAATACACCCATGAAACGCAAAGTTTCGAGTCAGATCAGTCGAAAACCTGCAGATGCTCTCAAAGGGTTTGAAGACTATGCCCAAGATCTGGTATCAGGAGAATTGGCACAAAAGTTATATTTCATCACTCAGAAGATCCATAAGAAAGGAACACGTGGAAGAGAGGAGGAAGGGGAGGATGCACAGTTGAGTACTCAGAGTATATCTACGGACCCACATAGCATTCCAGCGTTAGAGTTTGTGAAAAGCGTTACAAAAGTCTTGTCCCTAGACTCAGCAGTTACAGAACAGGTATGTAAATGATAAATTATTTAACAAGGCTAAACATACCATTATTTGTGAGTTTACATATTTTGTTTGCATAATATAAAAGATTACTATTCTTTATAAAATACTGGAAAGTCCTTTGATTTAATGTTTGGTTTATTTTAAAGTCATTATAATGAAAAGTTTTGACTTTGGAACATGCCTTGTTGCATACGTCTACACTCTCACCAGTTTCTTAACATGCTCCTCAGGTGTAGGTTCTACACTGGTGCTGTATACTCCTTGATGGGCCTGACATATGTTGCACAGTAAATTATAAATGGCTGGTAGTGTGTTCAAAAAATATAGAATATATAGCAAATTATATGGATATTTGAAGCTTTGGATGGGTACAAAGTGAAAACTGGCATAAATATTGGTTAAATAACTATGTCAGGGTTTGGTTTTTTACTTTTAATAATTTTTGCTTATCATGTATAGACCAGTGTCAAAAACCCTTAAAACACACTAACTTCAGTCTTCTAAAGCACATCTCATCAAATTTGCTCTATGAAAATCCCTACATTGGACCTCACTGCCCTTAAATTCTGCTTTCCACAGTATTTTTTTTTTTTTGTATGCCGCTGCATGACCCTTGTCGGTTTAGCGCTTTCTTTAATTATAATAATAATTTTTTGCATGCCAGTTCTGTACTGTATTATATAATGTAGGCTATGTATTTTTACAATCCAAAAATGTAATATTTGTATACTGGACTCTCCATTTGTTGATATCACATACAATTTTACTGTCATTGCTTGCAAATTAGTTGATTAAATTAAGAGAGTGTGCATGTCTTGTTGGATGGAATGAGGTATATGGAACAAGTGAGGAAGGACTGGAAGAAGGATGAGAAAAGAGGTAGTGTGAAGTTAGGGCTTGAACATCCAGCAGGTATGTTAGAGTATAGTAGACTGCAGTGCAGACAAGTGATCTTACAGATTTAATGTGTTGTTGGAGTTGGAATGTAGCTATATCTGTGAAGGATCTTTTGAAAACCAGTTTGCCAGACTTGTATTAAAAGTGGGAAGTTCATTGCTTACCCTTTGAAAATCTTAAAAGAAATTTTATTGTTTGGTGGGCCACCATTGGACTAAATTATCTGTGCTCTTCTGGAAAGGAAGTAAGTAATGGTGGATGTATTTTCTGGGGTAAATGCTGTGTTAACCCTTTCACTGTCGGTCTCGTAGATATATTTGATTTGAAAGCAGTTTGATTTATGTACACACAAATCATACCACTCTCAGATTTGCTGTGAGTAGCAAATTTTATCCTAAACATAAGAGACTGGGTTTGTGCAGTGAGTATATACAACGCGAAAAGAAATCCTTCCCCATGCAGTGCATAACAAAAAAATGGTGCCTCATGCAGTGTGATGAGAACAGCTAATCTCTGACCTTTTTTTATATTATTAACACATTGGCCATCTCCTACCAAGGCAGGGTGCCCCGAAAAAGAAAAATTTTCATCATCATTCACTCCATCACTGTCTTGCCAGAGGCATGCTTTCACTACAGCTATAAAACTGCAACATTAACACCCCTTCTTCAGAGTGCAGGCACTGTACTTCCCATCGCCAGGACTCAAGTCCGGCCTGCCAGTTTCCCTGAATCCCTTCATAAATGTTACCTTGCTCACACTCCAACAGTACATCAAATCTTAAAAACCATTTGTCTCCATTTGCTCCTATCTAACATGCTCATGCATGCTTGCTGGAAGTCCAAGTCCCTTGCACACAAAACCACCTTTACCCCCTCCCACCAACCTTTCCTAGGCTGACCCCTACCCCACCTTCCCTCCACTACAGATTTATACACTCTCAAAGTCATTCTATTTCGTTCCACCCTCTCTACATGTCCGAACCACCTCAGCAACCCCTCCTCAGCCCTCTGGATAATAGTTTTGGTAATCCCACACCTCCTAATTTCCAAACTACGAATTCTCTGTATTATATTCACACCACACATTACCCTCAGACATGACATCTCCACTGCCTCCAGCCTTCTCCTTGTTGTAACATTCACCACCCATGCTTCACACCCATATAAGAGCATTGGTAGAACTATACTCTCATACATTTCCCTCTTTGCTTCCACGAACAAAGTTCTTTGTCTCCACAGATTCCTAAGTGCACCCCTCACCTTATTTTCCTCAAGTCTATGATTCACCTCCTCTTTCATAGATCCAACTGCTGACATGTCCACCCCTAAATATCTGAATACATTCACCTCCTCCAAACTTCCTTCCCCCAATCGGATATCCAGTCTTTCGTTACCTAATTGTTTTGTTATCCTCATCGCCTTACTGTCTCCTATATTCACCATTACAATTACTGTATTACATTTCTGGTAATCAAGCTTATATCATATCTAGGGGAATCAAAACCAATACTCAACCTGTAGAGAATTAAGATATCTTTCACAATTAGCCCATTACCAGAACTTCGGGAGTACAAAACACTATTCTTTTAAAATCTTTACTAGTAAATTATTTTAGCATAAAATAAGAGTATATTCTTTGGTACATAATATTTACGAAGAAACATCTATTATTTCTCTTTGGTACATAATTATCACATGTCACAATAACAAAGTCCATAGTCATGACCCTACCTTCCCCATGTCACACGACACTACCTTTCTCTCAGGGTCCCATGACACTGCCTTCCTCCATGTGTCACACAACACTACCCCATCTCTGTGTCATGACACACCTTCTCCTCCATGTCACACGACACTACCTTTTCTCCGTGTTATGACACTCCTGTCTGTGTCACAAGACACCCTTTTCTCCGTGTCACACAACACACCTTCTCTCCGTGTCACATGGCACCTTTTTCTCCATGTCATAACACACCTTATTTCTGTGTTACATGACACCCTTTTCTCTGTGTCATGATACTCCTCCATGTCATACTCTCTGTGTCACAAGACACTACCTTTTCCACAGGGTTATCTGGAGTTTATCTGGAGAGAGTTCCGGGGGTCAACGCCCCCGCGGCCCGGTCTGTGACCAGGCCTCCTTAGGTCAGTGTCCCAGGATGCGACCCACACCAGTCGACTAACACCCAGGTACCCATTTTACTGATGGGGAACATAGACAACAGGTGGAAAGAAACACGTCCAATGTTTCTACTCTGGCTGGGAATCGAACCCAGGCCCTCACCATGTGAAGCGAGAGCGTTAACCACCAGGCCACCAGAGCCTGGTTACACAACACTTCTTTCATGTCACATGACTCTGTGTCACACGTCACCCGTCTTTATCACCGACACACTTACAAATACTAAACACGCATGATACTGTCAACACTACCATCTCTCCGTGTCACACGACACAACTTTCTCTGTGCCACACAACGACACAACCTTCTCTGTGTCACACAACAACACTACCTTCTCTGTGTCGCACATGACAGCACCTTCTCTGTGTCACACAACAACACTACCTTCTCTGTGTCACACATGACAGCACCTTCTCTGTGTCACACAACAACGCTACCTTCTCTGTGTCACACAACAACACCTTACTCCCAGTGTCACACATGTTGTGGGATAGCCAGCAGGAAGCCAAGTCCAGCCTGTGTAATCCATCAAGCCAGCAGGAAACTGTCCAGCCGGTGTAATCCATCAAGCCAGCAGGAAACTGTCCAGCTGGTGTAATCCATCAGGTGACTTAGTGAAGCCATGGTGAACACTGAATGAGGCTGGCTCAGCAGCCCCAACATTGGGTGTGTTGATGTCACACAGGATACTCTCCCTCCAATCTAATATCTAGTCTTTTGTTACCTTAGTTTTTTGTTATCCTCATCACTTTACCCTTTCCAATATTCACTTTTAATTTTCTTCTTGTACATACCCTACCAAACTCATCCACCAACCTCTGCAACTTCTCTTCAGAATCTCCCAAAAGCACAGTGTCAACAATGAAGAGCAACTGTCACAACTCCCATTTTGTGTTACATTCGTTATCTTTTAACCCCACACCTCTTGTCAACACCCGTGCATTCACTTCTCTTACAACCCCATCTATAAATATATTGAACAATCATGGTGACATCACATATCCTTGTCTAAGGCCTGCTTTTACTGGGAAATAATCTCCCTCTCTCCTACATACTCTAACCTGAGCTTCACTATCCTCCTAAAAACTCTTCACTGCTTTCAATAACCCACCTCCTATTCCATACATTTGCAGCATCTGCTGCATTGCCTCCCAATTCACCCTGTCATACGCCTTTCCCAAATCCATAAATGCCACAAAAACCTCTTTACCCTTATCTAAATACTGTTCACCTGTATGTTTCACTGTAAACATTTGGTCTACACACCCCCTACCTTTCCTAAAGCCTCCCTGTTCATCTGCTATCCTTCTCTCCATGTTACTCTTCTTTCAATAATTAATATACACTCTATCAGGTATACTCAACAGACTTATTTCCCTATAATTTTTGCACTCTCTTTAGTCCCCTTTGCCTATACATGTATACAAAGGAACTATGCATGCCCTCTGCCAATCCCAAGGTACCTTACCCTCTTCCATACATTTATTTAATAAAAGCACCAACCACTCAAAAACTATATCCCCACCTGCTTTTAACATTTCTATATTTATTCCATCATTCCAAGCTGCCTTACCCCTTTCATTCTACCCACTGCCTCATGAAATTTCCCTTCACTCACAACTGACTCTTCCTCACTCCCACAAGATGTTATTCCTCCTTGCCCTATACATGAAATCACAGCTTCCCTAACTTCATAAACATTTAACAGCTCCTCAGAATATTTCCTCCATCTTCCCAATACCTCTAACTCTCCATGTACTAACTCTCCTCTCCTATTTTTAACCCTTTGACTGTCGCGGCCGTATATATACGTCTTACGAGGTACCGTGTTTGACGTATATATACTCATAAATTCTAGCGGCTTCAAATCAAGCAGGAGAAAGCTGGTAGGCCCACATGTGAGAGAATGGGTCTGTGTGGTCAGTGTGCACCATATAAAAAAATTCCTGGAGCACACAGTGCATAATGAGAAAAAAAAAAACTCCGACCGTTTTTTTTTTAATTAAAATGCCGACTTTGTGGTCTATTTTCGTATAGTATTTATGGTTGTATTCTCGTTTTCTTGGTCTCATTTTATAGAATGGAAAACATATTATAGAAATAGAGGTGATTTTGATTGATTTTACTATGAAAAGAACCTAGAAATGGAGCTCAAAGTAGAGGAAATGTTTGATTTTTGCCAATGTTCAAAAGTAAACAAATGATGCCAATTTCCAATAAATGTCCAACTAGCCATTCTAATATGCAGTCATGAATGGGTTGATGTTATTTATACAATTATTACAGTATTGCAGTAGTCTGCATAATAGTAAGTCTTCAATTTTTTGTTTGAATAAAAATTCAAAATAGAAAGCAAGAGTAATATCAGAGGGGCCTGGAGACATGACTGATGAGCAAAGAAAATGTTATTTTAGAGCCAGGAATGTCTGCATTGTTCATTCTGGACCTTATTTTGAAATTGTCATATTTTTTAGTTTTCGTGAAATTGGCCAAATTGCAAATTTCTGACCACATTATTAGGTAGTTGAAATCGGTAAATGGGCAGTTTCTTGTACTCAATCGATAGAAAAAATGGAGTTCTAAAGAAATAGCTATGAGTTTGGGCAACTGGAACAATCGAATTAGCCGAAAATAGGGCTCAAAGTGGGCAAAATCGCCGATTTGTAAACAGCGCCGAGGTCACTAACTTTGCGAGAGCATAATTCCGTCAGTTTTCCATCAAATTTCGTTTGTTTGGCGTCATTACAATCGGGAAAAGATTCTCTATCATTTCATAAGAAAAAATATTTTTTTTTTTTTTAAATTTTGCGACACCAGGAGACACCTCAGGATTGGGGGTTGCGACAGTCAAAGGGTTAACTGACAAATTCATTTGTTCTCTAGGCTTCCTTAACTTGTTAATCTCACTCCAAAACTTTTTCTTATTTTCAACAAAATTTGTTGATAACATCTCACTCTCTCATTTGTTCTCTTTTTACATTGCTTCACCACTGTCTTAACCTCTCTTTTTCTCTCCATATATTCCTCTCTCCTTGCATCACTTCTGCCTTGTAAAAACCTCACATATGCTAACTTTTTCTCCCTTACTACTCTCTTTACATCATCATTCCACCAACCACTCTTCTTCCCTTCTGCACCCACTTTCCTGTAACCACAAACTTCTGCTGAACACTCTAACACTACATTCTTAAACCTACCTCATACAACTTTGACCCCATTGCCTATACTTTCACTACCCCATCTGACCTTGTTCTAGGGTTAAAATAAACATTTTTGGCATTTTCTAGGGTTGCTTTCATGAAGGTTTATTGGTGTCAGTAGATACATTGGAAGATGTACTAGTGAAATGGAAAAGATTTTGGTCAGTTTCAGTCTGGTAGTGGGCTGAAATAGTCCCCAAAGGGGTGGAAATTGTCAATTTTGGGCAATTTTCTTGGGAAGGGTTGGGGTCCTCCAACCCCTCTGGTCTGTTTTATGGGTTTTTGCTAGGTCTGCTTCAATTATTGGCTGAGTACTGTAATAGGAAAAAATATCATATTTTTGTATATGATGGATACAAAATGGAGGGCACAAGTATTGTATTGGAGAAACCTAGGTATGTAATTAATGAACAAAGGAAGATTGCTTTAGTGGTTGGAATACCTTCAGTGTATTTGTTTTGGGTTGTTTTTAAATCTGAATTTATTTAAACCTTTTTCTGTCTCATGTTCATTTGTGTTATTGATGCTAGTATCACTCATGTAGCTCTACATTTTAAGTACATCTCCTGCAAATATGGTGCAGTAAATTTTGACATAGACATGATAGAATCAGTCTTTGTGGTGAGTGTGCACAATATAAAAAGAATCCTGTCTCACATGGTGCGGTGATGAGAAAACCAAACCTCTGACCTTATGTTTGGTTTAAAATAACACATTTCAGGTGTTTTTTAATGGTTTTTATGGTTTTTATTGACTGTTTCTTGGTACAGTTGATAGAATGGATGACATGCTACTGAAATAGAGATGATTTTGTTCAGTTTCAGGAAGAAAAACAGCTGAAAATAAGGTTCAAAATAGCAAAAATAATTGTTTTTTTTACTTTTCCTGAGGAAGGGTAAGACACCCTTACACCTCATGGTCTGCTTCAGTTATTGGGATGCCTTAAACTTGGTCAGTGGCTGGTCCAGTGGCGAACGCGACGGTCTGGAGTTTTGAGACTCTGACCGCGGGTTCAATCCCGCCCGTGGTATGGTTTGGTCAGTCATTCCTGGTTATATTGTATTATCGCAGAAATAGGGTAAGACTTTGAATTTTTGTGAGATGATGAATTCAAATTTGAAGGCAAGGGTAATATAAGAGAGGCCTGAGGATGTGATTAATAAGTGTAGGAAATATTGCTTTAGTTGCTAGAATGCATACAGTGTTTATTTTGAATTATGTTTTAAATTAGAATTTCTTAAATTTTGTGTAAAATTGGCTAAGAATTGTAAAGGACCTGAAATGGAAATAAGTCACTTTGTCTGACTTTTTTGGGTTATCCTAGGTTCTCTACACATATACTGCTGTGTTTGATAATCTGTGTAACTATATTTGTGTACCTGAATAAACTTACTCATGAAATAGCTAAGAATTTGGTTGAATCGAGCAATGGAAATGCTCAGTGGAATCGAGCAGTTTACACTGTTGCACAAATTGCATCCAGACCGCCAGGTTTGCACCTTTGCTGTTCTGTAAGTCTAATCAAATTTCTTATTTTTTTTTTTTTGTGTCATTATCTTCACAAAAAGATTCTCTATAATTTCCTAGCAAAAAAAAAAAATAAAAAAAATTTAAATCCTAACATTATCAACACTTAATTTCAAGGGGTCTTGACAGTGAAAGGGTTAAGATTATTATTATAATCATGGAGGATTGCTAAACCAATAGGGATTATATAGTGCCTGTGGGGAGGGGGGAATGGAAGCTATTCAGGCTCAATTCAGGGAACTGGAGCACAGAACCAATTCCCTAGATCAAGAGCCCCTCAACAGCATCAAGGAACCTCCTTTGTGAGGGGAAAGAAAGGGTTAAGTGAGTTTGGCCAAATTACCAAATTCTGAGCACTTGATAGGGTAATTCTGATATTTGAATGGGCTGTTTCTTACAGTTACTTGATAACTTGGAAAGAATACTAGCGAATTAGCCAGGAATTGGGTTGGTTTGAGCAATGGAATTGGCTGAAAATAGCTGCAAACTGGGCAAAATTGCTGCTGCATAAAGTGCTCCCTAACCCCAAATTCTTACCTGTATATTTCCATAAGTATCGCATGTCTTGTATCTTTATCTTTAGAAAAGGATTAAAAATTATTTTAATTTTTCTCTCTCAAAAAATGCCGACACGAAAGCAGTTTTCAACTTGTAGTTGTCGAGAGTGAAAAGGTTGAAGTGCTTAATTATGCTTTCAACTTTTGCACACTATTTTCTCATTAGCATCCTCCTGTTCTTATCTAATTAATAATAATATATTTATTTCTACAAGTACATGGTATGACCAATATAGACCTAGCTGACATCATTGGCATACTATACAGAAAGCCCCTGATTTTGCAGAACATTTTGGGAAACTTAGGTTAACCCTTTGAGGGTCCGTGCCGTAGATCTACGGCTTCACGTTGAGGGTCCAAACCGTAGATCTATGTCATGAGCTCAGCTCACTGATAAGCTGTGAGTGGTAAATTTTGGCCTAGATATGAGAGAATACATCTATGTGGTATGTGTGCATCACATAAAACAAATCCTGCAGCACATAGTGCATAATGAGAGAGAAAAACTGAGACTGTAATTTTTTAGTAAAACAGCGACTTTACAGTGTTATTTCATATGTTTTTTATAGTTGTATTTGCCATTTCTTTGTCTCATTCGATAGAATGGAAGATATATTACAGAAATAGAGATGATGTTTATTGGTTTAAGTACTGGAAATGGCTTGAAACTGAGCTCAAAGTAGCGGAAATGTTAAATTTTTACCGATGTTCAATAGTAAACAAATGACCTCACACGTCTAATACACGCCTGCTGTTGGGTCTAACATACGTTCACAAATGTGCTGATATTATTCATACAATTATTACAATATTGCATAACAGTAAATCTTCTATTTTTTGGTTTGAATAAAAATTCATTATGTGAATAAAAAATCAAAATGGAATTCATTAGTAAAGCCTGAAAACATAACTAATGAACAGAGGAAATATTAGTTTGGTGCCAGGAATGCCTGCATTGTTTATTCTGGACCCTGTTTTGAAATTGGAGTATTTTGAACTTTGCATTAAATTGGTCAAATTACCAATTTCCAATCACTTTATTTTGTAGTTGAAACAGTTGACTTGGCAAATTCTTGTGCTCAATCGATAGAATAGAAGTAATACTAGTGAAATAGCTAAGAATTTGGTCGACTGGAATAATGTAATTGGCCTGAAATGGGAGTCAAAGTCGGCAAAATCGCCGATGCATAAATATCGCTGACACATCAAAATTTGTGAGAGAATAATTTCGTCAGTTTTCTATCAAATTTCGTACTTTTTGCTTTATTACCTTCAGAAAAAGATTCTCTACCATTTCATAAGAAAAAATAACAAAATTATTTTTTGAAAATTCTTGAACACTGATGCACACTTTGAAATTTGGCCTCTGGACTCTGAAAGGGTTAAACTTGTTCCCCAGGATGCACCCCACAATAATCTTCTAACACCCAGGTACCTTCTGACTGTCAGATGAATAAGGGCAACAGGTGTAAGGAAACATGCCCAGCATTTTACCCATGCTAGAATCAGTCCTCAGACACTCAGTGTGAACTGAGGACGATATCAACCAAGCCATGAACATTTTTACATAGTTTATTTATCTAAAAAAATACTTCCAAAAATCCTTATTTCTTCTAGTAATAAACTGGGATTATTATTTTATATATGAATACAGTGGAACCCTGGTTTTCATCTTTAACCCTTTGACTGTTTCGGTTGTATATACAGAATCTACGTCTTACAAGCCAGTGTTTTTGACGTATTAATACGCCAAAATTCTGGTGGCTTCAAATCAAGCGGGAGAAAGATGGTAGGCCCACATGTGAGAGACTGGGTCTATGTGGCCAGTGTCTGCAGTATAAAAAAACTACGACAGTCTAGTTCAGTTGTTACTACACGAAGAGTTTTACAACTGTATGTCCGCTGACATACAAGAATATCTGATCGATCATACTGCCTGGGATATTCTGGAAACTGCAGCATTAGCAGACAGTTACGAGATTTCTCACAAACTTGTATGTACTAAAACACAGGGAACAAGGTAACTAAAAATTGTCCTAGAAGTTGGCAACCTAAATCAGCTGATCAGTGTCAGCCTGATGTACCTGCTACTGTAACTTCTTGTACCTTTACCAGGAAAACTCACAATCCTGAATCTGTCTCTGTGGTTAGACAGAAATCTGGTACCGAGAAGAAAGTTATATGTACCTATTGTAACAGAAAAGAACATGCTAGAGAGTATTGCCATAAGTTAGAAAGGGATACGAGAAGCGGTTGTGCGGCTGGCGCCCCCACACAAGTCGTATCTTCTTCCGTGCAACAAAGGCACCAAAATCCTAGTAATACCTCTGATCCCACTGTTTTAGATAATATTACTCAGGATAGATGACTAGCGTCAGAAAGTGTATCTGACGAAAAGATTCGTTCAGCGATGAGTCCTTATCGAGAGGCAAAGTAGGACTTGACGAATCACATGTAACTGAGATAATTACTTTTAGAGACACTGGCAGATGTACTGCCCATAACTGATGATACCTATATCAAGATAGATGTACAGTGGACCCCCGCATAGCGAACTTAATCCGTGCAAGAGGGCTGGTCGTTATGCGAAATGTTCGCTATGCGAATTAATTTTCCCCATAAGAAATAATGGAAATAAAATTAATCCGTGCAAGACACCCAAAAGTATGAAAAAAAATTTTTTTTACCACAAAAAAATGTTAATTTTAGTACACACAAACTGAAAAAGGCATGCACAATTACATGACACTTACTTTTATTGAAGATCTGGTGATGATTGATGGGATGGGAGGAGGGGAGAGAGAGTGTTAGTGTTTAGAAGGGGAATCCCCTTCCATTAGGACTTGAGGTAGCAAGTCCTTTTCCGGGGTTACTTCCCTTCTTCTTTTAATGCCACTAGGACCAGCTTCAGAGTCACTGGACCTCTGTCGCACAACAAATCTGTCCATAGAGCTCTGTACCTCCCGTTCCTTTACGATTTGTCTAAAATGGGCCATAACATTGTCATTGAAATAGTCACCAGCACGGCTTGCAACAGCTGTGTCAGGGTGATTTTCATCCATAAAGGTTTGCAGTTCAACCCACTGTGCACACATTTCCTTAATTTTTGAAGTAGGCACAATGGATTCCACAACTGGCATAGGCTTCTCAGGGTTAGCCCCAAACCCTTCAAAATCTTTCTTAATTTCCATACTAATTCTCACCCTTTTTACCACAGGGTTGGCACTAGAAGCTTTCTTGGGGCCCATGGTCACTTATTTTCCAGAAACAGCACCGAAAACACTGTAATAATACGAAATATTCCGAGTGTATGCTTGAATGTTACCGCGGAGGCTGGCTGGTAAACAATGGGACGGGCGGCACATGTGAGGCTGGCTGAGGCCGCACATTGGACGCGTCTCGGACGAAGGTCGCTGAGCGGGTTTTTGTCCACTATGCGGGGCAAAATTTTAGCGAACAAAGCGTTCGCTATGCGGATTGTTCGCTATGCAAGGCGTTCGCTATGCGGGGGTCCACTGTATTGTTAGAAGCCTATGGTGGGGCTGTTATAAAAGTACCTCTACACAGTTTACATTGAAACAAGCTATTATACTGGTTATATTTCAGTGGGTATATCCAGTGGTGTATTTCCCATCAGGTCAGTGGACTTGTTGATAGGGAACGATATCCTTCATGCTGGTATATGTAAAGAACCACTTGTGATTGATAATAACACTGATGATAATTATGTAATTGAAGCTTGTAGAGAGAAGCCTATTTTATTTCCTCTCAGCGCAATTACTAGAGCTATGTCAAAGATAAAACAACCATCCTTGTCTCCTGTTGAGTTAGTGGATGACAATGATTTGGGCTTGAATATGTTGTTTAGCGATGCTCTGCGCCCACAATCATTAACACTGACTCCCCCGTCATCAACCTAGTCAGGACACAACTGACATTAAATTTCTGACTCATGATGATTTAATCAAGGATCAGTTTGTTGATCAGTCAACGGAAAGACTGAGAGATATAGCAGTTACTGAGAGTGAAGCAAAGGATCTCAATAATTGTTACTATTATAGTAACGGTGTACTCATGGAGAAAAATACATGTAAGTTGTCAGCTGATAGTTTTTCCACCACAGTCAAGCATCTCGTAGTGTTACCAGTTACATTTCGTGAACAAGCCATTGATTTTGCTCACAATAGTCCCATAGGAGGACATTTGGGTGTCATGAAGACACTCGGTAAACTGGCAAACCATTTTACTTGGCCAAAAATGAAGGAAATAGTAGCTGATCATGTGCGACGTTGCCACGTGTGTCAAGTGACAGACAAGCCAACACACACACACCTCCACCTACACCTCTCACTGACCTTACTAGTAGCAAAGTTCAGTTCATCTGGACTAAGGATTGTTCAGACTCGTTCACAAGGTTGAAGCGTCTGCTTTCCTCTGCTCCTGTACTGGGGAGTCCTAATTTCACAGTAGTGGTGATATATGTTGGTGTGAGGAGGAGACAGAAGCTGAGTGTTGAGTGTGTAGTGTTGTGTGGGCGATGCTAGTTACTGAGTGGCGGAACAGTCCTGCCACTGCAGCCCCCCACCCTTACTACACACCTTAGTTACTGCACTCAATTTTTCTTATACGCAGATGTCCATACTGCCACGCATTCCACTACCACTACTTGAGAGTGGAATGCCGTCTCCTGTCTATAGCACAAGACTACTGTTCAAATAGTCTCCACTACTATGATCGAGCCTCAACGTGTCATGCTTGTCTACGCTATCCTGTCTCTATACTGATGCACATAACCATGAGTATGCAGAGATAAGATACTCTGTACTGCCCTAGTACGAGGGACATAACTTATAGTGAAATAGACACTGTGAAATATAAGAAGTGTTGTCACAAGAGTGACTGATTTAGTTTTATATTAAATTGTGTTATTAAAGTGACATGAGTAATCACAGTAAACATGTGAAAGACATTAACGCAACTCCTAGTGTGACCGTTTGTCGTGCTGGGGGGGTATTGCGACCCCTGAGTGGGTCACAATGTATATAATGTATATTACCTGTTCTTATAATTTTATATTGCTTATATTTTCGATAATAGCTAAATCATAAATACTGTATATTGCTTTATATTATTATTTGACTTAGTTATATTATTAGGTAGGATGTAACATTTATATATTATTCAATCGTTGTGCTCATTATGCTGCTGGCTTCTCTGTGTTGCTGGGCAGCAGCAGCCCTCGAAGAGCCACGTGAGGGGGGGGGGGGGGTGATCACACCTCACCTGGGTGAGACTGTCTTGCTTTGACTCTCCCTCTTCTCTGTTTTGGCTTGGTTTCCGACAAGACGTGTCTTCCTCTGTACACGAGAGATGTGTAGGAACTTGTATCCTATATTATATTCAATTGATTACTTTAATTTAATTTGATAATATACGCCTAGACAACTTTATTAATAAACTTATTAAAATGTTAATTTCTTTAGTTAGTAGCCTACCAGTTGTAATCCTGAAACGCTATTAAATCTTACTGAATTCTAATGGATAATTGGACCAGGATACTGACTACTTGTTACAAAAACCCAGTAACAGGCTGGATGCTACAAGGGCAGTCCTTTCTAGTATTCACTGGAGATCTCTATGCTTATTAGAAATCGCATTTTTTGTAACACTGAGTGATGACTGAATTACTGACTTGACTGAGTGGCTTGACTGACATACTGAGTGACTTGACTGACTTGACTGACTTATTTAGTGACTTGATTGACTTACTGACTTCACTGAATGACTTGATGGACTTACTGAGTGACTTTCTGAATTACTTGACTTGCTGAGTGACATTGAATGAATTGACTGAAATGCTGAGTGATTTGACTGACTTATTGAATGACTTGATGGACTTACTGAATGACTTACTGACTTTCTGAATGACTTGACTGACTTCCTGAATAACTAGACTGACTTCCTGAATAACTAGACTGACTTGACGACTGACTTACTGAATGACTTGACTGACTTACTGAATGAATTGACTGACTTACTGAGTGACATGACTGACATACTGAGTGACTTGACTGACTTACTGAATAACTTGATTGACTTACTGACTTCACTGACTTACTGAGTGACTTGATGGACTTACTGAGTGACTTGCTGACTTTCTGAATGACTTGACTGACTTGCTGAGTGACTTGACTGACTGACTTACTGAGTGACATGACAGACTGGCTGAGTGACTTGGCTGGCTTACTGAGTGACTTGACAGACTGAATGATTTATTGACTTGACTGACTGAATGACTTAAAGTTAGACACTCCAGTCCAACCATCAGTACCTTCAGTACCAGAACCTCTATCATCCACCTCAGCCCAGTAGGGCCACAGCATAACTCTCCACTCTCTTCACAATCATCCACAAACACCAACACCCACAATTTAAGGTAAGAAATACTATTATTTCTGTTACATTTGTAGTCTTAAACAGTAAAAACAACATAATACATCACAACAATGAACTACAACTGCATATTCACTTTAATTTTTGTAAGATGTTGAGGCCTAAAAAAAAGTTGTTTGGCTTTTTGGGGGCTCCCAGGAACATAACCCTATTTTTCCCATAAGTTCTTCAGTTCATCTAACACGATTTTACCTAAACGGCATTTTCAGGAACGTAACTACCATGCTGAATGACAGTCTACTGTACTAATCTTTAAATTGTCCAAACGTAGATCTACGTTTGCATGCATAGCACTCCAAACGTAGATCAGCGTTTTATTTTTCATTCCTCCAAATTTGGCACAATAGGCTTGAGTCGCCTAGACATGAAAGAATGGGTCTGTGCGTTCAATGTGCGCACTATTAAAAAAAGCTGGGAGCACTTAGTACCTTGTGGGAGCACCAGTTCAATTGAGCGCCAGCTAGAGCAAACAGAGTGGCAAACACCAGGGTTTCACTGATGCCATGTCACATTAACACTCCCATTTTAAGAGGAAAGTAAAAACAGGTTAGATAAATACATGAGTGAGTGTGGGTGGGTGTGAGTTGGATCTGACTAGCTTGTGCTTCTAGGTCTGATGTCATACTCCTTCCTTCAATGGATATGACCTGACTAGGTGGGCCATGGGGGGGGGTGACATGTACCTGCCTGGCATGGGCCAGTAGGCCTGCTGCAGTGTTCCTTCTTTCTTATGTTCTTATGTATTCAGCAGGCTGGCTGGCTGGCTTGCTTTGGCTGTCTCTGGCTGTTTCTCTGTCTATATCTCTATCTGTCCATATCTCTGCCAATCTATATCTCTATCTATATATCTGTCTATCTATATCTCTGTCTCACATGTACACATAAGTACAGTTATTATACACAGTGTAAATTACCTAGGATAACCCAAAAATTCCAGGCAAAGACAGACAGAAACATGCTTGTGTGTATCAGTGAAAACAAATAAAGCCAGGGTTCCCCAAGTACCCATTTATCAAATGTCACCGAGCTGATAACAGATGCCATAACACGATTCTTCAAGGAGTGTGATATATGTATACTCCAGGCAGATACAAAGACAGATAAGCAGAGTCAGACAGACAGGCAGGCAGACAGAGAAAGACAGGCAGATGGACAGACAGATAGACAGACAGATAGATAGGCAGATAGACTGACAGACAGACAGATAAATAGACAGAGAGACAAGACATGTTTGTGTGTAACAGTGATAACAAATACAGCGAGGGTTAGCTGGAGCAGTAGGCATTTATCAAATGTCACTAGGCTGTCAACAGTATAGGAATGCCGTTCATAACACCATGCTTCAAGGTATATGCCAGGGGTATCTAAAACATTGCTGGGACCTATAAATACTTTGTATATATTTCTAGACAATAGTAAATAACCCAGGCAGGTGTAAATGTTCACCTGTCAATGTGATTGTGACTAGTTGTGCAGTATTTCAGTACCTAATGTTAGTGTCAGAACAAAGATTGGCTATGAAATTACAAGACCTATTATAAATTGTAATTATTAGAACATAAAAAGTATATAAATTAAAATAAAAACGAGAAAGAAAGTCGATGTTGCTGACAGGTGAGCATCTAGAGCCAACTTCAGTCTTGTATCTCGGTAAGTACTGACCCTAAAATTTTTTTTTTAATCCTATAACATGTAGAAAAATGTGCTCTTCATTTTAAAAGAAAAAAAAATTTATTTTTTTATTTTTCAAAATATTCGGAGTGCCACGCAAGTGAATGTAGATCTACGTTTGGACAGTTTAAGGGTTAATGTCTCAAGACACCAAAGCAATTCAGTTGAAAAACTGCATCCAAAGTTGAATAGCACATATTATGATGGCATTTTCATATGCTGTTCAATTTTGGATGCACTTTTTTCAGTAGCATTTACAAAAAAATAGAACTATGTAGAGAAGCAGTAGTGTATAAAGGGGAACAAACTGCATGTATTTATACAGGTAATTTTTGTATTTTCACATAGGCAAAACTATTTTAGGCCTCCAGCTCAGTATTTTGGTCACCTACCACCACATCATGCCTAGGAAAAATGTAGGTCCATGCAGTGTATCATGGGTAATGCTGCCTCACGAGCACATGTACACAAAGGGGCACTGACACAAAAGCTTTACTCAGTGAGATCAAACAGATTTTCTTGTAAGGAGACACCTGTGCCAGAAAGAAAGTTTTGGAAAACATGCTCTCTCAATTTTTTTTCTTAATTTTCCCCACACATGAGGCCTGGTATGGGACTGGGCAATGGGGGTGACCCCTGGAAGCAGTCTTCAGGGAATAACAGTGCATGACCTCCCACACTTAGTTAAATTTTGACAAATTAGGAAATGTCCTTAAAATTCTTGGCTTTTCATCAATAGACTGTGCTTGGGAGACAATAGTTTTTCAAGCACAATATGTAAAATCCCCCACCATGTAAGAGGGAAGATAAAAATTGCTTATAGACCAGCTATACATTTACTGTAGAAACAATACCATCAAATACTGTACTATGAATAATAGATTCATAGCATAGTGAAGTAAGTGCATATGTTTATTGTCTTTATAAAGAAGTGATACCATTTGTGGATTAGTTTGTTTCTCTTGAAATCCTCTTAATGTAAACATTGGAAAAAATCCTTTATTCAGGATAAATTATACAGGTATCTTGTATCTCTTACAGCACTCAGTTTGAAGAGATTCCATATTTCAGGTTTGTAAGCTGCGCAGAGATCTCTTAAAGCTCTTGAATATTGGAGAATTTTCCCCAGAGGCTGAATGGAAAGACCCGTGTGTTTCTTACGTACTGCCAGAGGTCATTTGTCGTGCTTGTAATCACTGCCGTAATATTGACCTCTGCAAGGATCCTCATCAATCTGTGGAGAATGGAGTGTGGGTATTGTATATATACTTGATTCTGTTGTACATTTATAGATATGTCTGATGAATAGTGCCTTGTTGTAGATAAAGTTTGACTTTTATCCATCAAGGCAAACACTAAATTTAGTGTTTATTAACATTTAAAGCTATTAAGTGTAATGAACCCAAGTTTCTTGCTGAATAGCCGATAACGCTTTTAGATGGATTGAGTCTCTTGCTGTTATGGAAAAATCATTTCCAAAATGAGCCTTTTCTTATGTAACTCCTAGATTGTTCAACAGCCTGCCCATGTATGTTCAAGAGTCAAAAATCTGTTTGTACTTGTAAGTCAGCAGAAAACTCATTTCTTTTCTAAAGCTTATATGACTCACGAAATCGTAATGCCACGATTGCAAACAAACCATACCCCGGCCGGGATTGAACCCGCAGTCAGAGAGTCTCAAAACTCCAGCCCGTCGCGTTAGCCACTATGGTTTAGAGCTTATATGGCTTGGTGTCTTGATCAGAAGACCTTCACTAGCTTCAAGGTGCTTGTTCTTTTCACCCTCCCTTTCCCTTGACAGGAACAGATCAGTATAGCCATTGTAAAGTAATTCTCACATTCACAAGCTGCTGCTGCTTCTTTCTTTCAACACACCGGCCGTATCCCACCGAGGCGGGGTGACCCAAAAGGAAAAACAAAAGTTTCTCTTTTTAAATTTAGTAATTTATACAGGAGAAGGGGTTACAAGCCCCTTGCTCCTGGCATTTTAGTCGCCTCTTACAACACGCATGGCTTACGGAGGAAGAATTCTGTTCCACTTCCCCATGGAGGTAAGAGGAAATAAACAAGAACAAGAACTAGAAAGAAAATAGAAGAAAACCCAGAGGGGTGTGTATATATATATGCTTGTACATGTATGTTTAGTGTGACCTAAGTGTAAGTAGAAGTAGCAAGACATACCTGAAATCTTGCATGTGTATGAGACAGAAAAAAAAGACACCAGCAATCCTACCATCGTGTAAAACAATTACAGGCTTCCATTTTACACTCACTTGGCAGGACGGTAGTGCCTCCCTGGGCGGTTGCTGTCTACCAACCTACTACCTAGTATTCATAAGCTTATGTTAATTAAAATGTAGGATTCGTTGTCTGTTACATTTTGATCATGAGAGATAAAAGTTAATCTCATTCTGAAAGTTCTATTTAATTACATTTCTTATCCTAAGAACAGAGTTCACTTGTTATACTCAGTTACAGTCCTTTTGTTTTCACTTGGTATTTCCCTCTTTTTATGTAAACTAGAGTAACAATACCTTTTTCTATTTCTCTACTAATTTTTTGTTAGTCCTGTGGGTCAGTTTTTATTGGATACATTTTGGTCCTTCAGTCTTGGCCACTCCAAATGATCATGTTGAGTGACCAAAGTCTCAAGTCTGAAACATATCCAGTAAAGATACCCTGAGTATTTGTAGTTGTCCTTTCATCCATATTTTTGGTATCAGTCTACCTTCTACCTTCGTAGCCAATTCATCCAGGATTCTTGTATAGTTTTATTGGATATTTACAGACATGTGTGGCTGTGCCCTGTATGTAGCACAAGCTATACATCTGGTGAAATACAACATCAGCTGATTGCTCTTATCCACACAAACTCCATGGCACATGTTCTTCAGGACCTTCAGTGTGATCGGTGCTCACAGGTCAGTGTGTATCTGTATGATTATTCAGTGTTAAATGTTTTAAAATAGGGCTAATTGTCAAAGGCTACAAATTTTAAATGCTTGAAATTGAATGGCTGTAAATGAGTCAAGGGTGGGTGCACACACACACAGATGAGGACAAGGAAAGGCTCAAAAGGGATCTGGACACATTGCAGATATGGTCAGATAAGTGGTTGCTTCAAATCAACCCCAGCAAATGCAAGGTTATGAAAATTGGGAAGGAGCAAAAAAACAGATAGAGGCTGCAGACTTGACACAAAAAGATCTATGGGTATGCATATTACTCAGTATAACACCAAAGGCTCACATCAGTTGAATAACGTGTGCAACCACTGCTTTGGCAAATCTAAGAATAGGTTTCAGGAATCTCAAGACAGTCATTCTGGGCCCTTCATACAATGTATGTTAGGCCCATCTTGTATACAGCACCAGTATGGAACCTACACCTGAAAAAGCATGTTAAGAAACTAGAGAAAATGCAGAAGTATGCAATAAGGTTTGTTCCAGAGCTACAAGGATCAAGTGACATTGTAAGACAGAAGAATCAGAGGGGATATGATAACATACAAAATACTCAAGAGGAATTGATAATTCAGACAGGCAAGAGGCAAGAAATGGGAACTCAAGGACACTTATTAGATGTTAAGAAATATTTCTTCAGTCTCAATAGTAGTTGGAAAGTGGAATGGTCTTGGTGATGAAGTGGTGGAGGCAGGCTCCTAAGAGCAGGTCTGATAGGGCCCATGAGTCTAAGATGGAGTAAATCTGAAGAGTGGCAATTTAAGAGGCAGGACCAGGATCTACGAATTGACCCCTGCAAGCACAAATAGGCAAGTGTATGTTCATACATACACAGAGAGAGAGAGGAGGGGGGGAGGGAGGGAGAGAGAGAGAGAGAGAGAGAGAGAGAGAGAGAGAGAGAGAGAGAGAGAGAGAGAGAGAGAGAGAGAGAGAGGGAGGTAGGTAGGTAGGTAACCTACTGCAGACATCATTTGAAGAGGACCAGGTAGGAAGCATATTGCCTACCATGTTGCCAGAGGCTCAGATCAAACAACCCCTGTAGCCTATGTTTTCCTGGCAAATCTGAGAGGGGCTTTCAGGAATCTTAACAAAGATTCATTCTAGGACCTTTATACAACATACATCAGGCCCATGTTGGAGTATGTAGCACTACTATGGAACCCACACCTGAGGAAGCATGTTAAGATCTTGGAGTAAGTGCAGAAGGATGCAGTGGGACTAGTTCCAGAGCTAAAGGGCATGAGCTGTGAGGATAAGGCTAAAGGAATTGAATCTAAAGACCTCGGAGGACAGAAGGACTAAGGAAGACACAATAAAAACATACAAAATACTAAGACAGGCTGTTTGAGAGGTGGGAAAAGAGGTACCTGGGGGCACAGCTGGAAGCTAAAGACACAGATGAGTCACAGGGATATTAGGAAGTGTTTCTTCAATCTCATTGTGGTCAGGAAGTGGAATGATCTCAATGAAGAAGTGAAGGCAGACTCCATACATAGTTTTAAAAGACTAGGTATGATAGGACACACAAGGCTAGGAGTGAATCTAGCAAGCAGCAAATTGAGAGGCAGGACCAGGACCTAAGACTCAACTCCTGTAAAAACATAGTTAAGGACATGCATGTATACGCACGTGCACAAACACATGCATGTAGTATATATACCGCACCAGTATGGAACCCACACCTGAGGAAGCATGTTAAGAAACTGGCGAAGTATGCAATGAGATTAATTCCAGAGTTAAGGGGTATGAACTGTAAAGTGAGGGTAAAGGAACTGAATTTAACAACCCTGGATGACAGAAGAACCAGGGAAGATATACTAAAGACTCAGATAAATTGATAGGGTGAACAGGGACAGGCTGTTTGAGAAGCAGGAAACAAGCACCTGAAGCACAGCTGGAAGTTAATCAATTCCATTCCATAACACTGGAATTAAATAAATTAGTCAGAAGGTTAATCCCTAATGGATGAGCTACTAAAATAGAATAATTAATGATCTATAAATCTTCAAATTGGGAAGGAAGATAATCCTCTCCCTTCCTTCCTGTGTTGGAATGTGGGTGAGAAGTTACCATTGTGGAAGGCTTTTATCCATCATGTGGATTTTTATAATATGGTCCATCCAAAAAGTTTTTCTGACCTTTTATACCACAGTGAAACACAAATCTAAAAATTGAGTGAGCTAATGATGTAATGGACAACAAAGAGTGGGACGTTTTGATGTTTGTCAACTTTAAAGGGCATATAGAAAAAATACATTGATTTTAGTAAGTTATATAATACAGCGGAACCTTGACTTACGAGTTTAATCCATTCCATGACCTAGCTCGTAACTCAATTTGCTCGTACAGTCAGGCCCCGCTTTACGGCATTTCGCCTTACGGCGTTCCGCTAATACGGTGATGTCAAATTATGACCAAAATTTGCTATACGGCAAGCGGTCTTTTAAATACGGCGGCCCCCACCCGGTTTGTTTACATTTTCCGTGACCACATCTATTATGTCGGGAAACTTTCCAAAATTTCAAGTGTTTTAAAGTTACTGCATATTTTATATGTACTCTGATAAGTATACTTATGTGTACCTGTGCCTAAATATACTTACACACTGTGCTGGTGTGCAGGTACACATTAAAATCGCTATGTCTCTCTTTACTCATGATGCCAATATACTAGGTAATAATAATCACTCTTGGGCACACTAAATGTCTTATTTAACATCAATATAGGCATTTTCATTAATCCATCTATGATATTTTCCTCAAAATTATACAGGTCTCCCTCAACATTCGCGTTTTCAACTTTCGCGGGCTTCACACATTCGCTAATTTCCAACCGTCAAATTCCCAGCCGCCAAATCATATTTAAGTTTACCACCACGAGTCCTTACTACCCTCCCTCCGACCCCTGCAACTGGCAGCCAGCCCTCCCACCACTGTGTGGTGAGTGTTTTGTTTGTTCATTATTTGCTATTAAACTACAGTATAAATAATGTAAACCCATCCATGACTGCATATTAGAATGGCTATTCGGACAGGTATTGGAAGGTGACATCATGTGTTTACTCTTGAACATAGCAAAGAATCAAGCATTTCTGCTACTGCTAATAATAATAATAATATTAATATAATAATAATAATAATAATAATAATAAATACGATAGAATTGAAGAAGGAAATTGTACAAAAATACGAGGGTTGAAGCAGTGGTGGAGGAAGTGGTTGACGCATCGTCAGTGTGGCTTTGTTTATGCTGGAGTGAGCATTAGTCTCCGTGCTCTTCCAAACATTTCACAATAATTCATTGTATTTGGTGCTTGCAGATAGAGTGTGACTGGAGTGGTTATTAATATTAACATGTACTATTATTATTTATAACATATGTTAGTAAATACCACTGCCTCACCCACTGCCTCACCCACTGCCTCTACCACTGCCTCTACCACTGCCTCTACCACTGCCTCTATCACTGCCTCTATCACTGCCTCAACCACTCCAGTCACACTCAATCTACAAGCACCAAATACAATGAATTATTGTGAAATGTTTGGAAGAGCACGGAGACTAATACTCACTCCAGCATAAACAAAGCCACACTGACGATGCGTCAACCACTTCCTCCACCACTGCTTCAACCCTCGTATTTTTGTACAATTTCCTTCTTCAATTCTATTGTATTTATTATTATTATTATATTATTATTATTATTATTATTATATTATTATTATTATTATTATTATTATTTTCCCACCAAGGCAGGGTGGCCTGAAAAAGAGAAACTTTCACCATCATTCACTCCATCACTGTCTTGCCAGAAGGGTGCTTTACACTACAGTTTTTAAACTGCAACATTAACACCCCTCCTTCAGAGTGCAGGCACTGTACTTCCCATCTCCAGGACTCAAGTCCGGCCTGCCGGTTTCCCTGAACCCCTTCATAAATGTTACTTTGCTCACACTCCAACAGCACGTCAAGTATTAAAAACCATTTGTCTCCATTCACTCCTATCAAACACGCTCACGCATGCCTGCTGGAAGTCCAAGCCCCTCGCACACAAAACCTCCTTTACCCCCTCCCTCCAACCTTTCCTAGGCCGACCCCTACCCCGCCTTCCTTTCACTACAGACTGATACACTCTTGAAGTTATTCTGTTTCGCTCCATTCTCTCCACATGTCTGAACCACCTCAACAACCCTTCCTCAGCCCTATGGACAACAGTTTTGGTAATCCCGCACCTCCTCCTAACTTCCAAACTACGAATTCTCTGCATTATATTCACACCACACATTGCTCTCAGACATGACATCTCCACTGCCTCCAGCCTTCTCCTCGCTGCAACATTCATCACCCATGCTTCACACCCATATAAGAGCGTTGGTAAAACTATACTCTCATACATTCCCCTCTTTGCCTCCAAGGACAAAGTTCTTTGTCTCCACAGACTCCTAAGTGCACCACTCACCCTTTTCCCCTCATCAATTCTATGATTCACCTCATCTTTCATAGACCCATCCGCTGACACGTCCACTCCCAAATATCTGAAGACATTCACCTCCTCCATACTCTCTCCCTCCAATCTGATATCCAATCTTTCATCACCTAATCTTTTTGTTATCCTCATAACCTTACTCTTTCCTGTATTCACTTTCAATTTTCTTCTTTTGCACACCCTACCAAATTCATCCACCAATCTCTGCAACTTCTCTTCAGAATCTCCCAAGAGCACAGTGTCATCAGCAAAGAGCAACTGTGACAACTCCCACTTTATGTGTGATTCTTTATCTTTTAACTCCACGCCTCTTGCCAAGACCCTCGCATTTACTTCTCTTACAACCCCATCTATAAATATATTAAACAACCACGGTGACATCACACATCCTTGTCTAAGGCCTACTTTTACTGGGAAATAATTTCCCTCTTTCCTACATACTCTAACTTGAGCCTCACTATCCTCGTAAAAACTCTTCACTGCTTTCAGTAACCTACCTCCTACACCATACACCTGCAACATCTGCCACATTGCCCCCCTATCCACCCTGTCATACGCCTTTTCCAAATCCATAAATGCCACAAAGACCTCTTTAGCCTTATCTAAATACTGTTCACTTACATGTTTCACTGTAAACACCTGGTCCACACACCCCCTACCTTTCCTAAAGCCTCCTTGTTCATCTGCTATCCTATTCTCCGTCTTACTCTTAATTCTTTCAATAATAACTCTACCATACACTTTTCCAGGTATACTCAACAGACTTATCCCCCTATAATTTTTGCACTCTCTTTTGTCCCCTTTGCCTTTATACAAAGGAACTATGCATGCTCTCTGCCAATCCCTAGGTACCTTACCCTCTTCCATACATTTATTAAATAATTGCACCAACCACTCCAAAACTATATCCCCACCTGCTTTTAACATTTCTATCTTTATTCCATCAATCCCGGCTGCCTTACCCCCTTTCATTTTACCTACTGCCTCACGAACGTCCCCCACACTCACAACTGGCTCTTCCTCACTCCTACAAGATGTTGTTCCTCCTTGTCCTATACACGAAATCACAGCTTCCCTATCTTCATCAACATTTAACAATTCCTCAAAATATTCCCTCCATCTTCCCAATACCTCTAACTCTCCGTTTAATAACTCTCCTCTCCCATTTTTAACTGACAAATCCATTTGTTCTCTAGGCTTTCTTAACTTGTTAATCTCACTCCAAAACTTTTTCTTATTTTCAACAAAATTTGTTGATAACATCTCACCCACTCTCTCATTTGCTCTCTTTTTACATTGCTTCACCACTCTCTTAACCTCTCTCTTTTTCTCCATATACTCTTCCCTCCTTGCATCACTTCTACTTTGTAAAAACTTCTCATATGCTAACTTTTTCTCCCTTACTACTCTCTTCACATCATCATTCCACCAATCGCTCCTCTTCCCTCCCGCACCCACTTACCTGTAACCACAAACTTCTGCTGAACACTCTAACACTACATTTTTAAAACTACCCCATACCTCTTCGACCCCATTGCCTATGCTCTCATTAGCCCATCTATCCTCCAATAGCTGTTTATATCTTACCCTAACTGCCTCCTCTTTTAGTTTATAAACCTTCACCTCTCTCTTCCCTGATGCTTCTATTCTCCTTGTATCCCATCTGCCTTTTACTCTCAGTGTAGCTACAACTAGAAAGTGATCTGATATATCTGTGGCCCCTCTATAAACATGTACATCCTGAAGTCTACTCAACAGTCTTTTATCTACCAATACATAATCCAACAAACTACTGTCATTTCGCCCTACATCGTATCTTGTATACTTATTTATCCTCTTTTTCTTAAAATATGTATTACCTATAACTAAGCCCCTTTCTATACAAAGTTCAATCAAAGGGCTCCCATTATCATTTACACCTGGCACCCCAAACTTACCTACCACACCCTCTCTAAAAGTTTCTCCTACTTTAGCATTCAGGTCCCGTACCACAATTACTCTCTCACTTGGTTCAAAGGCTCCTATACATTCACTTAACATCTCCCAAAATCTCTCTCCTCTGCATTCCTCTCTTCTCCAGGTGCATACACGCTTATTATGACCCACTTCTCACATCCAACCTTTACTTTAATCCACATAATTCTTGAATTTACACATTCATATTCTCTTTTCTCCTTCCATAACTGATCATTCAACATTACTGCTACCCCTTCCTTTGCTCTAACTCTCTCAGATACTCCAGATTTAATCCCATTTATTTCCCCCCACCGAAACTCCCCTACCCCCTTCAGCTTTGTTTCGCTTAGGGCCAGGACATCCAACTTCTTTTCATTCATAACATCAGCAATCATCTGTTTCTTGTCATCCGCACTACATCCACGCATATTTAAGCATCCCAGTTTTATAAAGTTTTTCTTCTTCTCTTTTTTTAGTAAATGTCTACAGGAGAAGGGGTTACTAGCCCATTGCTCCCGGCATTTTAGTCGCCTCATACGACACGCATGGCTTATGGAGGAAAGATTCTTTTCCACTTCCCCATGGACAATAGAAGAAATAAAGAGGAACTAGAGCTATTTAGAAAAAGGAGAAAAACCTAGATGTATGTATATATATAGGCATGTGCGTGTCTGTGAAGTGTGACCAAAGTGTAAGTAGGAGTAGCAAGATATCCCTGTTATCTAGCGTGTTTATGAGACAGAAAAAGAAACCAGCAATCCTACCATCATGCAAAACAGTTACAGGTTTCTGTTTCACAGTCATCTGGCAGGACGGTAGTACTTCCCTGGGTGGTTGCTGTCTACCAACCTACTACCTTCTGATTTTATTATTATTATTATTATTATTATTATTATTATTATTATTATTATTATTATTATTAGCAGTAGCAGTAGCACAAATGTTTGATTCTTTGCTGTGTTCAAGAGTAAACAAATTATGTCACCTTCAATACCTGTCCGAATAGCCATTCCAGTATGCAGTCATAAATGGGTTGACATTATTTATACTGTAGTTTAATAGCAAATAATGAACAAACAAAACACTCACCACACAGTGGTGGGAGGGCTGGCTGCCAGTTGTGGGGGATCAGAGGGAGGGTAGTAGGGACTCGCAGTGGTGGAGGCAGTGGTATTTAATAACATACATGTTATTAAGGCATAACGTATGTATTTAGTACAATTTACGATGTTTTCATGTATTTTATGATTGTTCATGGTTCGACAAGTTAAGGAAGCAGTATTGTATTATATTTCCCTACAGTATATTGGGGCACCAAACATTAGCGATTTTTCAACATTCGCGAGGCTCTTGATCCCCTAACCCTCGTGAATGTTGAGGGAGACCTGTATATGAAACCCATTACATAGCATATAAACATGATACATACACTCAGAATGAAAATTGATGTAAATATGAGATTTGTTTACAAAGCAGCTGTGTAGGTAGTGTCGGAAGAATTACGTTTTCTCTAGTCAAACACTGGGGGGTAACTGTAGAAAAATATTCTTTTCATATGCCTTTACTCTATGTATAGCAATTCACAACCCTTGTGGGTTTAGTGCTTTTTATAATAATATTAATAATAATTATTATTATTATTATTAATATTAATAATAATAATAATATTATTATTATTATTATTATTATTATTATCTTCATTCACTCTAAAAATGGTGTGTTCCTGTTTGTTTATTCTGAACTAACTTGTACAACTTGTACACAATGTAAGTGCATTTGTATTGTGAGGTAATTATTATTAAAATAAAAAAATATTGAGGTAAATGTTTTACAAACTCTTACAAATGGACGTGAATGAACTAAAAGTAGACACACATTAATACGCATTTATTTCGCCTGACCAAGTGATCGTCCACTACCTGTTCAGTTTGTGTTCTTACATTGTCTCAACTCTGTATCTCGTTCTCTCTCTCATTTACTCTTTCGTTAACTAGTTGGCTCTCATTGACGATGGCGTCTAAGGTTAGCTGTAATAAAAAGAGAAGTCATAAGCCTCTTGGTTTAAGTGCCAGATGGTGTGCCATTCTGATTTTATTCAATAAACACCCTGCCACTCACCTCTCACACATTAATATTAATATTTTAAGGTAAGTAATAAGTGTACTCTGTGTGTATCTTACCTTTTATTGTGTTTTTAATGCCTATTTCTATTGCTAACTTAATATAAGTTAGTGTAAACTTGTTGTCTGGCATTTATTGCATATTTTATATGCTCTGATAATAATACTTGTGGAGCCGGGTGGAGGGACAACATTACGTTTTCTCTGCTCAGCCATCAGAGAAAACGTGTATGAATCTGCGTTTGGCCCAGCCACTCCCCCACTCCGCTTTTGTTTACAATTTTTGGCATGAATTATTCATTACTTCTACCTTCGTTTATGATGGCATCTAAAGGTAGTTGTTAGAAATGATTAAATTCAGTGAACAAGGCATGTCGATGTTAATAATATGGCTCTGGTTCCATCCAACCGGTCGTAAGTCGAAATGGACGTAAGTCGAACCTTTGAAAATTGCCGACATATTGGGTAGGGCATAATGTCAAAACTTTCCTATATAAACTACCTACATAATACTGTAATGTAATGTACAATCATTATTTCATTCTTTTTACCATAATTTACTTCTGTTGTTGTATTTTAATTATTTATGTACTGTATATAATGTATACATGGTAGTGATATGTAATGTAAATTTTACATTGCATACAGTATCATATGTTACTATTATCTTTACGTATTGTCGACACAGTGGAATTGGAGAATACCACTGGTAGTGTCATCCTGCCAGAATGTTGTATAACCTATACCCTAAGTAAAGAGAAACAACTCTGGAACATGTGTAATGCGTATCCGGCTGGCTGGCTGGGTCTGTGGTTGGCCAGGTGGGCGGGTGGGTGGCTGGCTGGATATGGCTGGATGGGTGGGTGGCTGGATGGGTGGCTGGATAGTTGGCTGACCGGCTGACCGAATGTGGCTGTCTCTCTGTATCTCTCTCTCTGTATCTCTCTCTCTGTATCTCTCTCTCTCTCTCTCTCTCTCTCTCTCTCTCTCTCTCTCTCTCTCTCTCTCACTCACTGGTACACGTAAGTCAAGTTATCATATACAGTGGACCCCCGGTTAACGATATTTTTTCACTCCAGAATTATGTTCAGGTGCCAGTAGTGACCGAATTTGTTCCCATAAGGAATATTGTGAAGTAGATTAGTCCATTTCAGACCCCCAAACATACACGTACAAACGCACTTACATAAATACACTTACATAATTGGTCGCATTCGGAGGTGATCGTTATGCGGGGGTCCACTGTATATTATAAATTACCTAGGATAACCCAAAAAATCCAGACAAAGTGCTATACAGTGGATCTGTGCTCCAGTGCCTTAAATTATTAATAATATTAATAATCATTATTATTACAATAATACATATGTACTAATCTTAATATTATTATTATTAAGCTATAATATAATAATCGTGTCCACTCATTACTTACCTTAAAATATCTGTAGTTTTAATGTAGAGTTAGAGGTGAGTAAACAAAATTAAATGAATAAATGAAAGAGAGAATGAGAATATAGAATGTTCACGAGTTATGTAAACAAACGTTGTTGTTGCTGTTGTTACCAGCCCGGGCACGAATGGTTCCTGTTCACTGTCAAGCCGACCAGAAAAACATCTCAGTTTTGTTAATTTATATGTTATGTAGCATGTTTATTATATAATTTTGAAAAAAAATCATAGATGGATTAAGCAAAATGTCTATATTAACGTTTTATACACATTTAATGCGCCTCAGTGATTGTTATTATCATTATTAATATGGCATCTTCAAGACCAAGTACACTCTTAATGAGTGGCTCTGAGACACAAGCAGACAAAGACAGACACACAGGTAGACAGAAAGACAGACACATAGGTAGACAGAAAGACAGACACACAGGTAGACATAGACAGACACACAGGTAGACATAGACAGACACAGGTAGACATAAAGACACACAGGTAGACAGAAAGACAGACACAGAAAGAGACACAGGTAGAGAGAAAGACAGACACACAGAAAGACAGACACACAGGTAGACATAGACACACAGGTAGACAGAAAGACACACTAGTAGACAGACACACAGATACAGACAGATATACAGGCAGACAGATACAGACAGGTTTATGTGCAACAGTGAAAACAAATAAGAGTGTTCGAGAGTAAGAGCCTTTCTTGCTTGCCACAATCTCCAGTGCAAGATTCAGACTTCATCTTAGGGGCCATGGTGAAATTTACTGTCCAGTTAATACAGTATGATGCTGCTGATAGGACAGGGTTACTCAAACTGATGCTGCCTGCATGACACATTGCCCCCGCGAGTATTGTCAAATATTGTACAGTGGTGTGCATCGGCCGGCCCAGCCCAGCTGCCAGATGCACGGTCGTAAGTCAAGTGGACATATGTCGAGCAGGTCGTAAGTCGGATGGTAGGTGTAAATACTACAGGTCTCCCTCAACATTCACGAGGGTTAGGGGATCAAGAGCCTCGCGAATGTTGAAAAACCGTGAATGTTTGGTGCCCCAATATATTGTAGGGAAATATAATACAATACTGCTTCCTTAACTTGTTGAACCATGAACAATCATAAAATACATGAAAACGTCGTAAATTGTACTAAATACATACATTATGCCGTAACAACATGTATGTTATTAAATACCACTACAAGTCCCTACTACCCTCCCTCCGACCCCCCGCAACTGGCAGCCAGCCCTCCCACTACTGTGTGGTGAGTGTTTTGTTTGTTCATTATTTGCTATTAAACTACAGTATAAATAATGTCAACCCATTTATGACTGCATATTGGAATGGCTATTCGGACAGGTATTGAAGGTGACATCATGTGTTTACTCTTGAACACAGCAAAGAATCAAACATTTGTGCTACTGCTAATAATGATAATAATAATAATAATAATAATATAAAAATAATAATAATAATAATTAATAAAAATAATATAAAAATAATAATACATAATAATTATAATAATAATAATAATAATAATAATAAATACGATAGAATTGAAGAAGGAAATTGTACAAAAATACGAGGGTTGAAGCAGTGGTGGAGAAAGTGGTTACGCATCGTCAGTGTGGCTTTGTTTATGCTGGAGTGAGTATTAGTCTCCGTGCTCTTCCAAACATTTCACAATAATTCATTGTATTTGGTGCTTGTAGATTGAGTGTGACTGGAGTGGTTGAGGCAGTGGTAGAGGCAGTGATAGAGGCAGTGGTAGAGGCAGTTATAGAGGCAGTAGGTGAGGCAGTGGGTGAGGCAGTGATAGAGGCAGTGGGTGAGGCAGTGGTATTTACTAACATATATGTTATAAATAATAATAGTACATGTTAATATTAATAACATTTATAATAATAATAATAATAATAAATGTTATTCATAATGTACTATTATTATTTATAACATATTATTATCACATTATCACACCGGCCGATTCCCACCAAGGCAGGGTGGCCCGAAAAAGAAAAACTTTCACCATCATTCACTCCATCACTGTCTTGCCAGAAGGGTGCTTTACACTACAGTTTTTAAACTGCAACATTAACACCCCTCCTTCAGAGTGCAGGCACTGTACTTCCCATCTCCAGGACTCAAGTCCGGCCTGCCGGTTTCCCTGAATCCCTTCATAAATGTTACTTTGCTCACACTCCAACAGCACGTCAAGTATTAAAAACCATTTGTCTCCATTCACTCCTATCAAACACGCTCACGCATGCCTGCTGGAAGTCCAAGCCCCTCGCACACAAAACCTCCTTTACCCCCTCCCTCCAACCCTTCCTAGGCCGACCCCTACCCCGCCTTCCTTCCACTACAGACTGATACACTCTTGAAGTCATTCTGTTTCGCTCCATTCTCTCTACATGTCCGAACCACCTCAACAACCCTTCCTCAGCCCTCTGGACAACAGTTTTGGTAATCCCGCACCTCCTCCTAACTTCCAAACTACGAATTCTCTGCATTATATTCACACCACACATTGCCCTCAGACATGACATCTCCACTGCCTCCAGCCTTCTCCTCGCTGCAACATTCATCACCCACGCTTCACACCCATATAAGAGCGTTGGTAAAACTATACTCTCATACATTCCCCTCTTTGCCTCCAAGGACAAAGTTCTTTGTCTCCACAGACTCCTAAGTGCACCACTCACTCTTTTTCCCTCATCAATTCTATGATTCACCTCATCTTTCATAGACCCATCCGCTGACACGTCCACTCCCAAATATCTGAATACGTTCACCTCCTCCATACTCTCTCCCTCCAATCTGATATTCAATCTTTCATCACCTAATCTTTTTGTTATCCTCATAACCTTACTCTTTCCTGTATTCACCTTTAATTTTCTTCTTTTGCACACCCTACCAAATTCATCCACCAATCTCTGCAACTTCTCTTCAGAATCTCCCAAGAGCACAGTGTCATCAGCAAAGAGCAGCTGTGACAACTCCCACTTTGTGTGTGATTCTTTATCTTTTAACTCCACGCCTCTTGCCAAGACCCTCGCATTTACTTCTCTTACAACCCCATCTATAAATATATTAAACAACCACGGTGACATCACACATCCTTGTCTAAGGCCTACTTTTACTGGGAAAAAATTTCCCTCTTTCCTACATACTCTAACTTGAGCCTCACTATCCTCGTAAAAACTCTTCACTGCTTTCAGTAACGTACCTCCTACACCATACACTTGCAACATCTGCCACATTGCCCCCCTATCCACCCTGTCATACGCCTTTTCCAAATCCATAAATGCCACAAAGACCTCTTTAGCCTTATCTAAATACTGTTCACTTATATGTTTCACTGTAAACACCTGCCTCTATCAGTGCTTCTACCACTGTCTCACCCACTGCCTCTACCACTGCCTCTACCACTGCCTCAACTGCTGCCTCACCCACTGCCTCTACCACTGCCTCTACCACTGCCTCAACTGCTGCCTCAACTGCTGCCTCATCCACTGCCTCTATCACTGCCTCTACCACTGCCTCACCCACTGCCTCACCCACTGCCTCACCCACTGCCTCACCCACTGCCTCTACCACTGCCTCAACTGCTGCCTCACCCACTGCCTCTATCACTGCCTCTACCACTGCCTCTACCACTTCCTCTACCACTCCAGTCACACACAATCTACAAGCACCAAATACAATGAATTATTGTGGAATGTTTGGAATAGCACGGAGACTAATACTCACTCCAGCATAAACAAAGCCACACTGACGATGCGTCAACCACTTCCTCCACCACTGCTTCAGCCCTCGTATTTTTGTACAATTTCCTTCTTCAATCCTATCGTATTTATTATTATTATTATTATTATTATTATTATTATTACATTAATATTATTATTATTATTATTATTATTATTAGCAGTAGCAGAAATGTTTGATTCTTTGCTGTGTTCAAGAGTAAACACATGATGTCACCTTCCAATACCTGTCCGAATAGCCATTCTAATATGCAGTCATGGATGGGTTTACATTATTTATACTGTAGTTTAATAGCAAATAATGAACAAACAAAACACTCACCACACAGTGGTGGGAGGGCTGGCTGCCAGTTGCAGGGGTCGGAGGGAGGGTAGTAAGGACTCGTGGCGGTAAACTTAAATATGATTTGGCAGCTGGGAATTTGGCGGTTGGAAATTCGCGAATGTGTGAAGCCCGCGAAAGTTGAAAACGCGAATGTTAAGTGAGACCTGTACTCACCTCTCTTCCTATATTAAGACTACACATATTTTAAGGTAAATAATGAGTGTACTGTATGTGCATTTTACCTCTCTGGGATGTTTTAAATATCGTATATTAAGTATGAGACGGGGAGCCAGTGCTACCTACACCTGGGCTACCTGCACCTGACTTCCTACAAATAAGTACTACTCACCTCTCTCCCTACATTAAGATTACAAATACTTTAAGATAAGTAATGAATTTACTGTGACTGTATTTTACTTTGTGTGTTTTTAATGCCTAGTTCTATTACTAACTTAATATAATTTAGTGTAAACTTGTTGTCTGGCATTTATATGCATTTATAAATGGAAAAAAATGGAGTTCTGCCTTCTGGCGATGTCTGCTTTCCGGCGACAGCCTGGAACCTAACCCGCCGTATAAGTGGGGCCCTACTGTATATCAGATCAATTTTCCTCATTTAAATTAATTGAAAAACCATTAATCCGTTCCTGCACTCTGGAGACAAGGCAAAATACTTGAATATGATGGTAATATCAACTGTACAGCTTATTTATCTATCACAATTCATCTAATATGACATAATAAACAATGTAATTAACACAGAAACATGATATATAATCTAGAATGAATAAAATAGGCCATAATATGGTGGTAGAGGCAGTGGCAGAAGCATCCGCCATTTCCTGTCCCACTTTGACTATAGTATCTTCCCATGCTCTTATTGTAAGAGAAAACAGAGTATTTGTGAAGCTAACTGCAGTAGATCACTAGTTTTCTAAGGAAAACGCTGAAACAATGTACAGTGGACCCTCGAGTTTTGGCGGCATCGGCTTTCGTGAAATCCGACTTTCAGCAAGTTTTTTCGGCAAAATTCGGCCTCGCCGTTTGTAATTAGACTCGTGATTCAGCGACCGTCTGGTACCCGTCCGCCCATCACCGTGCACACAAAGCCAGTCTCCCACGCCATTCACGCTCAGTGTGCCATTGTTTACCAACACATGACCATCACCCCGCGGGTTCATACGTAATAATCCATTGCTTTTTTGTGATTGCAACTGCTAAATAAGCCACCATGGGCCCAAGGAAAGCTAGTTCAAGCCCTTTGGTAAAGAAAGTGAGGAATCTATTATGGTATTGGGGATGTCCCTGGGGTTGGAGGTGAGTGGTGAGGATGTGGAAGAGTTGGTGGAGGACCACAGGGAAGAGCTAACCACTGAAGAGCTGCAAGAGCTTCATCTGCAACAGCAAGAGAGCACAGCTCAGGAAACTGCTGCAGAGGAGGAGGAGGAAGAGAGATGGAGGAAGGTGCCTTCTTCGAAGATTAAGGACATTTGTGCAAAGTGGACTGAAGTGCAAACATTTATGGATGAGTTTCACCCTAACAAAGCTGTTGCAGGCCGTATTGGCAACATGTACAATGACAGTGTTGTGTCCCACTTCAGACAAATCTTAAAGAAACACCAGAAACAGAGCTCTCTGGACAGATATTTTGTGCGACAGGGTTCCAGTGACTCAAGTTGTTCCCAGTGCCAGTGTCTTTAAAAAACAAAGAAGGGAAGTAACCTCAGATAAGGACTTCATACCTGAAGTCCTAATGGAAGGAGATTCTCCTTCCAAACAATAGTGTACACCTTCCTCCAATCCCCTCCTCCCGTCTTCCATCCACCCAGAAGTCTTCAGTAAAGGTAAGTGTAATGTTATTATTATTTTTTATATGCATGTACTTGATTTCTCATTGTTTTCATTATGTAAATCTTTATTTAATTTGAAAAAAAAAAATTTATTTTAATATTTTTGGGTGTCTGGAACGGATTAATTTTATTTCCATTAATTCTAATGGGGTAAATGGTTTCGCCATTCGGTAATTTCAACTTTTGGCAGGCTCTCTAGAACGGATTAATCATGAAACTCGGGGGTCCACTGTATTTATAAATAAGAAATATCATATATATAAACATAATAAATCATAATACACTAAAGAATGTAAAGAAATATTAAACTGTTTATATAAAGTGTATATGTACTTAGGCACTTGCAGCAGAGATGGTGGGGGAGGTTGAGGGCGGGGGATGTTGAGGGTGGGAGATTGGCAGTGCGGCATATGATGTCTGGCCCAGTAAACCTCCAATAACAACATTGTTTTGTTTGATCACTGAACTTAACTGATACAAATTGTTTTGTTTAATCACTGAACATAATTGATACACCTTTAGTACAGTAGACCATCACTTAGTATGAGTTTATGTGACACGATTTGAGTATTGCACGATTGAAGAATTCCGGCACAATTTTGTGTAACACTGTTCAGTTTGTGGAAAGGAAAAAAAAATTCTCTTTTGCTCAAGTGGCCGCCTTGTTGTGGAACAGCCAGGGAGCCCTCCTGCCATCCCCTGCCACTCCCCAACACCACCCCACCATCTCAGCGTTCGTAATTCATACGTGTCCATTCTTTCTCTTCTACAAGGCAGCTGTGTTTGTGAATTGTGTTATGATATTTTAATCACAATATCTTGTATCTGTCAAGCAATCATGAAACCCAGTAGCCATACCAGTGTTTCTGAAAGTGGCACTAAGAGGTATAAGAACTTAAATCTTAGAATTAACAAAGAAACAAAGATATTAGACAAGAGATAACCTGTAGCCGTAATGGTTACTTTGTACACAGAAAAAGAGGTAAACATGAGTTTGTGTAACAGACTGACTGAATGACTGATTTACTGAATGACTGACTGAACTGACTTCCTGACTTGACTTAGTGAGTGACTTGACTGACTTACTGAATGACTTGACTGATGTACTGAGTGACTTGACTGATTGAATGACTTACTGAGTGACTTGACTGACTGACTGAATGACTTGACTGACTTATTGAGTGACTTGACTGACTTACCAAGTGATTTGACTGACTTACTGAATGACTTGACTGACTGACTGACTGACTTACTGAATGAATGACTTAAAGTTAGACACTCCAGTACTACCATCGACTTCAGTACCAGAACCTCTACCATCCACCTCAGCCCAGTAGAGCCACAGCATAACTCTCACTCTCTTCACAATCATCCACAAACACCAGCACCCACAATTTAAGGTAAGAAATACAGTGGAACCTCTACTTGCGAGCGTGTCCACATGCAAGTTTTTCCAAATACGAGCAGTCGATGGGTCGATTTTTTGCTTCCATATGCGAGCAAAATTTCCACAAGCGAGCAGACCTCAAGGCAGGTTCCTTGACACTGGTGAGGGGCTCTTGCTCTTCATCTCCGGAATTGTACCTCATTTGTTTGTTGGACTATCTTATTGAAACTTGGGCAATGTATGATAGAAAGATGCTTCTTAACGTACACCAAAAATGAAAAAAATCTAAGCATAAATAATGGAGTTCACTTCTCAGCAATTAGCCACCCTTTAGTGGTAATTTTGAATGGTTTTTATGGTTGTATTCTCGTTTTTTTGGTCTCATTTGATAGAATGGAAGATATATTACAGAAATAGATACGATTTTGATTGCTTTCATTATGAAAAGTGCCTTGAAATTGAGCTCAACCTAGGACAAATGGTCAATATGCAGTCGTGAATGGGTTGACATTATTTATACAACTATTGCAATAAGGAATAACAGTAAATCTTATATTTTTTGTGTGAATAAAAATTACAAATAATTTATATAATAATAATAATAATATGTATAATAATAATATGAATAATAACAATACGTATAATAATAATAGTATAATGCAATAATAATAATAATAATAATATATGTATAATAATACATATATAATAATAATGTACTACATATAATAATAGATGGCTTCAAAAGGCTGTCACTAGATGGCAGTGTTTACCACAACAAAGAGGGAGCAGTTGTGGCCGTCTCTACCTGTTACATAATGACATATTTTATTCATTCTAGAGTATATATCGTGTTTCTATGTTATTTACATTGTCTGTTATGTTATATTAGATGAACTGTGATATATAAATAAGCCGTATAGATGATATTAGTGAAATTATTCATGAAATATTTTGCCCAGTCTCCAGACAAACTCTCGTCCACCGCCGACACCGCCCATACCACTACATGAATGACATATTTTATTCATTCTAGAGTATATATCATGTTTCTGTGTTATTCATATTGTTTGTTATGTCATACTAGATGAACTGTGATAGATAAATAAGCCGTATAGATGATATTAGCGAAATTATTCATGAAGTATTTTGCCCAGTGTCCAGACAAACTCTCCTCCACCTCCGACACCACCCATACCACTACATGAATGACATATTTTATTCATTTTAGAGTATATATCAGGTTTCTATGTTATTTATATTGTTTATTACGTCAGATGAAGTGAGAGATAAATAAGCCGTAGAGTTGATATTAGCGAAATTATTGAAGTACAGAATTCCACTGGAATGGATTAATTGCATTTCAGTTAATTTAAATGAGGAAAATTGACTCGGCAAACGAGCAAATCCAATTGCGAGCAAGGTCATGGAACGGATTAAACTCACAGGTAGAGGTTCCACTGTACTATTATTTCTGTTACATTTGTAGGCTTAAGCAATAAAAACAATATAATACATCACAGCAATGAACTACAACTACATATTCACTTTTATTTTTGTAAGATGTGGAGGCCTAAAAAAAAAGTTGTTTGGCTTTTTGGGGGATCCCAGGAATGTAACCCTATTTTTCCCATAAGTTCTTCAGTTCATCTAACATGGCATTTTCAGGAACGAAACTACCGTGCTAAATGACGGTCTACTGTATCTACATATCGTAGATGTACGAAGTTGGTATTGCCTGGCTAAGCCCACAACTTGTGCAACTTGCTTATGTTTATCTATGATTTCATGCTTTAATTCCATGGAAATCATCTTTTTCTTCTCAGCACTATCCTCTGCACTTATATTTTCTTAGGACCCATGGCTAGAGAAAAGAAATTTGGTCAAATGACTGTTAAAAAATACAAGCAAGCACGAGAGAACTCCTCCCACAGCGATATAAACGTGTACTGCTTACCGGATGTTTTGGCAATGGATGTGCCAACTAGTGGCAGCATTCTGAATTATTACATACATATTATGTATTATTATTCATTTAGGGAACTGAAGCACTATCATTATTATAATTATTATTATTACATGTATTAATTAGGGAACTGAAGCTCTATCTTTATTATAATAATAATGATAATTTTATTATCGTTATTAATTTAGGGAACTGGAGCACAGATCCAATTCCCTAGATCAAGAGCCCCTCACCAACGTCAGGCTTCCTTGATGCTGGTGAGGGGCTCTTGATCTAGGGAATTGGATCTGTGCTCCAATTCCTTAAATTAACAAAGATAATAATACTAATAATAATAATAATTATTAATAATTTAGGTAATTAGAGCACAGATCCAATTCCCTAGATCAAGAGCCCCTCATCAGTGTCAAGGTTCCTTGATGCTGATGAGGGGCTCTTGATCTAGGGAATTGGATCTGTGCTCTAGTTACCTAAATTAATAATAATAATGCTAATAATAATAATTATTATTATAATAATAATGAATGCCACCAGCTTAGTGCACAGTTTACTTCACTGTGGGAGCAGTTCTCTCATGCTTTGCTTACATTTTTGACAGTGTTTTGGCCAAATTTCTTGTTTCTAAGCATGGGTCCTAAGAAAGTAAATGTAAAGGACAGTGCTGAGAAGAAAAAGAGGATGATTTTCGTGGAATTAAAGCATGAAATCATAGATAAACAAGTGAAGTGTCCAGGTTTTGGGTTGACGGGAAAGCGGAGGGAGCTGGCTCATAACTCAGAGCAAAAAATCGACCGAGTGACGGCTCGTATCTCAAAAAACTCATACGTTGGGACACTCGTAAGTCAAGGTTCCACTGTACTTAATACAGGTGGCCCTCCATATTTGCAAGGGTTAGGGGATCAAGAACCTCACGAATGTTGAAAATTTGTGAATGTTTGTTGCATAAATAGTGTATTGTAAGGAAATATAATACAGTGGACCCTCGGGTAAAGGCATTAATCCGTTCCAGAGAGCTTGCCTTTAACCAATTTTACCTTTAGCCAAATTAATTTTCCCCATACGAAATAATGGAAATCCAATTAATCCGTTTCAGACACCCAAAAGTATTAGCAAAAACTATTTTTTTTAAAGATTAAATATAGATATACATATAGAAAACGATGACAAATAAATATTATTATTATTTTTTTTTTTATTATCACACTGGCCAATTCCCACCAAGGCAGGGTGGCCCGAAAAAGAAAAACTTTCACCATCATTCACTCCATCACTGTCTTGCCAGAAGGGTGCTTTACACTACAGTTTTCAAACTGCAACATTAACACCCCTCCTTCAGAGTGCAGGCACTGTACTTCCCATCTCCAGGACTCAAGTCCGGCCTGCCGGTTTCCCTGAACCCCTTCATAAATGTTACTTTGCTCACACTCCAACAGCACGTCAAGTATTAAAAACCATTCGTCTCCATTCACTCCTATCAAACACGCTCATGCACGCCTGCTGGAAGTCCAAGCCCCTCGCACACAAAACCTCCTTTACCCCCTCCCTCCAACCTTTCCTAGGCCGACCCCTACCCCGCCTTCCTTCCACTACAGACTGATACACTCTTGAAGTCATTCTGTTTCGCTCCATTCTCTCTACATGTCCGAACCACCTCAACAACCCTTCCTCAGCCCTCTGGACAACAGTTTTGATAATCCCGCACCTCCTCCTAACTTCCAAACTACGAATTCTCTGCATAATACAGTGGACCCCCGCATACCGTCGCCATCACATAACGTACAATCCGCATACCGCTCGCTTTTATCGCAAAAATTTTGCCTCGCATACCGCTCAAAAACCCGCTCACCGCTCTTCGTCCGAGACGCGTCCAATGTGCGCCCTTAGCCAGCCTCACATGTGCCGCTGGTGGCATTGTTTACCAGCCTGCCTCCGCGGTAACATCCAAGCATACAATCGGAACATTTCGTATTATTACAGTGTTTTTGGTGATTTTATCTGCCAAATAAGTGACCATGGGCCCCAAGAAAGCTTCTAGTGCCAACCCTACAGCAATAAGGGTGAGAATTACAATAGAGATGAAGAAAGAGATCATTGATAAGTATGAAAGTGGAGTGCGTGTCGCCGACCTGGCCAGGTTGTACAAGAAACCCAAATCAACCATCGCTACTATTGTGGGCAACAGAAAGGCAATCAAGGAAGCTGTTCTTGCCAAAGGTTTAACTGTGTTTTCGAAACAGAGATCGCAAGTGATGGAAGATGTTGAGAGACTCTTATTGGTGTGGATAAATGAAAAACAGCTAGCAGGAGATAGCGTTTCTCAAGCGATCATAAGCGAAAAGGCTAGGAAGTTGCATGAGGATTTAATTAAAAAAAGGCCTGCAACTAGTGATGATGTGAGTGAATTTAAGGCCAGCAAAGGTTGGTTTGAGAGATTTAAGAAGCGTAGTGGCATACATAGTGTGATAAGGCATGGTGAGGCTGCCAGTTCGGACCACAAAGCAGCTGAAAAATATGTGCAGGAATTCAAGGAGTACATAGACAGTGAAGGACTGAAACCTGAACAAGTGTTTAATTGTGATGAAACAGGCCTGTTTTGGAAGAAAATGCCAAGCAGGACCTACATTACTGAGGAGGAAAAGGCACTCCCAGGACATAAGCCTATGAAAGACAGGCTTACTTTGTTGATGTGTTCCAATGCTACTGGTGATTGCAAAGTGAAGCCTTTATTAGTGTATCACTCTGAAACTCCCAGACCGTTCAGGCAAAAGAATGTCCTCAAGGAGAATTTGTGTGTGCTGTGGAGGGCAAACAGTAAGGCATGGGTCACTAGGGACTTTCAATGACTGGTTACACCATGCATTTGCCCCCAATGTGAAAGATTACCAAACTGAAAAGAAATTAGAACTTAAGTGCCTCCTGGTGTTAGACAGTGCCCCTGGTCATCCTACAGACGTGGCAGAGCGACTTTATGGGGACATGAAATTCATTAAGGTGAAGTTTTTGCCTCCTAATACCACTCCTCTCCTGCAGCCCATGGACCAGCAGGTTATTGCAAACTTCAAAAAACTGTACACAAAAGCTCTGTTTGAAAGGTGCTTTGTAGTGACCTCAGAAACTCAACTGACTCTAAGAGAGTTTTGGAGAGAGCACTTTAATATCCTCAATTGTGTAAACCTTATAGGTAAGGCTTGGGAGGGAGTGACTAAGAAGACCTTGAACTCTGCTTGGAAGAAACTGTGGCCAGAATGTGTAGACAAAAGGGATTTTGAAGGGTTTGAGGCTAACCCTGAGAGGATTATGCCAGTTGAGGAATCCATTGTGGCATTGGGAAAGTCCTTGGGGTTGGAGGTTAGTGGGGAGGATGTGGAAGAATTGGTGGAGGAGGACAATGAAGAACTAACCACTGATGAGCTGCTAGATCAACTTCAACAGCAAGAGGCCAGACCTGAGGAAACTGGTTCAGAGGAGGGGAGAGAGAAATTGAAGAAGTTGCCTACTACAAAGATTAAGGAAATCTGTGCAAAGTGGCTTGAAGTGCAAACCTTCATGAATGAAAATCACCCTCACACAGCTATTGCAAGCCGTGTTGGCAACCTGTACACTGACAATGTTGTGAAACACTTTAGGGAAGTCATAAAGGAACGAGAGGTACAGGCCACTATGGACAGATATGATGTGTGAAAGAAGTCCAGTGACTCTGAAGCTGGTCCTAGTGGCATTAAAAGAAGAAGGGAAGTAACCCCAGAAAAGGACTCGACACCTCAAGTCTTAATGGAAGGGGATTCCCCTTCTAAACACTAACACTCTCTCTCCCCTCCTCCCATCCCATCAATCATCACCAGATCTTCAATAAAAGTAAGTGTCATGTAATTGTGCATGCCTTTTTCAGTTTGTGTGTATTAAAATTAACATTTCATGTGGTAATTTTTTTTTTTTCATACTTTTGGGTGTCTTGCATGGATTAATTTGATTTCCATTATTTCTTATGGGGAAAATTCATTCGCATACCGACCATTTCGCATAACAAAGAGCCCTCTTGCACGGATTAAAGTCTCTATGCCTGGGTCCACTGTATTCACACCACACATTGCCCTCAGACATGACATCTCCACTGCCTCCAGCCTTCTCCTCGCTGCAACATTCATCACCCATGCTTCACACCCATATAAGAGTGTTGGTAAAACTATACTCTCATACATTCCCCTCTTTGCCTCCAAGGACAAAGTTCTTTGTCTCCACAGACTCCTAAGTGCACCACTCACCCTTTTCCTCTCATCAATTCTATGATTCACCTCATCCTTCATAGACCCATCCGCTGACACATCCACTCCCAAATATCTGAATACATTCACCTCCTCCATAGTCTCTCCCTCCAATCTGATATCCAATCTTTCATCACCTAATATTTTTGTTATCCTCATAACCTTACTCTTTCCTGTATTCACTTTTAATTTTCTTCTTTTGCACACCCTACCAAATTCATCCACCAACCTCTGCAACTTCTCTTCAGAATCTCCCAAGAGCACAGTGTCATCAGCAAAGAGCAGCTGTGACAACTCCCACTTTGTGTGTGATTCTTTATCTTTTAACTCAACGCCTCTTGTCAAGACCCTCGCATTTACTTCTCTTACAACCCCATCTATAAATATATTAAACAACCACGGTGACATCACACATCCTTGTCTAAGGCCTACTTTTACTGGGAAATAATTTCCCTCTTTCCTACATACTCTAACTTGAGCCTCACTATCCTCGTAAAAACTCTTCACTGCTTTCAGTAACCTACCTCCTACACCATACACCTGCAACATCTGCCACATTGCCCCCCTATCCACCCTGTCATACGCCTTTTCCAAATCCATAAATGCCACAAAGACCTCTTTAGCCTTATCTAAATACTGTTCACTTATATGTTTCACTGTAAACACCTGGTCCACACACCCCCTACCTTTCCTAAAGCCTCCTTGTTCATCTGCTATCCTATTCTCCATCTTACTTTTAATTCTTTCAATAATAACTCTACCATACACTTTACCAGGTATACTCAACAGACTTATCCCCCTATAATTTTTGCACTCTCTTTTGTCCCCTTTGCCTCTATACAAAGGAACTATGCATGCTCTCTGCCAATCCCTAGGTACCTTACCCTATTCCATACATTTATTAAATAATTGCACCAACCACAAATAAATATAAAGCACTAATAAAATGGATAAATGAACATTTAACATCACACTTACCTTTATTGACTTTTGTTGGTGTATGGAAGACAAGTAGGAGGCAAGAGGGAGATGAGTTTATTATGCTTCAATATGATGCTATCATCATCTCTACAGTTATTTATCTATCACAATTCATCTAATATGACATAAACAATATTAATAACATAGAAACATGATATATTCTCTAGAATGAATAAAATATGTTATAATGTATGAGAGGAGTAAAGTGATGGAAGTTTTGTTGTTTGGTTTATAGGGGCCACTGAGAGAAGCCGTACATAGTGGTGGTGGTGGAGGCACCAGCAGAACCCACCAACACTATCACACTTAAACAATGTGTGTAATTTATAAATAAGTAAGTTTATTCAGGTATACACAAATACAGTTATGTACATAGATTATCATACATAGCAGCATATGTGTAAAGTACCTAGGATAACCCAAAAAAGTCAGTGACTTATGTATTTCCATTGGGGTCCTTTTATATTTACACTTATATTTACTTTTATATTTACACTTACCTTGGAGGAGATGGTAGTTTAATTAGTTAGTTTGATGGGGAGATGCTGGCAGAGGTTTAGGGTGGTGGAAGATAGCAGGGCAGCGTATGTTCAGCGACCCAGTGCCCATCCAACAACATTGGAGAGTTACTTTTGTGTTGTTTTTCTATCGCTTACTCACTTAACTTACTTGCTACACTGTTAATTCTATACTTTATCACTGGCTGACACTATAACCTTTATTGATACCTGCTGCTTTAGTATCGTATAATCGCTGAATCACTGCAGAAGGCACATTCACCCCTCTTTCTTCCTCCTCCACTTTGGTACTTTGCTACGAGGTTTTTCTTGAATTCCATTGTGCTTCTTTCCTTCTTTACCACAGGACTGGCACTAGAAGCTTTCTTTGGGCCCATGGTGGGTTATTTAGCAGTTACAAGCACTAAAAACAATGCAAGGAATTGTCCTCCCTGGCTTGTAAACAATGGCACACTACCTGTACATGGGCTCAGGCCACGAGGACACGATCGGGACGAATGCCCTTAACCGAGTTCTTGGGTGTTAGCCGAGTCAATATTTTGACGCAAAAATGTGCCGCTATCTAATTTTGGTGTTAGCCGATACCGCCGTTACCTGAGGCTCCACTGTAATAGCATTTATTTAGCCTAATGATACTGCTTCCCTAACATATTGGACCATGAACAATCATCAAACACATGAAAACACCTTAAAATACAGGTCTCCCTCAACATTCGCGAGGGTTAAGGGATCAAGAGCCTCGCGAATGTTGAAAAATCACGAATGTTTGGTGCCCCAATATATTGTAGGGAAATATAATACAGTACTGCTTCCTTAACTTGTTGAACCATGAACAATCATAAAATACATGAAAATGTCGTAAAATATTGTACTAAATACATGCATGTTATGGTTTAATAACATGTATGTTATTAAATACCACTGCCTCCACTAGTGCCTCAACCACTGCGGCGCACTGCTCGTATTTTGGTACAATTTCTTTCTTCAGTTATATTGTGTTTCAATTTCTTTACCAATTTTCTTTGGGCCCATGGTTAATTATGTAGCAGTTGCACTCAATCTACAAGCACCAAACACAATGAATTATTGTGAAATGTTTGGAAGAGTGTGGAGACTAATACTCCAGCATAAACAAAGCCACACTGACAATGCTTCAACCACTTCTTCAACCACTGCTTCAACCCTCATATTTTTGTATAATTTCCTTCTCCAATTCTATCATATTATTGTTATTATTAATACAATAGAATTGAAGAAGGAAATAGTACAAAAATACGAGGGTTGAAGCAGTGGTGGAAGAAGTGGTTGACGCATCGTCAGTCAGTGTGGCTTTGTCTATGCTGGAGTGAGTATTAGTCTCCACACTCTTCCAAACATTTTACAATAATTCATTGTGTTTGGTGCTTGTAGATTGAATGCGACTGGAGTGGTAGAGGCAGTGGTAGAGGCAGCGGTTGAGGCAGCGGTTGAGGCAGCGGTTGAGGCAGCGGTTGAGGGAGTGGTTTTTAATAACATGTTATTAATAATAATAATACATGTTATTAGCAATAACATGTATTATTATTATTAATAACATATATCTTATTAAATACTGCTGCCTCAACCACTGCCTCAACTGCTGCCTCTACCACTCCAGTCACACTCAATCTACAAGCACCAAACACAATGAATTATTGTGAAATGTTTGGAAGAGTGTGGAAACTAATGCTCATTCCAGCATAAACAAAGCCACACTGACTGACGATGCCTCAACCACTTCTTCCACCACTCCTTCAACCCTCGTATTTTTGTACAATTTCCTTCAATGCTATTGTATTATTATTATTATTATTATTATTATTATTAGCAGTAGCAGAAATGTTTGATTCTTTGCCGTGTTCAAGAGTAAACATATGATGTCACCGTCCAGTACCTGTCCGAATAGCCATTCCAATATTCAGTCATGAATGGGTTGACATTATTTATGCTGTAGTTTAATAGCAAATAATGAACAAACAAAACACTCACCACACTGAATGGTGGGAGGGCTGGCTGCCAGTTTTGGGGGTTGGAGGGAGGATGGTAGGGACTCGCGGTTGGCGGGAAACTTAACCCTTTCAGGGTCCGTCCCATAGATCTACGGCTTTACGTTCAGGGTCCAAACCGTAGATCTACGTCATGAGCCCAGCTCACTTTGATAAACTGTGAATGGTACATTTGGGCCTAGATATGAGAGAATACATCTATGTGGTATGTGTGCACCACATAAAACAAATCCTGCAGCACACTGTATATAATGAGAGAAAAAAAACTGAGACCATGATTTTCGATTAAAACAGCGACTTTGCAGTGTTTTTTCGTTTGTATTTGTGATTTCTTGATCTCATTTGATAGAATGGAAGACATATTACAGAAATAGAGATGATTTTGATTGGTTTTAGCACTGGAAATGGCTTGAAACTGAACTCAAAGTAGCGGAAATGTTAAATTTTTGCCGATGTTCAAGAGTAAACAAACGACCTCACACGTCTAATACACACCAGCTGGTGGGTCTGATATACATTCACAAATGTGGTGATGATATTTATACAATTATTACAATATTGCATAACAGTAAATCTTCTATTTTTTGGTGTGAATAAAAATTCATTATGTGAATAAAAAATCAAAATGGAATTTATTTGCAAAGCCTCAAAACATAACTAATGAACAGAGGAAATGTTAGTTTAGTGCCAGGAATACCTACATTGTTTATTCTGGACCCTATTTTGAAATTGGAATATTTTGAACTTTGTGTTAAATTGGCCAAATTACCAATTTCCGATCACTATTTTGTAGTTGAAACAGTTGACTTGTCGATTTCTTGTGCTCAGTCGATAGAATAGAAGTAATACTAGTGAAATAGCTAAGAATTTGGTCGGCTGGAATAATGTAATTGGCCTAAAATGGGAGTCAAATTCGGCAAAATCGCCAATTCGTAAATATCGCTGACACATCAAAATTCGCGAGAGCATAATTTCGTCAGTTTTCCATCAAATTTTGTACTTTTTGTTTTATTACCTTCACCAAAAGATTCTCTATCATTTCATAAGAAAAAAAAAAAAAAATTTTTTTTGGAAAATTCTTGGACACTGGGGCACCACTTTATTATTATTATTATAATCAAAAAAGAAGCACTAAGCCACAAGGGCTATACAGCGCTGCAGGGTAGGGAAGGAAGCAAGGGAATTGGATGGCAGAAGGGAGGGGGGATGATCAGCAGGTTACAGAAAACAGCGGGGCAGGGGATAGTACGGGGGTAGAGGGTAGCAAGAGATTGAAGTAGAAAGGGCTGAAAGTATCAGAATTTGTGAAGTAAGTCAGTCGTTGTCAAAAAGTCAATGAGAGAGTCCGGATGAAAGGTGGGTCCATCAGCGAGAAGGGAAGGTAAAGAGAGAGCAGCGGAGCGAAGACGACGACAGAGGTAAATTCTGCATGCTCGTTGATAAAGTGGGCAGTCCAACAGAATGTGGCTGACTGATAATGGAGCTTGGCAATTCTCACAGAGAGGAGCAAGACGCCTCTCCATGAGATATCCATGAGTAAGACGAGTATGGCCAATGCGAAGACGGGAGAGAGTAGTCTCCCAACCTCGACACTGGTGATAAGAAGACGGCCAGTAACCTATACTCGGTTTAATAGACTGAAGTTTGTTGCCGAGCATAGTAGACCAACGTTGTTGCCAACGGGTGTGAAGGTGGGAAGATATTACAGCAAAATAGTCCGTACATGGAATACCTCTATAAGAAACTGGTAGGTCATGTACTGCTGACCGCGCAGCAGTGTCTGCCTGTTCATTGCCCTGTACGTCAACATGACCAGGGACCCAACAAAAAACAATATCTTTATGCTTGGTAAAGATGCGGCGTAGCCAAAGTTGGATACGGAGGACTAAGGGGTGAGGTGTATCAAATTTTTGTATAGCCTGTAAAGCACTAAGGGAGTCTGAGACAACCACAAATGATGACACAGGCATAGATGCAATACGGATAAGTGCTGTAAGGATGGCATATAATTCAGCAGTAAAAATACTAGCCGAAGATAGTAAATGCCCTTGTACGACGCTGTCCGGAAACACTGCTGCGAATCCTACGCCGTCAGAAGACTTAGAGCCATCTGTGTACACAGCAATGGCATGAGAATGAGAGTGAAAGTGGTCAAGAAAAAGAGAGCGGGAAGCGACCGTAGACAGTTGGGCTTTCGAGCAAGGGAGGGAGAAAGAACAGACTCGAACAGCTGGAACTTCCCAGGGGGGTAGGGAAAAGTGAGATGCTACATGTACATAGAAAGGTGGTAGTTGAAGAGAAGACAAGAGCGAATGAAGGCGAAGAGAGAAGGGACGGAGTAAGCAGGGGCGGCGAACAAATAAAGAATGTCTACTAATATCAGTGACCATTCTATAAATGGAAGGATTGCGGAGATCATGAGAGCGTACATAGTAGCGCAGGCAATGGGCATCACGGCGATCGGATAAGGATGGAACGTTCGCTTCTGCATAGAGGCTTTCGACAGGGGAAGAGCGAAAAGCACCAAGGCATAAACGTAATCCTTGGTGATGAATGGGGTTAAGGCTAGAGAGAGTAGCAGGAGATGCCGCTGAATAGATCTGGTCACCATAATCAAGTTTCGATAAAATAAGGGTGGAATGTAGGTGAAGGAGGGTTCGACGATCAGCTCCCCACGAAAGATGAGCAAGGGTTTTAAGAAGGTTCAGCCGGCTGTGACAAGTTGCCTTCAGAGAGGTAATGTGAGGTTTCCAGGATAACCTACGATCAAAGAGGAGGCCCAGAAACTTGACTGTATCACGTTCAGGGATACGGGAGCCATAGAGGTACAAAGGATGATCGGAGATGACAGAGCGTCTAGTGAAAGTGATTTGGTGGGTTTTAGTGCTGGAAAATTTAAACCCATGTGTGGTGGCCCAATTGGAAACACGGTCGACTGCATGTTGGAGAGAAACTGTAAGGAGGTGACAGTCAGCGCCTGCACAGGCAATAGCGAAGTCATCAACATAGAGTGATGACCAAATATTTGATGGAAGACTAGAGGCCAAATCATTAATAGCAAGGAGAAAAAGTGTTGTGCTCAGAACACATCCCTGGGGGACACCTTCAGCTTGGATAAAGTCCGGGGAGAGCACATTATTAACCCGAACACGGAAATGCCTGTCAGTTAAAAAGTTCTTAAGGAAGGATGGTAGATTGCCTCGAAGGCCTAAGGAGTGGGCTTGGGCTAAAATATTATACCTCCAAGTTGTGTCATATGCCTTCTCAAGGTCAAAAAATATGGCAATAACTGAGTGGTTATTCGCAAAGGCATTACGAACATACGTATCCAAGCGCAGTAAGGGGTCTATGGTAGAACGTCCCTTACGAAAGCCATATTGACGAGTGGAGAGACTGTTGTGTGTCTCTAAATACCACACTAAACGTCTATTTACTAGACGTTCCATTACTTTGCAAACTGCACTGGTAAGAGCAATGGGACGATAGTGGGAGGTTTCATGTCCCGTAGTGCCTGGTTTGCGGAAAGGGAGAACAATGGCGGATTTCCACAGCTGTGGAAGAACTCCTTGTGACCAAATAAGATTGTAAAGGCGTAATAGGACTGCAAGGGCTGACTGATGTAAATGTTGTAGCATACGAATATGAATGTCGTCGGGCCCAGCTGCCGATGATCGACAAGCTGAGAGTGTTGCCTCCAGTTCTTGAAGTGTAAAAGGCACATTATACTGTTCTTCTCTGAGAGAAGAAAAGTCCAAGGGTGCTAACTCTCTGGCAGACTTTGAGGAAAGAAATGAGGGGCATAGATGGAGTCCCTGAGAAATACGGACCAGATGATTGCCAATTTCATTGGCAACATCTAGTGGGTTTGCTATATCAACACCGGCAACCCGCAGAACAGGAGCCGGGTCAGGAGAATATTTACCACTCAGTTTTCGTACTTTTTTCCAGACTGCACTCATAGAGGAAGCAGAGGTGATGGTGGAGACATAATCTCGCCAGCAAGTGCGTTTAGTGTCACGGATGACACGGCGAGCGATCGCACGCTTCTGTTTAAAATCAAGGAGTCGCTCTGTGGTTCTATTGTACCGGTACCTGCCCCATGCAGCGCGTTTCAAACGTACTGCACGAGCACAAGCAGGAGACCACCAAGGCACGCATTTCTGAGAATGCCTGCCCGAAGTTTGGGGTATAGAATGAGAAGCTGCGGTGAAAACGGAGGACGAGAAGAGGTGTAAAAGCTCATCGATGGAGGACGAAGAAGGAACCTCTTTAAAAACAGTTAGGTGTGAGTAAAGGTTCCAATTTGCCCGATTAAATTGCCAGCGTGGGGTGCGAAGAGGTGGCGAATATGAAGGGGAAGTAAGAATGATTGGGAAATGATCACTGTCATGTAAGTCCGGGAGAACAGACCAAGTGAAGTCTAATGCGGCGGAGGAAGAGCAGACTGAGAGATCGATGCAAGAGAGAGTATGAGTCCGAGGATCAAAATGGGTGTGAGTACCTGTATTTAACCCTTTGAGGGTTTTCGTCGTACTAGTACGTCTTACGAGTAGGGGTTTTTGACGTACTAGTACTCATAAATTCTAGCGGCCTCAAATCTAGTGGGAGAAAGCTGGTAGGCCTTCATATGAAAGAATGGGTCTATGTGGTCAGTGTGCACAGTCTAAAAAAAATCCTGCAGCACACAGTGCATAATGAGAAAAAAAAAACTTTGACCATTTTTTTTTAATAAATCAGCGACTTTGCAGTGTATTTTCGTATGGTATTTATTGTTGTATTCTAGTTTTCTTGGTCTCATTTTATAGAATGGAAGACATATTACAGAAATTGAGATGATTTTGACTGGTTTTACAAAGAAAGGTGCCTTGAAATTGAGCTCAAAGTAGCAGAAATGTTCGATTTTTACCAAACTTCAAAAGTAAACAAATCGTGCCAAGCGTGCAATACACGTCAACTGGTGAGTCTAATATTCTTTCACAAGTGCACCAATAATATTTATACCATTTTTTACACTAATGCAGTAGTCTGCATAACAGTAAATCTTATATTTTTTGTGAAAATAAAAATTCAAAGTGGAAAGCAAAAGAATATAAGAGGGGCCTGGAGACGTGACTAATGACTAGAGGAAATGTCATTTTAGTGCCAGGAATGTCTTTCTTGTTTATTCTGGACCCTATTCGGAAATTGGCATCTTTTGAAATTTGTGTGAAATTGGCAAAATTGCTAAATTCTGACCACTGTACTGGATAGTTGAATTTCATAAATGAGTGGTTTCTTGCACCCATTCGATAGAAAAAATGGAGTTCTAGCGAAATATTCATGTTTTTTGTCGACTAGTACAGTGAAATTGGCCGAAAATGGGGCTCAAAGTGGGCAAAATCGCCGATGCGTAAACATCGCCGAGACCGCTAACTTTGCGAGAGCATAATTCCGTAAGTTTTCTATCAAATTTCAAACTTTTGGTGTCTTTATGATCGGGAAAAGATTCTCTATCTTTTCATAAGAGAAAATAATTTTTTTTTTTTTTAAATTTGGCCGACCCTGAGAACGAGTTTCGGAGAGGGCCTGTCGACCCTCAAAGGGTTAAAACATGGAGGGGGTGGGTGGCAAGAAAAGCCTCTAACTGAATTCCACGGGAATCACAGTGAGACCCCCCCCAGAGGAAATGGTGGGCATTAAAATCACCAAGTAACAGAATCGGTGGCGGTAATGACGAAACAAGGAAGGCAAAATCCGGAATAGATAATGCCCGAGAAGGAGAGAGATATAAAGAACAGAGCGTATACCACCTATGTAAGTGGATACGGGCTGCTGTGTAATGCAGCGAAGTATGAACAAATAGCTGATGGTACGGAATATCAGTGCGGAGAAGAAGGGCACTTTCATTAAAGGTCCCATCAGGAAAAGGATCTGAAGAATACAATAAATTATAGCCTGAGATGTGAGAAATAACAGCAGAGTGTAATTTTGGTTCCTGTAAGCAAACACCAACAGGGGCAAACTGGGAGAGTAACATCTGAAGCTCACCCCGATTACCCCTGAGGCCGCGTATATTCCACTGTAAATAGGCCATGATTGGCAATGATAAAGATACTTGAAATCCGCAGGTAAGGGTTCCTACGGACTAGAAGGGTTAGAAAAGTCCACATGCGGAGGCAGTGGAAAATGTTCAAGCAGCGAAGGAACGGTGCGCTGTGAAGAAAGGAGTTGCGCAGATGGAGCAGAGGAGAGAGAAAGAGCGGAAGGTGGATCAGTGTCCATTGATGGTTTGGTCTCTGCAATATATTCAGAGATTGCTTCAAGTGTTTCGGAATTCAGAGATGTCGTATGGGAGACAATATTGGGAATGGTAGGGGGAGGATGAGTAAAGATTGGAACTGTATTGGACTGTACCAAGGTAGGGGGGGGCGAAAGGGTGGAGGGAACTGGAGAAGCGTGGCAGGGGACAGAAGAGGCAGGAACCTGGGAGGTGGCAGAAGAGGAAGAAACTTGGGAGGGAACAGGGGAGGAAGGTACATTACGAGGAGGAGGGTGAACCTCTGCACTTGTAACTGAGCCAGTGAGAGGGGAAGAACTAGGGACAGAGACAGGGAGGGTAAAATGAGGAGGTGGAAGATGGGTAGGAGGTGTTACCGGACCTTTTTTTGACTTTTGAGAAGTAGAGGGACGATTGGGAGGAGGTGTCGTACGAGGTCTCGTCGATACTGAGGCTTGTGAGAGAGAACTCGAAGAAGCGAGATTAGACTGAGGCGTTGAAGTAGGGACGTCTGAGCCGAGGACAGCAAAAGGATTAGATACAGGAGTGATTATGGGAGAGGTAACCACAGAGGTGGGTGTAGAAGATGGGATACCAGAGGTGGGGGGACGTTTTGAAACACGGGAATAAGAAACACGTGGGAGTCTCCCTTGGAGGCGGAGATGAGAAACTGCCATGGCATAAGGGAGACCTTCTGTCTCTTTGAGGTAACGGATTTCCCGCTCGTTTAAATAGACCTGACAACGGCGAGAGTACGAAGGGTGAGCCTCATGACAGTTAAGGCAAGAGGGAGATCGATTGCAAGACGTATTAGAATGGTCATCGGCACCACAGACTGGGCATTCGGCGATAGATCTGCAATATTTCGCTGGATGGCCAAATCGCCAGCAATTTCTACACTGTTGTGGTGTAGGGATCACCTTTCGAACTTGTAACCGATGTCCTGCTATATAAACTGAGGATGGGAGTTCTCGGCTGTCAAAAGTTAAACGAGCCACATTGCTAGGGTATCGTCTCCGCCCACGGGCAGGCAGAACGTAAGTGTCTACCTAGAGGATTGGGAGATCTTGCAGTTCCAGCTGTTCTAGAATGTCAGTGCCACATGTCTGGAAATTTTGTTGAACTATGGTATGGGGCAGAATGACGGTACCACTACAAGAATTGAGGGAATGATGTTTTTCAAGAGTGACAGGAACAGTATCGATATGGGAAAGACGAGAGAGCTCATGAGCCTGGGTAGCATTCTGTACGGTAATGATGCGAGTACCACTCTTAAGAGCATGAAAAGAAATATCTTTACCAACATGGCGTAGGAGTGCCTTGCCAATACTATGGTCAGAAAGATAGGCAGTAGAGGAAGTTGGTCGTAAAGTGAAGAATTTAGTCCACTGTTCAGTCTGAAACTGAGCGTGGAAAGGTAGTGAAGGACGTGTCGATCGTTTCTGAGAAGAACGAGAAGGTGGAGAAGTATCATCAGCAGGTAATTGTCGTTGGCGTTTAGGCGTGGGACCAGAGTTGGTCCGACGTGGAACGGGTCGGCGATTTGAAAATTGCCGCACCGTAGAGGGAGAGGCCGGAAGCATAGTCAGAGGAGAGCGAAGGTCCGATAAATCGAAGGAGTCAGTCGAGGCCTCAGTACCTGAAGCGGGTGAGGAAACAGCACCGGCAATAGGTACAGAGGCATGAGGAATGTCTGAAGAGTGGTCCAAAGACGAGGCGGGGTCAGAACGGGGTGCGGTATCAAGAAGGGGCCCGGGGGTACCAGGTTCATGGACTAGGGCTGCCATGGTTAGGTTACTTCTTTCTTTTTGTTTTTAAGAAAAAAAAGAAAGAAGAAAAGAAAATAAAAATAAAAAAAAGAAAAAAAAAAAGGGGGGACCGGGGAGGGATAGGTCCTAGGAGGAATGAAAGGGCCAGAAATCTCCCTCCGCGCCCAAGAGGACCTCAGCACTGCAAGTAGCGCAGATGCAGCATGGAACCCGTGCCATACCCTACCCATCATGCTAGTAAACTAACAATCCGGGATAGCAACCTCACATCTGCCGAGCTACCTCGGTGGACAAAAGAGAGGGCGGCCGGATATCCGCCACAAAGCATACCTCCTTCGGCCACCACCCCCGGAATCCGAAAGGTGGCTTCCAGAGATACACTCGTCGCCCGAAAGACACCCAAAGCTACTCCGGGATACCGGAGAGGGATCGGGACATCCCCAGGCGATCCAGATTCCACGGCAAACTACGCCACCGCTAAGAACCTCAACGGAATGGGATGGACCCCGGTATCCTTTCCCCTACCTAGGAACTAGCGCGCCTGTGGGAGAAATCCCAAAGGACAAAAAGAGGAAGGGCAAAAGGGAGGGGTGGGGAGGAGGAGGAGGAAAGGAAAAAGGGGAGGATGGGGAGGATGGGATAGGGGAGGGGAGATTGGGGGGTAATTAGGTTCGGTCTGAGGAAGAAGACCGATAGGTCTAATTCTTCAGACCAAGAGCCTCTTCACCACGCCAAGGAGCCCCCCTTGAAGAGGGGCACCACTTTAGATTTTGGCCTTGGACCCTGAAGGGGTTAAATATGATTTGGCGGCTGGGAATTTGGCAGTTGGGAATTCGCGAATGTGTGAAGCCCGTGAAAGTTGAAAACGTGAATGTTGAGGGAGACCTGTACATACATGTATTGTATATACATACATGTTATGGTTTAATAACAAGTAATGAACAAACAAAACACTCACCACCCGTAAGGTTAGGCAGATGAACTCTGATGACTTGTGATGATGATGACGACAATGACGATAATGATGATAGCCATGCAGTTACTTATGACAGTTGAATGGAGGTGATTATATGGAATTTAACTGCATGGCATGGTGAGTTTAGTGTGTGGATTCTAACTCTTCACTGCCAGCGTCATTGTTGATAATAGGAGGTGGATCATCGACATCTCTAGAGTCAGAGTTAGCAGGCTTCCTTGGAAAGAACATTGTGATGGGCAACTGAGACTGTTTCCTCTTCATATCTACAAACAGAGTTTTGTAGGGAATTATGTGCCTATCACTGTTGTTCATCACCTTCAAAGCCCTCAACATCGATGGGTCTGTGTCGTAAAAATATTGTTTGAGCTGTGCTGTCATTCTCATCACTTGCCCTAGTTTTTCAAGGGTGAGGGCTTGAGGTTGATTGGTCTCAGCAACACTCTCCTCTTCATCCTCATTCTCTGCCTGCAGAATCTCCAACAACTCTTCATCATTTAGGCCCAGTGCATGTTCTTCAACCAGTTATCTCACCTCACCCTCCTGCATGTCCTCAAACCCTTCACCATTAACTAGCCTTGCTAATTCCACAGTCTTCCTCACGGCTTTGTTAACCTCGTCCTGAGGACCATATCCAACAAAATCACGCTGGACAATGAGTGGTGGGCTGGCTGGCAGTTGAGGGGGTAAGAAGGAGGGTAGTAGGGGCACGGTGGGAAGCACAAATATGATTGGGTGGCTGGGCATTCGTGAATGTTCGAAGCTCACAAAAGTGGAACTTGCAAATGTGGACGGCCACCTGTACATTCAGCTCCATATAATTCACATTACAACTAACTTGTATTTTTTTTTTTTTTTTTTTTTTTTTTTATATAAAGTTTTAAGGTTTTTCATTTTTAATTTATTATAGTGCCAATGCATTTGTGATCTCTCATTATTTTGTACAACTTTGTACATGTCTCACCTTCACTTAGCCTAACCTTACATACCAGCTTCACCTAGTCTCTTACATTTACCTATTTTGTCCAGTTTTTGTTTTTCAGTCTATAATTATATTCATGTAAAATGCTAAACCAGCACGAGCTGTTTTATTTTATCTTGTATGCATATTTCCACACACAATATAGATTTTCAGTGAAAAAAATGGTAATAATTTGTTTTCCTTAATAAATTAGGTGAAGCAACCCAATATGGCCTTGTACTGCACCTGCGGAGGACGTTACAGAACACTCCTGAAGCGTGAGGAATTCAGTCAGAAACTGAAAATCTTCAACAGAATTGCCGTTATATATAATATGCCATTGCTGAAGGAAACCATTGAATGGATGCTCACAAACAATACATGGATTAAAACTTAAGGTAACTTTTTTTTTTTTTTTTTTACAAATAGCCTGGATCAAAATGTATTTTACAGTACATAAGAAAAAAAGTTAGTACATTTATAATTGGGATTATTTTAGTAAAATTGTGCATTCTCAGACCAGATTTATATTGTAAGGGAAATATTACAGTTATAAGAACAATTAATATACAAGAAAGTACATATACAGTGAATGCTCCATGTGCTGACAGTATTACTACTACCAGGTGCTATATAACCCCTATGGATTTAGTACTCTCCCACAAATACATACAGTAATAATGTACTACTGCTGGTTGGCTAAAGACCTTTATTCAGCAATGAAGTTAGTTCCAGGAAAAAAAAAAAAAAAAAAGGCCCTCTCAGAGTATGTCATAGTGAACCCCATTATAAGAAGCAAAATTGATTAGTTGAAAAATTTTAACTTAAAAAGTACTACATTCAAAGTTCTGCCTTAGGTAATACTGTATTACATTGTATAATTCTGTAACGCTTCCCAAATCGAAACAAGTAGCAGTCTACATATTTTGACCTTGGAAAATTTAAGGATTAAAGGGCATCCGTAATGGTGGTAGGATAAGTCCAGCTGCTTGGCTCAAGAGCTCCTCTGATATCAAAAACCCTCCCTCTAGGGATGTTGGGCCTGAGAAATAACTATTAGTGTGACTGAGGCAGGGTGTGTTCCAAGTGGGACACCCCCAACAGAAATGTTTATTTTGCAAAAATATAAAACAAAAACCTGCATGAAAAATGTACATAAATTTTTAATGTTAAAAAAGTTGTAATGCAGGATATTTGTTCAGGTCATTCTGATTTTTTTTATACTATAGTGCTGTATACTTTTAATTTAAATAAAAATATCTTACATCTTAGCATTTTATTTTAGATTTAAAAAATACAGCCTTGCCTTGCTTAACGGAGTTCTGTTCCTGAAACCACATCGTTAAGAGTTCGTCACTGAGCGAGGAGCATACTATAGTGGTAGTGAGTTTGTGTCGACCATCTTTGATATTGTTTTAATGTCACCTTTGCACCATTTATAACATTTTTGGTATATTTTTAAATGGTTATACAATAGTGTACTGTATATTGAAATAAACAGAGGAAATCAGCTCTAATATACATTATTTAGGTATGTTGGCTTAGCGCTTCTTTTTGATTATAATAATAATTATTTAGGTATGAATACTGGTCAGAGAGCCAGTCGTAAGTCCAAGGCATCAGTAAGCATGTCGCTAAGTGAGGAGAGGCTTGTAACTGGATTATTATTATAATCAAAAAGAAGCGCTAAGCCACAAGGGCTATACAGCGCTGACTTGTAACTGGAAACAATTTTAAATTACAAGTTTAACAGGCCCAAACCTACTGGCCAGCAGCATTCCACTTGGCATGGTAAAGTTAAATACTGCTTCAAACTTAAGCCTTGTAGATGAGATCAAACTTAAAACCAAATTTTGCCTAAAGAAATTCTACATTAACCCTTTGAGGGTTTTGGTCGTACTAGTACGTCTTACTCGTAGGGGTTTTTGTCGTACTAGTACGCATAAATTCTAGCGGCCTCAAATCTCACAGGAAAAGGCTGATAAGCCTAGATGTGAGAGAATGGGTCTGTGTGGTGGGTGTGCGCAGTAGGAAAAAAATCTGGGACCCAGTGGTGCATTGTGGGAATGCCATCATAGTACACAATTTCCACCGTGCCCTGTGGTAAGAAGTTCCTCACTCCTCGGCGAATTGGGACACTTTTGTTCCCCAGTGACAGTTCTAATACAGATGGAAGTGACAGTGAAGATGAGTTTCAAGGTTCTGGTGAGGTTTTGACGGAAACTAATGACCATAATATGGGTAATAGCGAGGAAAACCCAGACAACCCACAGCCTTCCACCTCTGGTGCTGGGCCATCTTGTTCACGTTCAGTTGTACCAGAATCAAAGAGGAAACTCCTATTTTCCAAAATCCCAGACTCAGATGTGAGCATTGGTGATGATAGTGATAGTGATTATGAACTACAAGCTCTTCAAACTTGTTCCAAGAATGGAGGAGGAGGAGGAGGAGGCAGAGGAGGAGGAGGCAAGAGGAGGAGGAGGCAAGAGGAGGAGGAGGAAGAAGAAGAGGAGGAGGAGGAGGAAGAAGAAGAGGAGGAGGAGGAAGAAGAAGAATACATAATAACAATAATACATAATAATAATAATACATAATAATAATAATACATAATAATAATAGGTAATAATAATAATAATAATATGTAATAATAAATGTTCACCCATGACAGTAACAAGATAAGGGGAGATAACATCTGATAAGTGCTGACGTTTGATGAGGGTAAATGAGGGTAGAGCTGATGCCAAAAGATGAGATAAACATCTCCCTCCCTTTGTTTTTGCTGGTATACTAACATTTCTGTCTGTCTATTTGCCTATCCATCTAGCTCTCTGTCTCAGAGAGCCACAAGACTGTCATCACTTTTACTCACATCTTCAAGCAGAGTATAGCACTTTGTCTGGGTTTCTTGGGTTATCCTAGGTAATTTATACTATGTATACTTGTATTTATGTGTACCTGTGAGACAGAGATAAAAAGACAGATAGAATGAGGGAGAAAGATAATTAGATAGAATGGAGGAAGGGAAGCAGCATCCGACCCCATTGTTTTGACAGGCGGGAGGGGGGAGTGAGTAATGAGACAATATGTCATTTTGACAGCTGCCGACTCCTGGTAATTTACACTATGGAGGAGGAGGAGGAGAAGGAGAAGGAGGAAGAGTAGGGGGAAGAGGAAGAAGAGGAGGAGGAGGAGGAAGAGGAAGAGGAATAAGAGGAAGAGGAGGAGGAAGAGGAATAGTAGGAGGAAGATTAGGGGGAAGAGGAAGAAGAGGAGGAGGAAGAGTATGAGGAAGAGGAAGAGTAGGAGGAAGAGGAAGAAGAGGAGGAGGAGGAGGAAGAAGAGGAGGAAGAGGAAGAGGAGGAGGAAGAGGAAGAGTATGAGGAAGAGTAGGGGGAAGAGGAAGAAGAGGAGGAGGAGGGTGGAACACTAGTACTGGTACACTAACATTTCTGTCTGTCTATTTGTCTGTCTGTCAAGCTCCCTGTCTATCTGTCTATCCGTCTAGCTCTCTGTCTCAGAGAGCCACAAGACTGTGTCATCACTTTTACTCACATCTTCAAGCAGAGTATAGCACTTTGTCTGGATTTCTTGGGTTATCCTAGGTAATTTATACTATGTATACTTGTATTTATGTGTACCTGTGAGACAGAGATAGACAGACAGATAGAAAGAGAGAGACAGATTGAAAGAGATAGAATGAGGGAGAAAGATAAAACACCATTGTGTATGACACCATGTTTCAGAGTTCCACAAGCTGCAGAACTAATAGGAATATGTTCAGTGACTGTATATTGGTATATATATTATAGAACAATAATAATAAACAATGTTTTGTATTGTTTGTTTTTGTAAACAATTATGTTTGTGTGCTTATTGTGTTGTATACAACGAGTGTATATATGTACATTGCACCTTACTTTGGTCTCATAGGCCACATAAGTTATGTGAAAAAATAAAATAGTGAAAAAAACAACAAACCTTCAAATACAAGTAAACTAAAGTTTACCGGGTGAGCGGCAGTCGCCGCTGTTGCCATACGCGGCTCATTTTCTGCAAACTTCATGCATCCATATCTCCATAAGTATTGATGGTAAATTTTTTTTGTTTATCCTATAATGTTTAGAAAAAAAAACTCTATTTTTTCATAAGAAAAAATAATTTTTTTTTTTTTTTTTGAAATTTGGCCGACCCTGAGAACGAGTTTCGGAGAGGGCCTGTCGACCCTCAAAGGGTTAAATGGTCTGAGTACAGGCCTACTTTGACATACATTCATAGATAAGAACATGTGTGTCATAAGAGGCAACTAAAATGCCAGGAGCAAGGGGCTAGTAACTCCTCCTCCTATATATACAGTGAACCCTCAGTTATCGGCCGTTCCTCTTATTGGCTTCCGGTTATCAGCTGTTATTTTGCTTATCAGCCATACTGGACGCTTATCGGCCGGCGACACTTGTGCATTCCTGAGTCGGCGTAGCTGTGTTGATGGCCGAGTGAGGAAACTTTTGCTCATTCATCCAAACATTTATTAAATGCACCTGCAAAATAAGTAAGCATGGCCCCAAAGAAAGTTCATAGTAAAGTTCCTGTGGTAAAGAAAGTGAGAAACACGATGGAATTTAAGAGAGAAGTGACTGAAAATTTAAGAGTGGTATGTGAGTGTTGGAACTTGCCAGGATGTATGGGAAAAACAAATCGACTATCACTTCCATCCTGGCAAAGAAAGAACAAATCAAGGAAGGTGATGTTGCGAAAGGAGTAAATGTGATAACGAAACAAAGGTCACCGATAATGGAAGATATGGAAAAGTTATTATTGAGGTGGATCAGGGAAAAACAATTAGTGGGAGATAGTGTTGTGGAGTCAGTGATTTGCGAGAAGGCAAAGCAGTTGTATGTGGGTCTTGTAAATAAAATGCCTGAAACAAGTGCTGCCGTTAGTGAATTTAGGGCCAACAAAGGCTGGTTTGAGATTTAAGAAGCATAGTGGCATACACAGTGTGGCAAGGCATGGAGAGGCTGCAAGTTCTGATAAGTGTGCGGCTGAAAAATTTGTGCGAGATGTCAAGGGGTACGTAGAGGCTAAAGGATTCCTCCCTGAACAAGTGTTCAATTGTGACAAAACAGGCCTGTTTTGGAAGAAAATGCCAAAGAGGACCTACATTATGCAGGAAGAAAAGGCCCTGCCTGGACACAAGCTTATGAAATCCCCAGTGCTAATGCTACTGGGGATTTCAAAGTGAAGCCTTTACTGGTGTATCACTCTGAAAATCCCAGCATGTTCAAGAAACACAATATTTTCAAGAGTAAATTGTGTGTGATGTAGAGGGCTAACAATAATGCATGGGTCACAAGGCAAATTTTCAAAGAGTGGGTGAATGATGTGTTTGGCCTAAGTGTGACAAAATACCTCCTGCAACATAAATTGCCACTCATTATTATTATAATCAAAAAGAAGCGCTAAGCCACAAGGACTATACAGCAAATTGCCACTCAAGTGTCTCCTGGTACTGGACAATGCTCCTGCTCATCCTCCAAACTTGGTAGCCCTGTTGTCTGTGGAATTCCATTTACAGTGAAGTTCTTGCCTCCTAACACCACTCTTCTCATCCAGCCCATGGACCAGCAGGTCATTTCTAACTTCAAAAAACTGTACACCAAAGCAGTGTTTCAAAGGTTCTTTGAAGTGACCTTGGACACAGATTTGACCCTAAGAGAGTTCTGGAGGAATCACTTCAGTATCCTCCATTGCATAAGCCTTATAGGTAAGGCTTGGGAGGGAGTGACTTCCAGGACTTTGAACTCTGCTTGGAGAAAACTGTGGCCAAAATATGTCCAAGAGAGGGATTCTGAAGGGTTTGGGGCTGACCCTGAGGACCCTACGCTTGTTGTGGAATCCATTGTGTCTCTGGGCAAGTTCATGGGGTTGGAGGTTAGTGGTGAGGATGTGGAAGAGTTGATGGAGGACCACAGAGAAGAGCAAACCACTGAAGAGCTGCAAGAGTTTCATCTGGAACAGCAACAGACCACAGTTCAGGAACTTGCTTCAGAGGAGGAGGAAGGTGAAGGAGGTGCCTTCTTTGGATATTAAGAAGATTTGTGCAGTGTGGACTAGGGTGCAAGCTTTTGCTTAGAAATATCACCCTGACCAAGCTGAAACAAGCTACATCTGCAACAGGTTCAGTGACAGAACCTTGTCCCACTTCAGGGAAGTCTTAACCCTTTCAGGGTCGACAGGCCCTGTCAGAGACTTGTTCTCAGGGTCGGCCAAATTTAAAAAAAAAAAAAATATTTTTTCTTATGAAAAAAAAAAAGTTTTTTTTTTTTTCTAAACATTATAAGCTAAACAAAAAATTTTTACCAGCAATACTTACCAAGATATGGAGGCGTGAAGTTTATAAAAAATGAGCATCATGTGGTAACATCGCCGTCACCCGGTATTCTTTTACTTAGTGCTTTATGTACTATTTTCTATTATTTTTTAATTTTTCTTTTTCCAAGTAACTTTTATGGCCTGTGAGACCAATATGATCAGTATTTTGTAAGTTATTTCTTTTTCAATACAGTGGAACCTCTACTTGCGAGTGTGTCCATGTGCGAATTTTTCCAAATACGAGCAGTCGATGGGTCGATTTTTTTGCTTCCATACGCGAGCAATATTTCCACAAACGAGCAGACCTCAAGGCAGGTTCCTTGACACTGGTGAGGGGCTCTTGCTCTTCATCTCGGGAATTGTATCTCATTTGTTTGTTGGACTATCTTATTGAAACTTGGGCAATGTTTGATGGAAAGATGCTTCTTAATGTACACCAAAAAATGAAAGAAATCTAACCATAAATAATGAAGTTCACTTTTCAGCAATTAGCCACCCCTTAGCGGTAATTTCGAATGGTTTTTATGGTTGTTTTCTCATTTTTTTTGGTCTCATTTGATAGAATGGAAGATATATTACAGAAATAGATATGATTTTGATTGCTTTCATGATGAAAAGTGCCTTGAAATTGAGCTCAACCTAGGACAAATGGTCAATATGCAGTCGTGAATGGGTTGACATTATTTATACAATTATTGCAATAGAATAACAGTAAATCTTATATTTTTTGTGTGAATAAAAATTACAAATTATTTATATAATAATAATAATAATAATAATAATAATATGTATAATAATAATACGTATAATAATAATAGTATAATAATATATTACAATAATAATAATAATAATAACAATAATATGTATAATAATAATACATATATAGTAATAATGTACTACATATAACAGTTATAATAGACGGCTTCAAAAGGCCGTCACTAGATGGCAGTGTTTACCACAACAAAGAGGGAGCGGTTGTGGCCGCCTCCACCTGTTACATAATGACATATTTTATTCATTCTAGAGTATATATCAGGTTTCTATGTTATTTTTATTGCTTGTTGTGTCATATTAGATGAACTGTGATATACATGTATAAATAAGCCGTATAGATGATATTAGCGAAATTATTCATGAAGTATTTTGACTGGTCTCCAGACAAACTCTCGTCCACCACTGACACCGCCCATACCACTACATGAATGACATTTTTTTCATTCTAGATTATATATCATGTTTCTATGTTATTTATATTGTTTATTATGTCATATTAGATGAAGTGAGATAGATAAATAAGTTGTAGAGTTGATATTAACGAAATTATTGAAGTACAGAATTCTACTGGAATGGATTAATTGCATTTCAATTAATTTAAATGAGGAAAATTGACTCTGCAAACGAGCAAATCCAGTTGCAAGCAAGATCATGGAAAGGATTAAACTCGCAAGTAGAGGTTCCAATGTACTACACAATAACGGCATAAACACTGTTGTCATTGTTTTGTTTACAGAAAATATTTACACAAACAATATGAAATGTTGTTTATTACTATTTTTCTATATTTTATATACACATATACAGTCACAGGGAATGTTTCTAGAAGTTCTGCAGCCTGTGGAAGTCTTTGAAACATGGTGTCATGCACAGTGGTGTTTTACACTCCTCACACATAAAACGAGTGTCTCTGCGTTGTTGTGGGCGTTTTTTTGTATGTGCACAGACGTAACACCTCTTCTGAGCCTTTTTCTTGAAAGCAGTAGCAGGCAGTTTTACCAATATTATGGTCATTAGTTTCGGTCAAAACCTCACCAAAACCTTGAAACTCATCTTCACTGGCACTTCCATCTGTATTAGAACTGTCACTGGGGAACAAAAAGTGTCCCAATTTGTCGAGGAGTGAGGAGCTGCTTACCGCGAGGTATGGTGGACAAAGTGAACTAAAATTGCGTTCCCACAATGCGCCACTGGGTCCCAGATTTTTTTTCTACTGTGCACACCCACCACACAGACCCATTCTCTCACATCTAGGCCTACCAGCCTTTTCCCGCGAGATTTGAAGGCGCTAGAATTTATGCGTACTAGTACGTCAAAAAAACCTTTGCGTAAGCAGTACTAGTACGGCCGAAACCCTGAAAGGGTTAAAGAGACGCCAGAAACAGAACACTCTGGACAGATATTTTGTGCGACATGGGTCCAGTGACTCTCAAGCTGGTCCTAGTGGCATTAAGAGACAAAGAAGGGAAGTAACCCCAGGCAGGGCTTTGATACCTGAAGTCCTTATGGAGGGGGATTCCCCTTCTAAACAATACTCTCTCCTCCTCCCTATCTTCCATAGGCCAACAACAGTCTTCAATAAATGTATGTAATATTGATTTAATTGTTCATGTATTTATTTTATTTAGTTCTCATTGTTTTGTGTATGTAAAACTAATTAATCTCTAAAAAACGTATTTTTTTGTGAATATTTTTGGGTGTCTGGAACGGATTAATTGTATTTACATTAATTCTATTGGGAATAATTATTTCGGTAATTGGCCATTTCGTTTTTAGGCCGGCCTTCTGGAATGGATTACGGCCAATAACCGAGGGTCCACTGCATTACTAAATGTAAAAGGAGAAACTTTCGTTTTTCCTTTTGGGCCACCCCGCCTCGGTGGGATATGGCTGGTGCGTTGAAAGAAAGAAAGAACAACATAAGATCCTAATGTTATGGGATGCAGCCTTTAATGGGGTTTCACAAACTCTTGAAGGAAAATATTCACCCATAAAATACTCCTTAAAATATTTACAGTCATTCTATGTTTTCTAAATTATTAAAATACAATACAGTATGTATATGCTATATACAGTATTAAAATATAATAGAAGTTAAGATGTAGTAGTTAACTCCTATATAGCTTTAAAACACTGGGGTGAATGGTGGCTTAGTAGGTGGCTGGAATTCTTACATCTTTAACCTTTGTTCATTGGGTCAGCTCTGTATGGCCCTAGTGGGTCTAGTGCTTTTTTATTATAATAATAATGTTCACTGGGTAAGAATATTCCTCCTGGTATTCTCTGGCAAAATACAGTGGACCCCCAGTTTACGATCACCTCCCAATGCGACCAATTATGTAAGTGTATTTATGTAGGTGCGTTTGTACGTGTATCTTTGGGGGTCTGAAATGGACTAATCTAATTCACAATATTCCTTATGGGAACAAATTCGTTCAGTACTGGCACCTGAACATACTTCTGGAATGAATCACGAAATCGTAATGACACGATTGCAAACAAACCATACCCCGGCTGGGATTGAACCCGCGGTCAGAGACGGGCTGGAGTTTTGAGACTCTCTGACCGCGGGTTCAATCCCAGCCGGGGTATGGTTTTTTTCTGGAATGAAATAATATCGTAAACCGGGGTTCCACTGTAATCTAATTTCATCAGTAGTGAATACATGCCCAGAAATATCTTCCTTAATTACAGTCAGCTTCCTTGAAAAGCTCTATAAAATGTAACTTTTTTGCAAATGCAATTGAAACAGTGCATCCATTATTATTATTATTATTAGTATTATCATAACCAAGTGCTAGACCCATAAGGATCAACAGTGCATCCAAAAATTGAATAGTGCATACTATAAAAGCCTTTCCATGTGCTATTCAGTTTTAATGCAAATTTCAATCACATTTACAAAACTCACACTATATAGCGGACATTTATTAGCTGACTATTGAGAATATTTTAATCAAAACTAAGCACTAAACTACCAGGGTCATACAGTGCTGTTACTGCAAATAAAATATCCTTATAAAGATGGTCCTCAACTTATGCCTTCCCTTTCCTTCTGCATTTACAAAAATTTTTTCTTTCTGGTGCAACATCCTCTTAAAATTTAACTTCACTGCATGAAATTGGTTCCCAAGAATGGAGCCTCCATTTATAAAATAGCACCTGTTGGAAACAATAGTTAACTTCAAACAACAGAACTGATGATTGCTTTTGCAGAACCAACTAGGTTGTAAGTGCAGGAGTTATCAGTATTTTTCTGCACCATCTTTATCAGAACTCAGTTTAAGAATGGGAGGCAATCTGGTTTGATGCAAGGAATGGGAGGCCAAGTTAAATTCCTGGACTCAATTATTATAATTATAATCATAACCAAGTGCTAAACCTGTAAGGGTCACACTGTTTCAGGGTATGGTGTGCTAAATGGTGTAATATGTACTTGAATCAAAAGCTCCTCACTAGCATCAAGGAACCTCTCTTGAGGGGCCAGCCTCTTCTAGCAATGAAATTTTGTGAAGCTACAATTTTTTTATTTTAAGACCTGCGAATATACCAAGTGTATTTATTTTCTTGCATTTTACCAACTCAAAGGTATATTCCATTGATTTTGATCATTAGATCATAGGTACATAATACAAGTTGTAGAGATACTGGTAATACTCGAGTATCTTTGAGACACATTTTACCCACCAGAGGCTTTATCACTTCAACATAGAGGCATGAGAATGGAAACTTACATGTGGTGGTAGTAGTAAAGAAGCAGTAGTAGTGGTCACACTAGCCTGGGTGGAGCTTACTTGTGAAGATGTAATTTTAAGGTGTTCAGTCCCTTAGCCTTGACTGAAATTATAACATTCTATGAAGATGCTCAATCCCTTTGCCTAGGTTTGCACAAGCTTCTACAGCATATAGATGAAGGCTAGGGGACTGAACACTTAATAGAATGCTTAATGATTGCTCAACTATTTAATCGTTACTTTAAATTTAAAATTGTTTCTTCATTTTTTTAAATTGTGCTAAAATGTAATATTGTTATTTTTTTATGTACTACAGAGGTACCTTGACATACGAGTGCCCCAACTTTTGAGTTTTCCGAGTTACAAGCCGTTGCTCGGTCAATTTTTTACTTTGAGTTGTGAGCCAAAATCAGAGTTACGAGCGAGCTTCAGATACACCACCACTAGTTGGCAGCATATCTTAAGTTAAATCCAACCCTGTACCCAGAGGAATGTCAGGTACTTCGACCCATCCCACATGCTCTTCCAAGACATAACTGGAAGGATAATACTCCCACACTAATCCCAGACTGTAGTGAGGCACCTCGTCCCTTGTTTGGTTCTTGTATAACTCTGGGAAAGAGGTAACCTCCATTTCAACACTCAGAGTTTTTCCAGAAACATTAAGGAAGGCTGTAAAATACATAAGTACACTGAACACTGTAACACTTACCAGGATGAGTCCTTGATGACCCTGGTTCTTGGATTCATTACCAGTTTAAATGTTCCACCATAACTGATCGCTGGATGAATTGGGACTTGACATGAAGGTGAATACACAAAACATAGATAGGGCACTTTGATAAGCTCCAGAACTTAATGACTTTGACTAGTCCCATTACCAACACTGCTATTCTTTGATTAAGTCCTTACTGCCTTGCACCAATTATGGACTGCTGTTTCATGAACAAGAGAAGGAACAATGGACTTTACCTGCTTGCTCTGGATGTTATTTGGAGTCCTGGTTTCTTGGGCTGGTAGATGACAGGACATAAAACTTGTGTTCTGCTTATTAATAAGAGCTGTCACCATATCCAAATGTCATTAAATCATTATACTTGACACCCGGCACACACTGTTGATGTCCTCAGTACTGAGAGCCCACTTTCAGAGTGTCAATTCCAGCTAAGGTCTGGGAAATCACTACAATAAGTCATACTTACTTAACTTAAAGACCCAGAACAACTATTACAGCACATGATGAAAAGATGGCCTGATGTCTTCTCTGCACAAGGGAATGCCTCTAATTAGTTGGGTTCCCTAGCTGAAGAGTCACAATGTCTGGCCATGTTGTGCCCTCTCTGAATTCTCATCCAAGACCAATGCCTCCGATGCATTCAAAATCACGGCCTGCCCAGCCTAACTGAATGGGCCAACATGGACACTTTTGCAAGAATGCTGGCAATGGTGATTGTTAATTACTCACTCTTAATATATAGGAGGGCCCCACTTTACAGGGCTTTGCTAATGCAGTGGTTTTCAACATGTATACCCATTCTTCATTTATTCAGACTTCCTACAATGTATTCACCACTCGCTATAAGCTAAGAACGAAAATATTTTAAGGTAAGTGATGTGTGTACTGTACATGCATTTTTAACCCTTTCAGGATCCATCCCGTAGATCTACGGCTTTGAAGTCAGGGTCCAGGCCGTAGATCTAAGCCATGAGTTCAGCTCACTCAGATAACCTGTGAGCAGTATATTTGGGCCTAGATATTAGAGTATACATCTATGTGGTATATATGCACCACATAAAACAAATCCTGCAGCATGCAGAGAAAAAACTGCGACCATAATTTTGGATTAAACATCGACTCTGCAGTGTTTTTTCGTATGTTTTTTACAGCTGCATTCATTTCTTGGTCTCATTTGATAAAACGGAAGATATAATACAGAAATAGATAATTTTCATCGGTTTTAATACTGAAAATGGCTTGAAACTGAGCTCGAAGTAGCAGAAATGTTAAATTTTTGCCGATGTTCAAGAGTAAACAAACAACTTCACGAGTCTAATACGTGTCAGCTGGTAGGTCTAATATATGTTCACGAATGTGCTGATATTATTTATACAATTATTACAACATTGCTTAACAGTAAATTTTCTATTTTTTGGTGTGAATAAAAATTCATTATGTGAATAAAAAATCCAAATGGAATTAATCTGTAAAGCCTGAAAGCATAATTAATAAACAGAGGAAATGTTAGTTTAGTGCCAGAAATGCCTGCGTTGTTTATTCTGGACCCTATTTTGAAAATGGAATATTTTGAACTTTGTGTTAACCCTTCGAGGGTCCGTGCCGTAGATCTACAGCTTTAAATTGAGGGTCCAAACCGTAGATCTACGTCATGAGCTCAGCTCACTCTGATAAGCTGTGAGCGGTAAATTTTGCCCTACATATGAGAGAATACATCTATGTGGTATGTGTGCACCACATAAAACAAATCCTGCAGCACATAGTGCAAAATAAGAAAAAAACCGAGACCGTAATTTTCGATTAAAATAGCGAATTTGCAGTGTTTTTTGTATATTTTTTATAGTTGTATTTGCGATTTCTTGGTCTCATTTGATAGAATGGAAGATATATAACAGAAATAGAGATGATTTTGATTGGTTTTAGTACTGGAAATGGCTTGAAACTGAGCTCAAAGTGGCGGTAAGGTTAAATTTTTGCCGATGTTCAAGAGTAAACAAATAACCTCACACGTCTAATACACGCCTGCTGGTGGGTCTAATATACGTTCACAAATGTGGTGATATTATTTATACAATTATTACAATATTGCATAACAGTAAATCTTCTATTTTTTGGTTTGAATAAAAATTCATAATGTGAATAAAAAATAAAAATGGAATTCATTAGTAAAGCCTGAAAACATAACTAATGAACAGAGGAAATGTTAGTTTAGTGCCAGGAATGCCTGCATTGTTTATTCTGGACCCTAATTTGAAATTGGAGCATTTTGAACTTTACATTAAATTGGCCAAATTACCAATTTCTAATCACTTTATTTTGTAGTTGAAACAGTTGACTTGGTGAATTCTTGTGTTCAATCGATAGAACAGAAGTAATACTAGTGAAATAGCTAAGAATTTGGTCGACTGGAATAATGTAATTGGCCTAAAATGGGAGTCAAATTCGGCAAAATTGCCAATTCGCAAATATCGCTGACACATCAAAATTCGCGAGAGCATAATTTCATCAATTTTCCATCAAATTTCGTACTTTTTGTTTTATTACCTTCAGAAAAAGATTCTCTACCATTTCATAAGAAAAAATAAAAGAAATTTTTGAAAATTCTTGGACACTGGCGCACACTTTGAAATTTGGCCTCTGGACCCTGAAAGGGTTAAATTGGTCAAATTACCAATTTCCGATCACTTTATTGGGTAGTTGAAACAGTTGACTGGGTGATTTCTTGTGCTCAGTCGATAAAATAGAAGTAATACTAGCGAACTAGCTAAGAATTTGGTCAACTGGAATAATGTAACTGGCCTAAAATGGGAGTCAAAGTCGGCAAAATTGCCGATGCATAAATATCACTGACACATGAAAATTTGCAAGAGCGTAATTTCATCAATCTTCCATCAAATTTCGTACCTTTTGTTTTATTACCATTAGAAAAATATTCTCTACCATTTCATAAGAAAAAATAAAATAAATTATTGAAAATTCTTGGACTCTGGCTGTCACTCTGAGATTTGGCCTCTGGACCCTCAAAGGATTAAAGGCAAGATCTATTGCTCACTTAATATATGAGTGTAAACATATCAACAGGCTTTTACATGCATTTGAAAGTGAAAAAAAAATTATATGATTCACCTTACAGCAATTTTCACTTTACAGCAGTAGCCTGGAACCTAACCTGCTGTGTAAGTGGGGCCCACCTGTATCAGACCATCAACTGCTTTGACATAAAACTCACCAATGATCTGAGACCACAGTAAACAGAATGAGTCTCAAGCTCTCATATTGTAAATGGGAGATTGCCGGTTTGTTAAAAAGAAAAAAAAAACTTATTTTAAACCTTGTTAAGGAATATTTAGTTATTTTTGTATTTATATTTCCTGGTCATTGGTTATATTTAACCCTTTCAGGGTCGGCAGGCCCTCTCCTAAACGTGTTCTTAGGGTCGGAAATTTTTCAAAGAATCTTTTCCCAATCATAATGACACCAAAAGTATGAAATTTGATAGAAAACTTATGGAATTATGCTCTCGCAAAGTTAGCAGTCTCGACGATCTTTACGCATCAGCGATTTCGCTAGAACTATATTTTTTCTATCGAATGAGTACAAGAAACTACCCATTTACCGATTTCAACTATCCAATAAAGTGGTCAGAAATTGACAATTTTCCCAATTTCACGCAAATTTCAAAAGATGCCAATTTCCAAATAGGGTCCAGAATAAACAAGAGACATTCCTGGTACTAAAATAACATTTCCTCTGTTCATTAGTCACGTCCCTAGGCCTCTGTTATATTTCTTTTGCTTTCCACTTTGAATTTTTATTCTCACAAAAAATTGAAGATTTACTGTTATGCAGACTACTGCATTAGTGTAGAAATGGTATAAATAATATCAGCGCACTTGTGAAAGAATATTAGACTCACCAGTTGACGTGTATTGGACGCATGGCATGATTTGTTTACCTTTGAACTTTGGCAAAAATTGAACGTTACTGCTACTTTGAACTCAATTTCAAGGTACTTTTCATTGTGAAACCAATCAAAATCATCTCAATTTCAGTAATATGTTTTCCATTCTATAAAATGAGACCAGGAAAACTAGAATACAACCATAAATAGCATACGAAAATACACTGCAAAGTTGCTCTTTTAAACCAAAAACACGGTCGGAGTTTTTTTTTCTCATTATGCACTGTGTGCTGCAGGAATTTTTTTTATACTGCGCACACTGACCACATAGACCCATTCTTTCCTATGTAGGCCTACCAGCTTTCTCTCGCTAGATTTGAAGGTGCTAGAATTTATGCGTACTAGTACGGCACCAACCCTGGCATGCAAGCCATACTAGTACGGCACCAACCCTGAAAGGGTTAATTTACTTTATATATTTATTAAAGGCATATACTTTATTGTTTTTTTTCATAACATACAAGTTGCTTGTACAGATTTTACATTTGTAATGCATCATAAAATTTTTAAAGAGTCTTAAATGCTAAAATAAGTTCCACATGGTGTGTATGAGCAAGCTATATGTAGAAAAGATTCTAATTTTTTCATATACAGTGGACCCCCGCATAGCGACCTTAATCCGTGCAAGAGGGCTGGCTGTTATGCGAAATGTTCGGTATGCGATTATTATTATTATAATCAAAAAGAAGCGCTAAGCCACAAGGACTATACAGCGCTGCAGGGCAGGAAGGAAGCGAGGGCATCAGGTGGCAAAAGGGAGATGGATGAGCAACAGGTTACGGATAACAGCGGGGCAGTGGATGGTGAAAGGGTAAAGGGCAGCAAGAGACTGAACCAGAAAGGGCTGAGGGGAGTGCGAAAAGTATCATCAGAGTTTGTGGAGTAAATCAGTCGTTGTCAAGAAGTCAATGAGAGAGTCAGGATTAAAGGAGGGTCCATCAGCAAGAAGGGAAGGTAAAGAGAGAGTAGGAGAACGAAGACGACGTTGGAGGTAAATTCTGCGTGCTCGTTGATAGAGAGGGCAGTCTAACAGAATGTGGCTAATCGATACTGGAACTTGACACTGCTCACAGAGAGGAACAGGGTGCCTCTCCATGAGATACCCATGAGTAAGACGAGTGTGGCCAATGCGAAGGCGGGAGAGAGTGGTCTCCCAACCTCGGCACTGATGACAAGAAGACGGCCAGTAACCTATGCTCGGTTTAATAGAATGAAGTTTGTTACCGAGCAGAGTTGACCAACGTTGTTGCCAACGGGTGCGAAGGTGGGTAGCTATTGCAGCAAAATAGTCCAGAAATGGAACACCTCGATAGGAAATTGGTAGGTCATATACTGCTGACCGCGCAGCAGTGTCTGCCTGTTCATTGCCCTGTACGTCGACATGACCAGGGACCCAACAAAAAACAATATCTTTATGTTTGGTAGAGATACGGCGTAGCCAAAGTTGGATACGGAGAACTAGGGGATGAGATGTATCAAATTTTCGTATAGCCTGTAGAGCACTAAGGGAGTCTGAGACTACTACAAATGATGACACAGGCATAGATGCGATACGAATAAGTGCTGCAAGAATGGCATACAGTTCAGCAGTAAAAATGCTAGCTGAAGATAGTAAATGCCCTCGTACGACGCTGTCCGGAAACACTGCTGCGAATCCGACGCCGTCTGAAGACTTAGAGCCATCTGTGTACACAGCGGTGGCATGAGAATGAGAGTGGAAGTGATCAAGAAAAAGAGAGCGGGAAGCCACCGTAGGCAGTTGAGCTTTCGAGCAAGGGAGTGAGAAAGAACAGACCCGAACAGCTGGAACTTCCCAGGGGGGTAGGGAAAAGTGAGATGCTACATGAACATATAAAGGTGGTAACTGAAGGGAAGACAAGAGTGAAAGTAGGCGAAGAGAAAAGGGACGGAGCAAACAGGGGCGGCGAACGAATAAAGAATGTCTACTAATATCGGTGACCATTCTATAAATGGAAGGATTGTGTAGATCGTGAGAGCGTACATAGTAACGAAGGCAATGGGCATCACGGCGATCAGACAAGGATGGAACATTTGCTTCTGTATAGAGGCTCTCAACAGGGGAAGAGCGAAAAGCACCAAGGCACAAACGTAAGCCTTGGTGATGGATAGAGTTAAGGCTAGAGAGAGTAGCAGGAGAGGCCGCGGAATAAATCTGGTCACCATAATCGAGTTTCGATAAAACGAGGGCTGAATGTAGGCGAAGCAGAGTTCGACGATCAGCTCCCCAGGAAAGATGAGCAAGGGTTTTAAGAAGGGTTAGCCGGCTGTGACACGTTGCCTTCAGAGAGGTAATGTGAGGTTTCCAGGTTAACCGACGGTCAAAGAGAAGGCCTAGAAACCTGACTGTATCACGTTCGGGGATACGGGAGCCATAGAGATACAAAGGATGATCGGAGATAACAGAGCGTCTAGTGAAAGTAATTTGGTGAGTTTTGGTACTTGAAAATTTAAACCCATGTGTGGTGGCCCAAGTGGAAACACGGTCGACCGCATGCTGGAGAGAAACTGCAATAAGGTGACAGTCAGCGCCTGCACAAGCAATAGCGAAGTCATCAACATAGAGTGATGACCAAATATTGGGTGGAAGAACAGAGGCCAAATCATTTATAGCAAGGAGAAAAAGTGTTGTGCTTAGAACACATCCCTGAGGGACACCTTCAGCTTGGACGAAGTCCGGGGAAAGAACATTATTGACTCGAACACGGAAATGTCTGTCAGTTAAAAAGTTCTTAAGGAAGGATGGTAGATTGCCTCGGAGGCCTAAGGAATGGGCCTGGGCCAAAATATTATACCTCCAAGTTGTGTCATATGCCTTCTCAAGGTCAAAAAATATGGCAATAACTGAGTGATTATTCGCAAAGGCATTACGAACATACGTATCCAAGCGTAGTAAGGGGTCTATGGTAGAACGACCCTTACGAAAGCCATATTGACTAGCGGAGAGACTGTTGTGAGTCTCTAAATACCACATTAAACGTCGATTTACGAGGCGTTCCATCACTTTGCAAACTGCACTTGTAAGAGCGATGGGGCGATAGTGGGAGGCATCATGTCCTGTAGTACCCGGTTTGCGGAAAGGGAGAACAATGGCAGATTTCCACAGCTGGGGAAGAACTCCTTGTGCCCAAATAAGATTGAAGAGGTGTAAGAGGACTACAAGGGCTGACCGATGTAAATGTTGTAACATACGAATATGAATGTCATCAGGCCCAGCTGCCGATGATCGGCAAGCTGAGAGCGTTGCCTCCAGTTCTTGAAGTGTAAAAGGCACATTATACTGTTCTTCTCCGAGAGAAGAAAAGTCCAAGGGTACTAACTCTCTGGCAGACTTTGAGGAAAGAAACGAGGGGCATAGATGGAGCCCTCGGGAAATACGGACCAGATGTGTGCCAAGTTCAATGGCAACGTCGAGAGGGTTTGCTATATCAACACCAGTGACCCGTAGAACAGGAGCCGGGTCAGGAGAGTATTTACCACTCAATTTCCTCACTTTTTTCCAGACTGCACTCATAGAAGAAGCAGAGGTGATGGTGGAAACATAGTCTCGCCAACAAGTGCGTTTAGCTTCACAGATGACACGGCGAGCGATCGCACGCTTCTGCTTAAAATCAACAAGTCTCTCAGCGGTTCTATTGTACCGGTACCTGCCCCATGCAGCACGTTTCAAACGTACTGCACGAGCACAAGCAGGAGACCACCAAGGCACGCACTTCTGAGAATGCCTGCCTGAGGTTTGGGGTATAGAATGAGAAGCTGCGGTATAAACTGATGTCGAGAAGATGTGTAGGAGCTCATCAATGGAGGATGAAGAAGGAACCTCACTAAAAGCAGTGAGGTGTGAGTAAAGATCCCAATTTGCCCGATCAAATTGCCAGCGAGGGCTACGGGAAGGTGGTGAATAGGAAGGAGAAGTAAGAATGATCGGAAAATGATCGCTGTCATGTAAGTCTGGTAGAACAGACCAGGTGAAGTCTAGTGCAGTGGAGGAAGAGCAGACTGATAGATCGATGCAAGAGAGAGTATGAGTACGAGGATCAAAATGGGTGGGAGTACCTGTATTTAAAACATGGAGGGGGTGAGAGGCAAGAAAAGCCTCCAACTGAATGCCACGTGAGTCACAATGAGACCCCCCCCAGAGGAAATGGTGGGCATTAAAATCACCAAGTAACAGAAGTGGTGGTGGTAAGGATGAAACAAGAAAGGCAAAGTCTGGGATAGAAAATGCTCGAGAAGGAGAGAGATATAAAGAACATATTGTAAACCACTTATTCAAGTGGATACGGGCTGCAGTGTAATGCAGCGAGGTATGGACAAATAGTTGACAGTACGGAATATCATTGCGTAGAAGAAGGGCACTTTCATTAAAGGTCCCATCTGAGAAAGGATCCGAAGAATACAATAAATTATAGCCTGAGATAGGTTGGAAAACAGCCGAGTGTAATTTTGGTTCTTGTAAGCAAGCACCAACAGGGGAAAACCTGGAAAGCAACATCTGAAGCTCACCCCGATTACCCCTGAGGCCGCGGATATTCCACTGTAAATAGGCCATGATTGGCGATGAAGAAAATATCAGGAATCTGTAGGTAAAGGCACCTACGGACTAGAGGGGTTAGAAAAGTCAACGTGTGGTGGCATTGGAAGATGTTCAAGTAGCGAAGGAACGGAGCGTTGCGAAGAATGGGGTTGTGAAGATGGAGGAGAGGGAAGAGAAGGAACAGGAAGTGAATCAGTGTCCATTGAAGGTTTAGTCTCTGCAATATATTCTGAAATGGCTTCAAGTGTTTCTGAATTCAAAGATGTATGGGAAACCATATTGGAGATAGGAGGAGGAGGGTGAGTAAAGATTGGGACAGTAATGGACTGTACCAAAGTAGAGGGGGAGGGAAAAGTGTAAGGGACTGGAGATGAAGTGTGGGGGGGGACAGAAGAGGTAGAAACCTGGGAGGTGACAGAAGAGGGAGAAACTTGGGAGGGGACGGGGGTGGAAGGCATAGTACGAGGAGGAGGGTGAATCTCCACACTTGTAATAGAGCCAGAGAGAGGGGAAGAACTAGGTACAGAGACTGGAAAGGTAACGTGTGGAGGTGGAAGAAGGGAAGGAAGGGGCAAAGAAGATTTGAGCAATGTGGATTTTTTGGACTTCTGAGTAGAGGGGCGATTGGTATTAGGTGTCGTACGAGGTCTTGTCGATACTGGGGCTTGTGAGGAAGGACGCGAAGATGCGAGAACAGACTGAGTTGTAGTCGGGACGTCAGAGCCAAGGACAGCAAAAGGATTAGATGCCGTAATGGCTATGGGAGGGGTAACAACAGAGGAGGCTGCAGAAGATGGGACCCCAGAAGTGGGGGGATGTTTGGAAACACGAGAATAAGAAACACGGGGTAGTCTCCCTTGGAGGCGGAGATGAGTAACTGCCATAGCATAAGGGAGACCTTCTGCCTCTTTGAGGCAACGGATTTCACGTTCATTTAAGTAGACCTGGCAACGGCGGGAGTACGAAGGGTGAGCTTCATTACAATTAAGGCAAGATGGAGGTTGACTGCAAGATGTATTAGAATGGTTGTCGGCACCACAGACTGGGCATTCGGCCATAGATCTGCAATATTTCGCTGGGTGACCAAAACGCCAGCAATTTCTACATTGTTGCGGTGTAGGTATCACCTTTCGAACTTGTAACCGATGTCCCGCGACATATACAGAGGACGGGAGTTCTCGGCTGTCAAAAGTTAAACGAGCCACATTGCAAGGGTAACGTCTCCGCCCCCGGGCAGGAAGGACATAAGTGTCTACTTTGAGGATTGGGAGATCCTGGAGTTCCAGCTGTTCAAAAATGTCATTGCCACATGACTGGAAATTCTGTTGGACTATGGTATGGGGCAGAATGACAGTACCACTACAAGAATTGAGAGAAAGATGTTTTTCAATAGTGATAGGAGTAGTATCGATATTCGAAAGGAGAGAAAGATCATGAGCTTGGGTAGCATTCTGGACAGTGACGATGCGCGTACCGCTCTTGAGAGCGTGAAATGAAATATCTCTGCCAACATGACGCAGGAGCGCTTTGGCAATACTATGGTCAGAAAGGTAGGCAGAAGAAGAAGTTGGTCTTAAAGTAAAGAATTTAGTCCATTGTGTGGTCCGAAATTGAGCGTGGAGAGGGAGTGCTTGACGTGTCGGTCGTTTCCGAGTAGAATGGGAAGGTAACGACGGAGCATCATCAAGAGATTGACGTTGGCGTTTAGGAGTAGGACCGGAGTTGGTCCGGCATGAAATGGGTGGGCGATTCGAAAATTGCCGTACCGTAGAGGGAGAAGCCGGAAGCATAGTCAAAGGAGAGCGGAGTTCAGACAAATCGAAGGAGTCAGTCGAAGCCCCGGTACCTGAAGCGGGTGAGGAAACAGCACCAGCAAGAGGTACAGGGGCATCAGGAGTGTCCGAAGAGTGGTCTAAACACAAGGCAGGGTCAGAATGGGGTGCGGTATCAAGAAGGGGCCCGGGGGTAGTGGTTTCATGGACTAGGGCTGCCATGGTTAGGTTACTCCTTTGCTTTTTGTTTTTAAGAAAAAAAAAGAAAGAAGAAAAGAAAATAAAAACAAAAAAAAGAATAAAAAAAGGGGGGAGCGGGGAGGAATAGTTCCCAGGAGGAATGAAAGGGCCGGAAATCTCCCTCCGCGCCCAAGAGGACTCGACACCGCTAGTAGCGCAGATGCAGCATGGAACCCGTGCCATACCCTACCCTTCATGCCAGTAAACCAGCAATCCGGGATAGCAACCTCACATCTGCCGAGCTACCTCGGTGGACAAAAGAGAGGGCGGCCGGATATCCGCCACAAAGCATACCTCCTTCAGCCACCACCCCCGGAATCCGAAAGGTGGCTTCCAGAGATACACCCGTCGCCCAAAAGACACCCAAAGCTACTCCGGGATACCGGAGAGGGATCGGGACATCCCTAGGCAATCCAGATTCCACGGCAAACTACGCCACCGCCAAGAAACCTCAACGGAATGGGATCGACCCCGGTGTCCTTTCCCCTACCTAGGAACTAGCGCGCCTGTGGGAGAAATCACGAAGGCTAAAAAGAGGAAGGGCAAAAGGGAGGGGTGAGGAGGAGGAGGAGGAATGGAAAAAGGGGAGGATGGGGAGGATGGGATAGGGGAGGGGAGAATGGGGGGTAATTAGGTTCGGTCTGAGGAAGAAGACCGACAGGGCTAATTCCTCAGACCAAGAGCCTCTTCACCACGCCAAGGAGCCCCCCTTGAAGAGTTCGGTATGCGAATGAATTTTCCCCTTAAGAAATAATGGAAATCAAATTAATCCGTGCAAGACACCCAAAAGTATGAAAAAAAAAATTTTTACCACATGAAATGTTAATTTTAATACACACAAACTGAAAAAGGCATGCACAATTACATGACACTTACTTTTATTGAAGATCTGGTGATGATTGATGGGATGGGAGGAGGGGAGAGAGTGTTAGTGTTTAGAAGGGGAATTCCCTTCCATTAAGACTTGAGGTGTCGAGTCCTTTTCTGGGGTTACTTCCCTTCTTCTTTTAATGCCACTAGGACCAGCTTCAGAGTCACTGGACTTCTTTCGCACAACATATCTGTCCATAGTGGCCTGTACCTCTCGTTCCTTTATGACTTTATGACTCGTTCCTTTATGACATTGTCAGTGTACAGGTTGCCAACACGGCTTGCAATAGCTGTGTGAGGGTGATTTTCATCAAAAAAGGTTTGCACTTCAAGCCATTTTGCACACATTTCCTTAATCTTTGTAGTAGGTAATTCCTTCAATTTCTCTCTCCCCTCCTTTGAACCAGTTTCCTCAGGTCTGGCCTCTTGCTGTTGAAGTTGATCTATCAGCTCATCAGTGGTTAGTTCTTCATTGTCCTCCTCCACCAACTCTTCCACATCCTCCCCACTAACCTCCAACCCCAAGGACTTCCCCAGTGCCACAATTGATTCCTCAGGGTTAGCCTCAAACCCTTCAAAATCCCTTTTGTCTACACATTCTGGCCACAGTTTCTTCCAAGCAGAGTTCAAGGTCTTCTTAGTCACTCCCTCCCAAGCCTTACCTATAAGGTTTATACAATTGAGGATATTAAAGTGATCTCTCCAAAAGTCTCTTAGAGTCAGTTGAGTTTCTGAGGTCACTACAAAGCACCTTTCAAACAGAGCTTTTGTGTACAGTTTTTTGAAGTTTGCAATAACCTGCTGGTCCATGGGCTGCAGGAGAGGAGTGGTATTAGGAGGCAAAAACTTCACCTTAATGAATTTCATGTCCCCATAAAGTCGCTCTGCCACGTCTGTAGGATGACCAGGGGCATTGTCTAACACCAGGAGGCACTTAAGTTCTAATTTCTTTTCAGTTAGGTAATCTTTCACATTGGGGGCAAATGCATGGTGTAACCAGTCATAGAAAAAGTCCCTAGTGACCCATGCCTTACTGTTTGCCCTCCACAGCACACACAAATTTTCCTTGAGGACATTCTTTTGCCTGAACGGTCTGGGAGTTTCAGAGTGATACACTAATAAAGGCTTCACTTTGCAATCACCAGTAGCATTGGAACACATCAACAAAGTAAGCCTGTCTTTCATAGGCTTATGTCCTGGGAGTGCCTTTTCCTCCTGAGTAATGTAGGTCCTGCTTGGCATTTTCTTCCAAAACAGGCCTGTTTCATCACAATTAAACACTTGTTCAGGTTTCAGTCCTTCACTGTCTATGCACTCCTTGAATTCCTGCACATATTTTTCAGCCGCTTTGTGGTCCGAACTGGCAGCCTCACCATGCCTTATCACACTATGTATGCCACTACGCTTCTTAAATCTCTCAAACCAACCTTTGCTGGCCTTAAATTCACTCACATCATCACTAGTTGCAGGCCTTTTTTTAATTAAATCCTCATGCAACTTCCTAGCCTTTTCGCTTATGATCGCTTGAGAAACGCTATCTCCTGCTAGCTGTTTTTCATTTATCCACACCAATAAGAGTCTCTCAACATCTTCCATCACTTGCGATCTCTGTTTCGAAAACACAGTTAAACCTTTGGCAAGAACAGCTTCCTTGATTGCCTTTCTGTTGCCCACAATAGTAGAGATGGTTGATTTGGGTTTCTTGTACAACCTGACCAGGTCGGCGATACTCACTCCACTTTCATACTTATCAATGATCTCTTTCTTCATCTCTATTGGAATTCTAACCCTTATTGCTGTAGGGTTGGAACTAGAAGCTTTCTTGGGGCCCATGGTCACTTATTTTCCAGATAAAGCACCGAAAACACTGTAATAATACGAAATATTCCGATTGTATGCTTGGATGTTACCACAGAGGCTGGCTGGTAAACAATGCCACCAGCGGAACATATGAGGCTGGCTCAGGCCGCACATTGGACGCGTCTCGGACAAAGGGCGCTGAGCGGGTTTTTGGGCGGTATGCGAGGCAAAATTTTAGCGATCAAAGCGTCCGGTATGCGGATTGTACGTTATGCAATGCGTCCGGTATGCGGGGGTCCACTGTACTGTATACAAGTGTACAATACTTTTTAAAATAAATCACTTGAAAATATCTAAATCTCAGTGAGTAAATTTTGTGGAATAATTATTTTAATTATTGAGTCATCAAATAGGAGACTATAAAATACCATATACATGTAAAATTATACAGCATATTCAAAATAATTCTGGCTAATCAGTTTCCTTGAATCCCTTGTAACTTTAAACACACAGAGATAACTTTTAATACAATTTTAAGGTGCCATCTGAAATTCCATTTACATAACATATAATAGGTACTGTAATCACATTACTGCACCATGTACTACTTTCACACACAGTCATTGACATATCTTCACAGAAGAAAAACTTCATAACAAAAGTAAGGGCACACAGAGCTAATAAAATGTGAATAAAGTGAGTTCTGCCTTTCAGTATAAATTATCTACATTATGTCAGGAACAGGAAGTCTGTGGTTATTCAATGTTCTCACAGCTGACAGTGAGGAAGTGGCTATACAATCACTTGTTCAGTTACCAGCCAAAGTGTTTAACCTGACTAGGCAAGCAACGTACAAATCACTCGCAGTGCAATACAAATTGCATTAAATATAATTTAATTAACAATCATTCATCTAACACCAAACTAGATACTGTAGGACCCCAACTAACAAACATCCGAGTTACAAATGTAGACATTTACAAACCAGTTAGTTTCCTAAGAATGTTGACCTGCAGTTACCAACACTGCAAACATGAAAACACATAACTGTACTGTGTTGAAAATAACAACTCAGTAATTTTTTAACAAATGCATTCATATTTTGTGTATGTTTCTTTTATACATTAAAAGATTTATGTACTAATAAATTATTTTTATTAAACTTAACTTTTTGACTGTTGCAAGCCCAATTCTGAAACTGTCTTCCTTTATTTTTTTTTATTTTTTTTTTTATTATCACACTGGCCGATTCCCACCAAGGCAGGGTGGCCTGAAAAAGAAAAACTTTCACCATCATTCACTCCATCACTGTCTTGCCAGAAGGGTGCTTTACACTACAGTTTTTAAACTGCAACATTAACACCCCTCCTTCAGAGTGCAGGCACTGTACTTCCCATCTCCAGGACTCAAGTCCGGCCTGCCGGTTTCCCTGAACCCCTTCATAAATGTTACTTTGCTCACACTCCAACAGCACGTCAAGTATTAAAAACCATTTGTCTCCATTCACTCCTATCAAACATGCTCACGCATGCCTGCTGAAAGTCCAAGCCCCTCGCACACAAAACCTCCTTTACCCCCTCCCTCCAACCTTTCCTAGGCCGACCCCTACCCCGCCTTCCTTCCACTACAGACTGATACACTCTTGAAGTTATTCTGTTTCGCTCCATTCTCTCCACATGTCCGAACCACCTCAACAACCCTTCCTCAGCCCTCTGGACAACAGTTTTGGTAATCCCGCACCTCCTCCTAACTTCCAAACTACGAATTCTCTGCATTATATTCACACCACACATTGCTCTCAGACATGACATCTCCACTGCCTCCAGCCTTCTCCTCGCTGCAACATTCATCACCCATGCTTCACACCCATATAAGAGCGTTGGTAAAACTATACTCTCATACATTCCCCTCTTTGCCTCCAAGGACAAAGTTCTTTATCTCCACAGACTCCTAAGTGCACCACTCACTCTTTTCCCCTCATCAATTCTATGATTCACCTCATCTTTCATAGACCCATCCGCTGACACGTCCACTCCCAAATATCTGAATACATTCACCTCCTCCATACTCTCTCCCTCCAATCTGATATCCAATCTTTCATCACCTAATCTTTTTGCTATCCTCATAACCTTACTCTTTCCTGTATTCACTTTCAATTTTCTTCTTTTGCACACCCTACCATATTCATCCACCAATCTCTGCAACTTCTCTTCAGAATCTCCCAAGAGCAGTGTCATCAGCAAAGAGCAACTGTGACAACTCCCACTTTATGTGTGATTCTTTATCTTTTAACTCCACGCCTCTTGCCAAGACCCTCGCATTTACTTCTCTTACAACCCCATCTATAAATATATTAAACAACCATGGTGACATCACACATCCTTGTCTAAGGCCTACTTTTACTGGGAAATAATTTCCCTCTTTCCTACATACTCTAACTTGAGCCTCATTATCCTCGTAAAAACTCTTCACTGTCTTCCTATGTCACAAAATATTTAAAAAAAAATTTTTTCTTACGAAAATGTTAGGATTAATTTGCCGAGTGTTTTAAGCCTAAAGAATTTTTTTGCGATCAGTACTTACTGAGATATAAAGCATAAATCTGGCAGAATATGAGCCGCATATGGCAACAGTGGCGAATGCCGCTCACCCAGTAAACTTTTTTTTACTCCCATTCGAAGGTTTCTTGTTTTTTCCACTACTTTATTTTTTTAGTTAACTTATGTGGCCTGCGAGACCAAAGAAAGGTGTAATGTACATATATACGCTCATTGTATGCAACACAATAAGCGCACAAACATTCTCAACAATATGTTTACAAAATTTGTTTACCCAAACAAATACAAAAAAATTTTTTATTACTATTGTTCTATAATACATATACAAATGTACAGCCACTAGACACTTTCCTAGAACTGCTGCAGCTTGTGGAATTCTTTGAAACATGGGTATTTTACACTCCTCACACACAAAACGAGTGTGTCTTCATTTTTGTGGGCGTTTTGTGGTATGTGCACAGACATAACACCTCTTCTGAGCAGTTTTCTTGATTGTAGTAGGAGGCAGTTGTATGGGGTAGTGATCACCAGGCCTCAGATGAGAGTGTGTGTTGATAATTTCATGGGCACTGGTCTATTACAGGTGTTGTTCCTTGGTACTTGAATATTATTTGTCTGATGACCGACAAACAAAATTCACCATATTTGGGTTTGTTGTTGGTCTTCAACTTATACATATAAACATTCAGCATGGAAATATCAAGAAAACGGAAAAAGAGTTTTATGTACCACTTATAACTCTTGCGAACACAATCAGCAAACCCAATCTGCATGTCACATTTGTCCACTAAGTGCATATTGAGGTTGTAGTCCATCACAGCTACAGGCTTTAGAATGGGTTTATTGGTCTCTCTATTCTGCCTGCCATTTCGTATTGGTGAACTGATGTCAACAATGTGACATCACGTTTGTCATGCCACCGAAATGCCATAATGTCATTGGCAGCAAACGTCTGCACCTCACCTCTGAGTGCCTGTGTCAGACTTAGGCATATGCTTATGATTTCCACCCACTGTGCCACACACGTCTGTCATGTTCACTTGCAAGAAATCACTGAGTAAGGGGCTTGTGTACCAGTTATCAGTTTACTATAAGATATGCCCCTTACCAAGATATGGCTCCATCATTGTTCTAACCACAGTCACCAGAGATACCCAATAACTTCCTGTTATCTCTCAATGTATTACTGCCAGTGTACACAATTATGTCCAAAACCAGACCACTTTTGTAATCACACAGTATAAATAACTTCATATCAAAGCATTTCCTCTTGCTTGGTATATACTGCTTGAATGAGTCTGCCTATGCACAAAATCAAAGACTCATCAATAACAAGCTTCCTGAAGGGATAAAAATACATACAGCATTTTTGTTTCAGGTACATAAATACATTCCTGATCTTATATAACCTGTCATTTCTGTCAGGCCTTGTTTTGTCCAAGAAATGTAGCAGAAATCAATTCACTGGTATAATATCACTAAAACCTGGGGTTGAAATCAGGCGGTCTGTCGACCAGTATGTGGTGACAGTGTGCTGATACACGTGTGGCATAAGTATTATTGTGGCAAAGAACAGGTACATCTCTGCCGCAGTTGTGTCCTTCCACTGGTGTAGCCGTGACCTTGGTGAAAGAATTGTGTTTGCCATGGTGTACTCGTAGTATGTGTTGCTTTCCCTGACAATAATTTCCATCAGGGGGTCATCGAAAAATAACTGAAAGCTTTCCAGTTCAGTGGCATTGTTCCCAAGTGTACACGATGGCCGTATTCCACTTTGTGTTTCATCAAAGTCATGGGGACTGGGGACAAAATTGGCATCTTCCTGCCAATCCCAGTTGCAGTCTGCTGGTGGGTACTGGATACTGACAGGTGGTTGTGGTTGTGCAGGTTGTGGGAGTGTGGGGGTGGTTGAGGCTGATTGTGGCTATGCGAAGTTAGCAGCGTGGCCCACTTCTGGTGCCACATGACTCATGCCACCACCAACACCTGCTTCCCCATGCACATTATGCATCCCCATTGTAACAATATCATCATCTTCACTATCAGTTCATGGTGTAAGACCACGGGATGTACTCCGAGATTTACTCCTTTTCCTTGGAATGGCATATGGAACACTACCAGAACACATCCTGTGTCGTTCATACTGCTGCTTCACTGGAGAATGTCCCCCCCCCCCTCACTGTCACAACTCGAACTGCTTTCAGTAGCTTGGAAATCACTATCACTTTCACTGCTCACATCCGAGTCCTGTACATGGGGAAATAGTTTACTCTTTCATCCTGGTACAGGTGAACGTGAATTAGACACCCTAGCACCAGAGGTGGAAGGTTGTGGGTCATCTGGGTTTTCATCACTAATTATGTTATCCTGGGCACTTCTTTTGGTCACACCCTCATGAAAACCATGGCATTCACTTTCACTGGCACTTCCATTGCTGTTAGAACTATCACTTGGGAACAGAAGACCTCCAATTCGGAGAGGAGTAAGGTACTTCTTACTGCGATGCATCGTGAACAAAGACTACTAAAATGGCATTCCCACAATGCGGCAATGAGTCCCCAATTTTTTTCATACTGTGCACACCCATCACGCAGACCCATTCTCTCACATGTACGCCTACCAGCTTTCTTCTGCTTGATTTGAAGCTGCTAGAATTTACACGTATTAATACGTCAAAAACATTGGCTCGTAAGACGTATATGTATGACCAAAACAGTCAAAGGGTTAATTACATATATTCTTTTTTCTCTATTGTTATTTTACATTATGCATTAATATTTTCTTTGTATTCATGTTATGTGAGTGTGTTGGGGGACATTTATTTGGCAGAGATTGGTCAAGAACTGCAAATTTAATAATGATGTTCTCTTAGGGTGTGTCCAGTTCCTGTCCAGTTAAGTGCAGCCAGTACCTACACTTCCCCTCATCATATTGACTTTCACACCACACACACAACCATAATAGTAAGACTGAGAGTATACATAGTGTGTTGTCGGACACAATGAGAGGGAGGGAGCATGAGAGAGAGGAACAAAGGGAGTCAGAGGATGACAGACAGGGAATAGGAGTGGAGAGATCGAGAAAGTGAGCAATACAATAAAGTTCAATTTTTATTTCTTTATGCAGTACAAATAATGTAGTAAAACATTAGAATGCATTTTGAGCAAACTAATCAGGGAAGGAAAAGAGAGAGGGAGATAAGCAGGAGAGAGAAAGGGAGGGAGCAGTAGGGAAGTAGGAAGCAGGAGAGAGGGGGGTATACATTATTATTATTATTATAATAAAACAGAAGCGCTAAGCCACAAGGGCTATACAGCGCTGCAGGGTAGGGAAGGAAGCGAGGGTATTGGATGGCAGAAGGGGGAGGAGGGTATACAATCTTGCTGCTGCCCATACTGACATTTCTCTCAACATCTCTACTATACCATACATATATACATAACAGTAAGGGAGTGGTGAGCAAGTGCAAAGTGTTGTTTCAGATGCAATGGGAGAGGGAGGTAAGGAATGGGGGAGAGAGAGGTAGAGAATGGAAGAGAGGGTGGTTAGGAAATGAGTTACAGGGAATGGAATGGAGTGGATGGAAAAGAAATAGAGGTATTTATTTGAGTACTATACATTACTTTTAATGCCATTTTATAAATACAAAATATTATGGCAAAAGAATGAATCTTCAATGAAAATGTGGGTGTCTATGAGAATACAAACTAAATCCCCAACACAAGTTATGAATGACTTCTCAGAAAACAAAGTTTGTAAGAGGGGACCCCTAATCAAAACCAAGAAATTTGATACTGTAAATAATTTACTTTAGTTAACTATGTACAGAACATCCATTTATAAGGCTGTTAAAAATAATCTTCAGTATACTTTAAGTTCAATAACTAATATACATATCTAAGTCATATTCCCATATGCAATATATTATCTAAATATTTCTGATAAATTTATATACTGCACAGTCAAACATTTATTCTATATGTGATCATTTGGGTTAAATCACTTGTTTCGATATAAATCTCTCACTTCCTCTTACAGATCTGTCAGTACATTTCAGTTTAAATGGAGAGGTGCTACCTTATGGAGAGCATTACATGCCATAATAGTGCTCCCTGGTCACACAGTTCCAAGTGCCAAAAGTAAATATGCATTTTGTTATCCCAAATTCACATAGAAATTAATTTAAGGAAAATTTAGTCTATAGGGTGACAAAAGGCAATGTCCCTTATCCCCTTACATGTAGAGGATACATCATATGAATACATTGCAGGGCCCTAAATATTTCTAATGTATGAATGTATACTGCAATTAGCAAGGTAACAATGGAATTTTCTGTTTAAAAGAAACAATTTTTATTCACAGAAGTGTGGACACTTTATGCTGAAGTTAATTCTGGAAAATAAATTAGTTCATGCATTTGTTATTAAACTACAAGTCTGGTATTTCTGTATGGAGGTAGTAGAACAGAGTTGAGCTTCTGGCACTTATCAATGAACTACTCTACAGAAAGGAATAAGATATAACCTTTTTTTTATTACCGATTCTTCTTTCAACAAACCAGCCATATCCCACCGAGGCAGGGTGGCCCAAAAAGAAAAATGAAAGTTTCTCTCTATAAATTTAGTAATTTATACAGGAGAAGGGGTTTACTAGCCCCTTGCTCCCGGCATTTTAGTCGCCTCTTATGACACACACGGCTTATGGAGGAGGAATTCTGTTCCACTCCCCATGAAAATTGATTCTTATCTTTGGATATATATCACAGTTGTGCCAATTTATAGTCTGTTGTAAATTTTCCACTATTCTTTGTCCTTTTCTTTTTCCCTTGTGCCTTTCCTTACATTTCTTTTCCCTACTACTGTATGTGAATGTACTTGTTGAGGCCAGTTTTTGTTCCTTCTACATGTTCATATATGTAATATATATAAGTGGCAACTTTTATTTTTGCCAGATCACATGTGGAATTCTTTGATTTTTTTTTTCCAAATCTCAAAACTCTTAAAGGTATAAGGTGGATGCTATGATTATAAAATAACAGACAATTTTGTAATTAACTGACTTTTTACACTGATTCTGAATCAAAAGACCTAGTTGATTTTGTCTTGTACTTCCAAAGCACATTGAGGTGAAGTCCATTAAACTGAGAATTCACTGTACTTCAAATGTCTGGGTAAAATTCTAATGTGTCTGTCTCATCAGGAAAAGATTTTTCTCAGAGAGAGAACAGGACTCAATAGGTACATATATTTTCTCTTACTTTTGCTTGTGTTTGTAATTAAGTATCAGTTAATGCCCATAATTAATTGCCTATATAATATGTTCCTTATAGGTAGTAGGTTGGTAGACAGCAACCACCCAGGGAGGTACTACCGTCCTGCTAAGTGAGTGTAAAACAAAAGCCTGTAATTGTTTTACATGATGGTAGGATTGCTGGTGTCCATTTTTTGTCTCATAAACATGCAAGGTTACTTCTACTTACACTTAGGTCACACTACACATACATGTACAAGCATATATATATACACACACCCCTCTGGGTTTTCTTCTATTTTCTTACGAGTTCTTATTCTTGTTTATTTCCTCTTATCTCCATGGGGAAGTGGAACAGAATTCTTCCTCCGTAAGCTATGCATGTTGTAAGAGGCGACTAAAATGCCAGGAGCAAGGGGCTAGTAACCCCTTCTCCTGTATAAATTACTAAATTTAAAAAGAGAAACTCTTGTTTTTCTTTTTGGGCCACCCTGCCTTGGTGGGATATGGCCAGTTTGTTGAAAAAAAAAATATGTTCCTGTTACTTTCTTAAACCATGTTTAAATTAAGTCCATGGGATTAAAAATCATCTTATTGTAACAAATATTATGCCTGATTAGTAATTATAAGTAGATGTATATAGATGCTGAACAAATCCTTTATTCCCCCACACTGGCGACACATGAGAAAGACATCTGTATTACTCTCCCCACTCAGGCAGGTGCTGACACTAGACACTGCCACACCTCAAACTGACAATGTGTAACATGTTTTTTGTGATTATGTACTTCCTAAGCATAATACTCAAAACCTCACAAAGCCATGGCTATAAGTGGAAGGAGCTTTTGCCCTGCTATTAAACATATTCAAAACAATGAAGTAAAATTGTGACAACAAATGGAGAAGTGACTTTAAACTGAAAACAACTAGCAGTTTTGTGATGTAACAAGCATAGTGTCCAGCCATAACAAATACCTGGCCTGTACTCAATTGAAGGCTCTGGGGGTTAAATTCATAATACTGTACAGTATTAAATTAGAACAATCAATATAAATATTAATATGGTTAATACCAGAGAAATACTGTAATTATATTTGCAATTAAGAGCTGAGAGCTCATCACAGTGAGAGTTTGAATCACCTTCCAATCAACATTACCTAATGGTGACAGAGTACTCAATGAGTATGAGAACCCACAGCTGGCTTTAAGTGAGATATAATATAGAGTAGACTATGCACCAACTGGAAGCAGGCAGACTACACAAGATTGTCTTAATGCTATTATAAAAGTGCAACCATAAAAGTTATAGCATGGAAAGATCATTGCTAATTACCCTCAACAAATTTTGAAAAACTTAAGTTATGTGCAAAATTTGGGTGGTTCCCTTAGATTTTCTAAATCTACTCGCCTGGCCATGAGTGGTACTTAACGTCCCCAGCCTCAGACTCTTCTTGTTGAGCAAGTCACATCCACTAGACAGCATTAGTCTTACCTAATTCATGTTTTCCAAAATTTACATACTTTATGAACACTTAATGTATATAAAAAACATGCATTAAGTTTGAAGAGAATATTCAGTTCATTAAGAGAAAAACTATTTGGATTAACTCTAAAGGTTAGCAACCCAGTATCATAATTGATCTATGTAAAGTAAAAGGACACAAGTGCAATTAATGTGACATTTTATTGTGGCAACGTTTCGCTCACCAGGAGCTTTGTCAAGCTGTTACAAACAATACATGGACACAGAGGGTATATATAGGCTTAGAGTGAGGTGCAATGCTAGTGGTAGTAGTAGTAGTGATACAATATGGTAGAACAATTAACTTGCACATGAGTAAAAGGATATAAAATTAAATACAAAATGGAAATTGACACAGTTACTTCTTGCTGATGATACTGTGCTTATGGGAGATTCTAAAGAAAAATTGCAAAGGGTAGTGGACGAGTTTGGGAGTGTGTGTAAAGGTAGAAAGTTGAAAGTGAACATAGAAAAAAGTAAGGTGATAAGGGTATCAAATGATTTAGATAAAGAAAAATTGGATATCAAATTGGGGAGGAGGAGTATAGAAGAAGTGAATGTTTTCAGATATTTGGGAGCTGACGTGTCAGCGGATGGATTTATGAAGGATGAGGTTAATCATAGAATTGATGAAGGAAAAAAGGTGAGTGGTGTGTTGAGGTATATGTGGAGACAAAAAATGTTATCTATGGAGGCAAAGAATGGAATGTATGAAAGTATAGTGGTACCAACACTCTTATATGGGTGTGAAGCTTGGGTTGTAAATGCTGCAGCGAGGAGGTGGTTGGAGGCAGTGGAGATGTCTTGTCTAAGGGCAATGTGTGGTGTAAATATTATGCAGAAAATTCAGTGTGTGGAAATTAGGAGAAAGTGTGGAGTTAATAAAAGTATTAGTCAGAGGGCTGAAGAGGGGTTGTTGAGGTAGAATGACATGGAGAACGTATAAATCTGTAGGGAAAGGAAGGCGGGGTAGGGGTCGTCCTCGAAAAGGATGGAGGGAGGGGGTAAAGGAGGTTTTGTCGGCAAGGGGCTTGAACTTCCAGCAAGCGTGCATGAGGGTGTTAAATAGGACTGTATGGAAATGAATGGAATTTGGGACCTGACGAGCTGTTGGAGTGTGAGCAGGGTAATATTTATTGAAGGGATTCAGGGAAACCGGTTATTTTTATATAGCCGGACTTGAGTCCTGGAAATGGGAAGTACAATGCCTGCACTTTAAAGGAGGGATTTGGGATATTGGCAGTTTGGAGGGATATGTTGTGTATCTTTATACGTACAGTACAGTATATGCTTCTAAACTGTTGTATTCTGAGCACCTCTGCAAAAACAGTGATTATGTGTGAGTGAGGTGAAAGTGTTGAATGATGAAAGTATTTTTGGGGGGGAGATTTTCTTTCTTTTTGGGTCACCCTACCTTGGTGGGAGACAGCCGACATGTTAAAAAAAGAAAAAAAATGTATTTCTATTGGAGGTTGAATTAGAGAAGGCCTGTTTCGGTGTTCATCCTCTGTAATGTGCTTGTGTAGCATTAGCAGAAGAGACTATGTGGTGCACTGAACATTTCTAAAGTACTTTCACAAGCTAACACTAGAGTCACCATAGCTTCCAGCACTTCAATAAAGGATCTAACCAGGCCAAAATCCAAGCACCATGAACCAGTCAACGCAGGAGTTTACACTATACCCTGTGGAGGCTGCGACAAGATTTATGAAGGTGAAACAGCAAGAAACCTCGACACCCACTTCAATGAACACATTTATGCATGTAGGAACGATAACTTTAACAACGCCTGCATACAACACCGAAATTCCACCAATCATCTCATGAAATTCAGGGATGCCCAATTAGTGATCCAAGAAACTAATTTCCGCAGATGCAAGTGCCTTGAATCATCATTAATCGCTGTTTCTAATACAATTAAACAAAACAAAGGCAGTTTCACCATCTCTGAAGTCTTAGCAAGAATCCTCCTGAAAACAGTAAACCCTGCCACCGCATAGTCTCTTCTGCTAATGCTACACAAGCACATTACAGAGGATGAAACAGGCCTTCTCTAATTCAACCTCCAATAGAAATATTTGTCTATTATTTTTATGCTACCCAAGTAATACATTTTATATCCTTTTACTCATGTGCAAGTTAATTGTTCTACCATATTGTATCACTACTACTACTACACTTCTACTACCACTAGCACTGCACCTGACTCTAAGCCTATATATACCCTCTGTGTCCATGTATTGTTTGTAACAGCTTCATAAAGCTCCTGGAGAGTGAAGCGTTGCCACAATAAAATGTCACATTAGTTGCACTTATGTCCTTTTACTTTACATACTGTTGGTAATTATACCAACATATATACATAAGTGATCTAATTACACATTCCAGTGCTTTTACCAGTGGTGTACTGTACTTCAGCTGTATTTCTACAACTGCTGAACATCTTGGCAACTGGTAATAAAGAATGAACAAGTGTTTGAATGAGAAAGTTGTAACAGAAGTAAAGTATACATTCACTGAAGTGTAGTCATGACACTCTCAACCCAAACACTGCATTTTACAAACATTAACCACACCTTGCTAGGTAAGAAAACTTAATCTACTCGACTATTAAAGTGAGGGAAGAGGTATTGGTAAATCTCTTTCCCTATTATATTATCCAATTATGAACAAAGCAATAATATTTTGAGAGGGAGATTACACCATCTTATTTCCCCACTGACTCTGGTTCAGCCAAACCATGTGGTATTATTTTCTCTCACTAAAAATGACATTACCAGCCTCTCATGTATAGATCATACAAAATAAAATCTATACAGATAATTCAGGTATATGTTCAAGAATTGGATATAGAATGACTTTCAAAATAGTAGTGGCAAATTGTAAATAATTCACCAAACAGAGGATTTAAGATTCATGAGAATTGTATAAAAAACCTGCAGTCATGGTCACAGTGGCACATATGTTAGCCTTCCTAATGTGTAAAAAAGTACAATCAGTTGGATAAATCTTATTAGGCTTGAATGATACAGTGGATAGCACATTAGCCTGCTAGTTTTCGGACTGGTTTGCTACGGATTCAAACAATCTGTTCTGTGAATTAGATATAGAAAACTGGTATCTCACAATATTGCTGGGAGCCAAAGCTAAAATTGGCACTGTCTCTCCACAGGTCCCAGATATAGCTCATTACTGCATTACTTACAACACAAAGAGGGAAGCTGATGCTGCTTCCTCCATGTATATCAGAGGATAAACATTGCTACATTAAACATGAACCTGGTGGGCCCACATTAACCTTCACATTCTTTAAATGCTTTAAGTAATGACTAACAGAATGTAAGTTAAAATGTACTATTTCTGACATATTCAGATGGTTTATAAAAAGTTGTTTGCATTTTTTATGGTCTCTGGGTCTCTGGCATGTCACACTATTGTTGTCTTGTGTTTTTCAAAGCAGTTAGCACTAATTTAGATTAGAGGCCGATTGTCAGGAATGTAAAATGCGCTCTAACAAATGGTCTACTGTAGTCTGTAGTCTACTCAGGAAATAAGATTTTAGCCAGTAATGTAGGAAGGAAAGTTATATGTACCTTAAGAGATTACTGGCTATTTAGGTACCACGTAATGAGTATTATCCCGTGGGTGTTTATGGGGTTTTATTTTAAACCTTTCTGATCGACCACTTGGCATTCTGTTTAGTAGTGAGCACATGATCATTTCTTTATACTACTAATAGAATATTCAATTCTCTTGTATTCATTGTAACGACTACCGAAGAGACTGTATATATGGTACTCAATTAGTCATTGCCTTGTTAATCTTAAAATAGTCTTAAGGTTTTCCAAAATGCTCTGCACATAAAGGGGCTTTCTGCATGCACACCTAAATGTCATTCACCTCTGTCCAAACATTGTTTCATGTTGCAATAAAGACTTATCTTAATCTATACAGGACCTGCCAATCAGGTATGCCGCTCCTACTGCATCACATAATACTTCTTTATTTTTAAATTATTTTACAAAGCCATATGTTTTAGCCTATGGCTCATGTTTTTGGGGTTCGTGATTATTAATTGCAATTTAACCTCTAACTGTTGAAGCTTTCCAAAAAACTATGTATTCATTAATTACATTTTTTAATTACATCTATTTTTTTATTCATCAAATAGGCCATATCCCACTGAGGTAGGGTGACTAAAAAAAAAAAAACAAATTTTCTCTTCTTAAATTTAGTCACGTATACAGGAGAAGGGGTTACTAGCCCCTTGCTCCCAGCATTTCAGTTGCCTCTTACAACATGCATGGCATAAGGAGGAAGAATTCTGTTCCATTTCCCCATGCAGAATCACGTACATGCATATATTTTTTATACGTATTTTTATACGTAATGAAAATAGTTTGTTAGATTATATATTGGTGGATAAAAGGTTGATAGGTAGGCTTCAGGATGTACATGTTTATAGAGGGGCAACTGATATATTGGATCATTATTTAGTTGTAGCTACAGTTAGAGTAAGAGGTAGATGGGACAAAAGGAAAATGGCAACAATAAGTAAGAGAGAGGTGAAAGTGTAAAAACTAAAGGAGGAAGAAGTTCGGGTAAGATATTAGCAACTATTGGCAGAAAGGTGGGCTGGTGCAAGTATGAGTAGTGGGGATGGGGGGTTGGAATAGTTTTAAAAATGCAGTATTATTATTATTATTATTATTATAATCAAAAAGAAGCGCTAAGCTACAAGGGCTATACAGCACTGCAGGGTAGGGAAGGAAGCGAGGGTATTGGGCGGTAGAAGAGGGGAGGGATGATCAGTAGGTTACAGAAAACAGCGGGGCAGGGGAGAGTGCGGGGGTAGAGGACAGCAAGAGATTGAAGTAGAAAGGGCTGAAGGTATCATCAGAGTTTGTGAAGTAGTCAGTTGTTGTCAAAAAGTCAATGAGAGAGTCCGGATGAAAGGTGGGTCCATCAGCGAGAAGGGAAGGTAAAGAGAGAGCAGCGGAGCGAAGACAACATTGGAGGTATATTCTGCATGCTCGTTGATAAAGTGGGCAGTCTAATAGAATGTGGCTAACCGATAATGGAACCTGACAATTCTCACAGAGAGGAGCAGGGCGCCTTTCCATGAGATAACCATGAGTAAGACAAGTATGCCAATGCGAAGACGGGAGAGAGTGGTCTCCCAACCTCGACACTGGTGACAAGAAGACGGCCAGTAACCTATACTCAGCTTAATAGATTGAAGTTTGTTACCGAGCAGAGTAGACCAACGTTGTTGCCAACGGGTGTGAAGGTGGGTAGTTATTGCAGCAAAATAGTTCGTAAATGGAACACCTCTATATGAAACTGGTAGGTCATGTACTGCTGACCGCGCAGCAGTGTCTGCCTGTTCATTGCCCTGTACGTCAACATGACCAGGGACCCAACAAAAAACAATATCTTTATGCCCTGAAGAGATGCGGCGTAGCCAAAGTTGGATACGGAGGACTAAGGGGTGAGGTGTATCAAATTTCTGTATAGCCTGTAAAGCACTAAGGGAGTCTGAGACAACCACAAATAATGACACAGGCATAGATGCAATATGGATAAGTGCTGCAAGAATGGTATACAATTCAGCAGTAAAGATACTAGCCGAAGATAGTAAATGTCCTCGTACGATGCTGTCCTGAAACACTGCTGCAAATCCTACGCCATCAGAAGACTTAGAGCCATCTGTGTACACTGCAATGGCATGAGAATGAGACTGGAAGTGGTCAAGAAAAAGAGACCGGGAAGCTACCGTAGACAGTTGGGCTTTCGAGTAAGGGAGTGAGAAAGAACAGACTCGAACAGCTGGAACTTCCCAGGGGGGTAGGGAAAAGTGAGATGCTACATGAACATAGAAAGGTGGTAATTGAAGAGAAGACAAGAGCGAATGTAGGCGAAGGGAGAAGGGACGGAGCAAACAGGGGCGGCGAACAAATAAAGAATATCTACTAATATCAGTGACCATTCTATAAATGGAAGGATTGCGGAGATCATGAGAGCGTACATAGTAGCGAAGGCAATGGGCATCACGGCGATCGGATAAGGATGGAACGTTCGCTTCTGCATAGAGGCTCTCGACAGGGGAAGAGCGAAAAGCACCAAGGCATAAACGTAATCCTTGGTGATGAATGGGGTTAAGGCTAGAGAGAGTAGCAGGAGATGCCGCTGAATAGATCTGGTCACCATAATCAAGTTTTGATAAGATAAGGGTGGAATGTAGGCGAAGGAGGGTTCGACGATCAGCTCCCCATGAGAGACGAGCAAGGGTTTTAAGGAGGTTCAGCCGGCTGTGGCAAGTTGCCTTCAGAGAGGTAATGTGAGGTTTGGGAGTGTGTGTAAAGGTAGAAAGTTGAAAGTGAACATAGAAAAAAGTAAGGTGATAAGGGTATCAAATGATTTAGATAAAGAAAAATTGGATATCAAATTGGAGAAGAGGAGCATGGAAGAAGTGAATGTTTTCAGATATTTGTGAGTTGACATGTCAGAGGATGGATTTATGAAGGATGAAAAAAAAAAAAAAAAAAAAAAAAAAAAAGGTTAACCATAGAATTGATGTAGGTAAAAAGGTGAGTAGTGCATTGAGGTATATGTGGAGACAAAAAACATTATTTATGGAGGCAAAGAATGGAATGTATGGAAGTACAGTGGTACCAACACTCTTATATGGGTGTGAAGCTTGGGTTGTAAATGCTGCAGCGAGGAGGTGGTTGGAGGCAGTGGAGATGTCCTGTCTAAAGGCAATGTGTGGTGTAAATATTATGCAGAGAATTCAGTGTGTGGAAATTAGGAGAAGGTGTGGAGTTAATAAAAGTATTAGTCAAGAGGGCTGAAGAAGAGTTGTTGAGGTGGTTTGGTCATTTAGAGAGAATGGATCAAAGTAGAATGACATGGAGAGCGTATAAATCTGTAGGGAAAGGAAGGTGGGTTAGGGGTCGTCCTCAAAAAGGTTGGAGGGAGGGGTAAAAGAGGTTTTGTGGGCGAGGGGCTTGAACTTCCAGCAAGCATGCGTGAGTGTGTTAGATAGGAGTGAATGAAGACGAATGGTATTTGGGACTTGACGATCTGTTGGAGTGTGAGCAGGGTAATATTTAGTGAAGGGATTCAGAGAAACCGGTTATTTTTATATAGCTGGACTCGAGTCCTGGAAATGGGAAGTACAATGCCTGCACTTTAAAGGAAAGGTTTGAGATATTGGCAGTTTGGAGGGATATGTTGTATATCTTTATATGTGTATGCTCCTGAACTATCGTGTTCTGGGCACCTCTGCAAAAACAGTGATTATGTATGAGTAAGGTGAAAGTGTTGAATGATGAAAGTTTTTTCTTTTTTGGGATTTTCTTTCTTTTTGGGTCACCCTGCCTCTGTGGGAGATGCCGACTTGTTGAAAAAAAAAATTATATATAAATTTAAATGATTTTGCATCTTGTATAGCATCTCACGGGTATGCAGTACATCCTTAAGAACATCTCCTAACTAATTTTGTTAGTGAAAGTGTACTGAGCCACAGTACAGTAAAGTCTGTCACATCCTTCATTAGGGCAGATCATTTCAACATATGGTACTCACAACAAGATGCCAATTATCAAGTCTTATATACAGGTAATAATATTTGTCTATGCAAATCAGTAAATACAATACAGTACTGTACTGACAAGAAAAAGTATGATTATGAAAGATGCAACTTTCATTTGCCCTTCAAAGTTTAAAGATCATAAATTTCCTACTGCCATTCAGTGAATAAAATATTCATTATAGAAAAATATAATCCAAATTAAAATTTGTCTAAATTACAAAGGAATTTTGAACAAGTTCAAAATATTTTCAAAATTCGACTAATCAGTAAATCTTTTGGTTTGATGCTTGAGTTACAACAAGTTGAAATTCCACACCATTGTGAATGTAAAAGCATAAAAGAGAGGAATTTTATGTTAACCAACTCATAGTTCTCACAGGTGTTTCACACCTATGAAAACTATGAGTGAGATACTACCACTACTCTGCTAGGTCATTAAACCAAATCCAAACCAGACCTCATCAATGTATCTTTGAGTTGTGATAGGCCTCACTCTTGCTCAGTCATTAGCAGTCTTGTAAAAAGCTGCTTAGGGCAAAAGCAGAAGAATATTACAACCTAAAGACAGAAGTAACAGGTTAAATTCAAACTGTTTAATGATCAATAAAAGTAGCATCATCTCCTCACACCCATACTTCCATGAGAATTTTGGTTAAATTCCTATACAATACTACCTCTTCATGAGTTAGCTGCTGGCAGCCTACATTATTTTACTTACAAAAATAACAACAAAACATAGAAACAATAACTGTAGTATTCCCTGAGGAAATGCCCAAATGTGGCATGCAGTGTCCAACACTCAAGATACTTGTCTATTATTACACAAGGTGAATGAGCAATTTCCTAGTATGACATGGTACTCAAACAAGTTCTCCATCTGTTAACTGACTGATGAACAAGACACTAAATAAAAAAGAATCAGAGGTAATAATATATCTCTTTAACTATATAGTACTGCATGGTACATGTATTTTAGTCACATACAGCACTACAAGGCCCACATGGGTTTGGTGCATTTTTGTGAATTCCTGAATAATAAAAAATCATATACAGTAATGTATATGAAAACAATGACTAGGTTTAAATAGCCAACAAGGAAAATAATATAACAACTTAACTGAACTTACTAGTCCATTACACTAAAGTTTTGGATCACCATTTAAGATACAATGTGTGTCTGCTGAAGTGTGACTATCTTGATCGTATATACATTCTTCCTCGGCTTTACAAGTAATGCTGTATATTACTTGATTCTTCTTAAACGATGGGCTGTAGAGATCCGTTGATTCTATTTGGACTCCATTCCTACGGCACTCAAGGAAGCGTTCAGCAAAGAATCTGTTTGTGTCATGGACATATGGATGCTTTACATAGTCTTGAAGCTGAAAGGAGTGTAATAGCTTAGGACACGAATAATAAATTTGCTTTACATTAAATCAAGTACAAGTTAGACAAAATATTTTAAAAAAAGAACTACACTCAGCCTCAGTGGGAGATGCTGTTGTAATAAAAAAAAAAAAAAAATTTGACAAGAATACTACAGTACTACTGCAAAGTTCATATTATGCCTAGAATTTCTGGCAGTACTACGAATGATGATGATAAAACTCAAATTAATGGATTACAGACAATGTAATAATAGTGTAATTTATTTTTTAAATATACCAGTCATCTCCCACCAAGGTAGGGTGACCACCTCCCCCCAAAAAAGGGGAGGGGAAACACATTCACCATCATTCATTCAACAGCTATCTAGCCAGAAGTGTGCTGACATTAGTTCAGAAAAAAATGCCAAAAATTCACCTGATGTGCAGGGGGGCAGGTTATACTAACCGTGATGTCATCACAAGAAATGTTGTAGTGACTATAATTCATTGTAGAAACATCTGGAGTTTACCTGGAGAGAGTTCCGGGGGTCAACGCCCCCGCGGCCCGGTCTGTGACCAGGCCTCCTGGTGGATCAGAGCCTGATCAACCAGGCTGTTGCTGCTGGCTGCACACAAACCAACATACGAGCCACAGCCCGGCTGATCCGGAACTGACTTTAGGTGCTTGTCCAGTGCCAGCTTGAAGACTGCCAGGGGTCTGTTGGTAATCCCCCTTATGTGTGCTGGGAGGCAGTTGAACAGTCTCGGGCCCCTGACACTTATTGTATGGTCTCTTAACGTGCTAGTGACACCCCTGCTTTTCATTGGGGGGATGGTGCATCGTCTGCCAAGTCTTTTGCTTTCGTAGTGAGTGATTTTCGTGTGCAAGTTCGGTACTAGTCCCTCTAGGATTTTCCAGGTGTATATAATCATGTATCTCTCCCTCCTGCATTCCAGGGAATACAGGTTTAGGAACCTCAAGCGCTCCCAATAATTGAGGTGTTTTATCTCCGTTATGCGCGCCGTGAAAGTTCTCTGTACATTTTCTAGGTCGGCAATTTCACCTGCCTTGAAAGGTGCTGTTAGTGTGCAGCAATATTCCAGCCTAGATAGAACAAGTGACCTGAAGAGTGTCATCATGGGCTTGGCCTCCCTAGTTTTGAAGGTTCTCATTATCCATCCTGTCATTTTTCTAGCAGATGCAATTGATACAATGTTATGGTCCTTGAAGGTGAGATCCTCCGACATGATCACTCCCAGGTCTTTGACGTTGGTGTTTCGCTCTATTTTGTGGCCAGAATTTGTTTTGTACTCTGATGAAGATTTAATTTCCTCATGTTTACCATATCTGAGTAATTGAAATTTCTCATCGTTGAACTTCATATTGTTTTCTGCAGCCCACTGAAAGATTTGGTTGATGTCCGCCTGGAGCTTTGCAGTGTCTGCAATGGAAGACACTGTCATGCAGATTCGGGTGTCATCTGCAAAGGAAGACACGGTGCTGTGGCTGACATCCTTGTCTATGTCGGATATGAGGATGAGGAACAAGATGGGAGCGAGTACTGTGCCTTGTGGAACAGAGCTTTTCACGGTAGCTGCCTCGGACTTTACTCTGTTGACGACTACTCTCTGTGTTCTGTTAGTGAGGAAATTATAGATCCATCGACCGACTTTTCCTGTTATTCCTTTAGCACGCATTTTGTGCGCTATTACGCCATGGTCACACTTGTCGAAGGCTTTTGCAAAGTCTGTATATATTACATCTGCATTCTTTTTGTCTTCTAGTGCATTTAGGACCTTGTCGTAGTGATCCAATAGTTGAGACAGACAGGAGCGACCTGTTCTAAACCCATGTTGCCCTGGGTTGTGTAACTGATGGGTTTCTAGATGGGTGGTGATCTTGCTTCTTAGGACCCTTTCAAAGATTTTTATGATATGGGATGTTAGTGTTATTGGTCTGTAGTTCTTTGCTGTTGCTTTACTGCCCCCTTTGTGGAGTGGGGCTATGTCTGTTGTTTTTAGTAACTGTGGGACGACCCCTGTGTCCATGCTCCCTCTCCATAGGATGGAAAAGGCTCGTGATAGGGGCTTCTTGCAGTTCTTGATGAACACAGAGTTCCATGAGTCTGGCCCTGGGGCAGAGTGCATGGGCATGTCATTTATCGCCTGTTCGAAGTCATTTGGCGTCAGGATAACATCGGATAGGCTTGTGTTAATCAAATTTTGTGGCTCTCTCATAAAAAATTCATTTTGATCTTCGACTCTCAGTCTGGTTAGCGGCTTTCTAAAAACTAAGTCATATTGGGACTTGAGTAGCTCACTCATTTCCTTGCTGTCATCTGTGTAGGACCCATCTTGTTTAAGTAGGGGCCCAATATTGGACGTTGTTCTCGATTTTGATTTGGCATAGGAGAAGAAATACTTTGGGTTTCTTTCGATTTCATTTATGGCTTTTAGTTCTTCCCGCGATTCTTGACTCCTAAAGGATTCTTTTAGCTTAAGTTTGATGCTTGCTATTTCTCTGACCAGTGTCTCCCTACGCATTTCAGATATATTGACCTCTTTTAGCCGCTCTGTTATTCTTTTCCGTCGCCTGTAAAGGGAGCGCCTGTCTCTTTCTGTTTTACATCTACTCCTCCTTTTTCTTAGAGGAATAAGCCTTGTGCATACATCGAGTGCCACCGAGTTAATCTGTTCTAGGCATAAGTTGGGGTCTGTGTTGCTTAGTATATCTTCCCAGCTTATATCGGTTAGGACTTGGTTTACTTGGTCCCACTTTATGTTTTTGTTATCATACGATGATGAGACACCAAAATGTTGCCAGATTGTTGAACTATTTTTCTGTAAGCTTAGCTATTTTATTTAAATTTTTTTTTCACCTGCCTGCACCGTGTGGTTTGTCCCTTGCTATACACTGAGTGTAGTGCTTGGCAGGCAGCAAATGCAAATTTTTATTTTTGGAACTTCCTGGAAATTTAATTTTTTGAACATTTTCGATCCACACTTGGTTAAATCCACAGATGCGAAACCTGTGAATATGAAGGGCCTGGAGTACATATACCTGGAGGGTGTTTCAGGGATCAGCGCCCCCACGGCCCAGTCCATGACCAGGCTAACTGTATATTGATGAAATAAATGTTATTTATTCTATTTTTTTTACTAGTTTAGTCTTCTAACACTATGTACAAGGAATAATTATAATATTATAATTGTTTCAAGGTGTGACATTCCTCAATACATAGAAATAAGCCACATTGTTTGCCTATACGTACTAAGCTGCTGCTGCTTCTTTCAACAAACTGGCCATATCCCACTGAGGCAGGGTGGCCTAAAAAGAAAAACATAAGTTTCTCTTTTTAACTTTAGTAATATATACAGGAGAAGGGGTTACTAGCCTCTTGCTTCCGGCATTTTAGTAGCCACTTATTACACACATGGCTTATGGAGGAAGAATTCTGTTCCACTTCCCCATGAAGATAAGAGGAAATAAACAAGGACAAGAACTAGAGAAACTAGTGAACAAGAACTAGTGAAGAGGTGAAAGTGTTGAATGATGATGAAAGTATTTTCTTTTTGGGGATTTTCTTTATTTTTGGGTCACCCTGCCTTGGTGGGAGACAGCGGGCTTGCTAAAAAAAAAAAACTAGTAAGAAAAATAGAAGAAAACCCAGAGGGGTGTGTATATATATGCTTGTACATGTATATGCATGTGTAGTGTAACCTAAGTAGAAGTAGCAAAACATACATGAAACCTTGCATGTTTATGAGAAAAAAAAAAAAAGACACCAGCAATTCTACTATCATGTAAAACAATTATAGGCTTCTGTTTTACAATCACTTGTCAGGACGGTAGTACCCCCCTGGGCGGTTGCTGCCTACCAACCTACATCCTTGGACTATACTAAGCTATCCTAGGTTAATTATTTATATTATATATGGTATTTAGGTTCATGGAAGTATCCTAGGTTATATATGTACACAATTCTGATAGCTCCCTCTGCATATCAGTTACATCTTTTAATCCCACACCTTTTCACAACAACTTAGCAGTCAGTTCTTTTAAAAAAAAAATCATGAATATTGATGATGATGGATGATTTATGATCAATGATTGTTGATTGATAATGATTTGAAATTTACAGTACAGAGCAGATTTACAGAACAAACCTAGCTTATGGCAGTTAAACCATTACATTATATAATAAAAAGATTATATAAATAATAGATGGGGAGATGGAGGTATTGGGTAGATGGCGAGAATATTTTGAGGAACTTTTAAATGTTAAGGAAGAAACAGAGGCAGTAATTTCATGCACTGGTCAGGGAGGTATACCATCTTTTAGGAGTGAAGAAGAGCAGAATGTAAGTGTGGGGGAGGTACGTGAGGCATTACGTAAAATGAAAGGGGGTAAAGCAGCTGGAACTGATGGGATCATGACAGAAATGTTAAAAGCAGGGGGGGATATAGTGTTGGAGTGGTTGGTACTTTTGTTTAATAAATGTATGAAAGAGGGGACGGTACCTAGGGATTGGCAGAGAGCATGTATAGTCCCTTTATATATAAAGGGAAAGGGGACAAAAGAGACTGTAAAAATTATAGAGGAATAAGCTTACTGAGTATACCAGGAAAAGTGCACGGTAGGGTTATAATTGAAAGAATTAGAGGTAAGACAGAATGTAGGATTGCGGATGAGCAAGGAGGTTTTAGAGTGGGTAGGGGATGTGTAGATCAGGTGTTTACATTGAAGCATATATGTGAACAGTATTTAGATAAAGATAGGGAAGTTTTTATTGCATTTATGGATTTAGAAAAGGCATATGATAGAGTGGATAGAGGAGCAATGTGGCAGATGTTGCAAGTATATGGAATAGGTGGTAAGTTATTAAATGCTGTAAAGAGTTTTTATGAGGATAGTGAGGCTCGGGTTAGGGTGTGTAGAAGAGAGGGAGACTACTTCCCGGTAAAAGTAGGTCTTAGACAGGGATGTGTAATGTCACCATGGTTGTTTAATATATTTATACACGGGGTTGTAAAGGAAGTAAATGCTAGGGTGTTTGGGAGAGGGGTGGGATTAAATTATGGGGAATCAAATTCAAAATGGGAATTGACACAGTTACTTTTTGCTGATGATACTGTGCTTATGGGAGATTCTAAAGAAAAATTGCAAAGGTTAGTGGATGAGTTTGGGAATGTGTGTAAAGGTAGAAAGTTGAAAGTGAACATAGAAAAGAGTAAGGTGATGAGGGTGTCAAATGATTTAGATAAAGAAAAATTGGATATCAAATTGGGGAGGAGGAGTATGGAAGAAGTGAATGTTTTCAGATACTTGGGAGTTGACGTGTCGGCGGATGGATTTATGAAGGATGAGGTTAATCATAGAATTGATGAGGGAAAAAAGGTGAGTGGTGCGTTGAGGTATATGTGGAGTCAAAAAACGTTATCTATGGAGGCAAAGAAGGGAATGTATGAAAGTATAGTAGTACCAACACTCTTATATGGGTGTGAAGCTTGGGTGGTAAATGCAGCAGCGAGGAGACGGTTGGAGGCAGTGGAGATATCCTGTTTAAGGGCAATGTGTGGTGTAAATATTATGCAGAAAATTCGGAGTGTGGAAATTAGGAGAAGGTGTGGAGTTAATAAAAGTATTAGTCAGAGGGCAGAAGAGGGGTTGTTGAGGTGGTTTGGTCATTTAGAGAGAATGGATCAAAGTAGAATGACATGGAAAGCATATAAATCTATAGGGGAAGGAAGGCGGGGTAGGGGTCGTCCTCGAAAGGGTTGGAGAGAGGGGGTAAAGGAGGTTTTGTGGGTAAGGGGCTTGGACTTCCAGCAAGCGTGCGTGAGCGTGTTAGATAGGAGTGAATGGAGACGAATGGTACTTGGGACCTGACGATCTGTTGGAGTGTGAGCAGGGTAATATTTAGTGAAGGGATTCAGGGAAACCGGTTATTTTCATATAGTCGGACTTGAGTCCTGGAAATGGGAAGTACAATGCCTGCACTTTAAAGGAGGGGTTTGGGATATTGGCAGTTTGGAGGGATATGTTGTGTATCTTTATATGTGTATGCTTCTAGACTGTTGTATTCTGAGCACCTCTGCAAAAACAGTGATAATGTGCGAGTGTGGTGAAAGTGTTGAATGATGATGAAAGTATTTTCTTTTTGGGGATTTTCTTTCTGTTTTGGGTCACCCTGCCTCGGTGGGAGACGGCCGACTTGTTGAAAAAAAAAAAATAAAATAAATAAATAAATAATAACACAACATATGCGCAGTAATGTGTATAAATTACACGAGTTCAAATAATTTTATTTAGGAAATTTTTCAATTCTATACAGACTTTGGTTTCTTCCAAATTTTTGGTCCCTTTCTTTCCATAGTTTATCTATAGATTCAATAATATGAATGGAAATTAAAGAGGCATTGATTTTTATGTGGTGCTCATGAGTTTTCTTAAAACTCTCAATTAACAAGTCTTCAAACATAAATAATACAGTTTAGGCTTGTGTTAGCTGTAACACTCCATGCAACCTATTTCAACAGCTACTGACTAACTGCTTCTATACCCAAATGAAACTGCCAATGAAGCATTAATAATTCAATGGTCAAATGTTTCAGCCTCTGAATAAAATCATGTCCTAAAAGTCTATTTAATGCCAAATTCTTATTTAAACAAAGACATGCAGCATTCTTTAATTTTTTACCTCAAGACTTGCCCAAAACACTAAGTTCAATGAACTTACACCAATGTCATTACAGTGCTATTCCATTATCTGTAATACTGAATACAGTAGAGCCCCGCTTTATGGCATTTTGCCTTACAGAATTCCGCTAATACAGCGATTTCAAATTATGACCAAAAATTGCTATACAGCTTCCAGTCTTTCTAACATGGCGTGCCCCACCCAGTTTGTTTACATTCTCTCTATTTTTTTTAATTTACAAGGGATCCACCTCTGGTGTAAATTGTGGGACCCACAACATCGGAGAAGTGGATAAAAAGGCTTCAAGGAAGAATATTTGGATTTCTTCCTGAAGCCGTTTGAATATTCCACTTCCCCTACCACCCCATCTTTTCACTCTTATTTTACCAATAGGAATATTTTATTACATAATATGGTACAGAAGATTTAAGAGATACATTGTTGATATAAAGGTGGCATATACAGTACACGTTGTTACGTGTGTGTTACCGATTATAAGGCGAAAATCTCATCCACCTCCTCAGAACTGGGGCATGTGCCCAAAATACAGCAGGCACTACCCCTTTGAACAGCTGCACTGAGTCGCTGGAACAGAAAACTAGCTGCCCTGGGATCCCTAGTTGCCCTGATGAGTCTTTTTCCCAGCTCCTTAAGGAATTTAGATGCATTCTTTCCCCATGAGCCAAGGGTCTCTGAGCCTATGGGAACAAACATATAATGATGGGCAAGTTCTCTATATTTTCTAGACTTTTGGGATTCCCTGAAACTGGCAGCTGCCCCTCCTTCCTCCCTGGTGTATTGGAAATAGGTATCAGCCAAGGTAGATGCATATGTATAGTCCCACACCACCTGCTTCCAGTCTGTCCAGGCTTGAAGGGTGATACCATCTGGACACTTCTGGCTGCCATCAGATATGCACAGCTGGGGTGGCTCCCTTACTGCTGGGCATCCGGCTGTTGTGAGGCTCCTCTTGATAATGTTATTAACCTCATGTCTTGCAATCTTTCCCTCGGATTTACAGCACACAAGACCATGGTACCTGAATTGGTCTGCTGCTTCACTGCCACAAATACACCTGTGTTCGGTGAGAATAGGAGCGGCAAGTTGAAGGGCAACTCCAATGCGGATGGTCTGTGGGTCGAGGCATGTGCCAAGGTTGGAATTGGGAACAGCCAACATAAAGTCCCCTGCATGAAGGGCTCTCACTGCCAGGAGGCAGGCTCTATCCTTCCCTGGCACTCTGAAGCATTGTTGAGGCTATATTTTCCACTACTGGACCATCCCAGTGCGACTGTTTGTAGTTGTTGGGGGGAGCAGGTCTGGTTTCAGAGCCCGTTAGATTATCCCAGATCATGGCTCTGTCAATGAACTTTTGGTCCTGGACTCCAATCTTGTCCCTAAGATGTTCAGGGAGAATGGCTGCTACAAGCCCTCTGGATGCAATACATGAGGACAGAAAAACAGGTAGCGCAATCTGTGATGACTTGCGGACACCAATGCCTCCTAGTCTGACTGGAAGTGTAGCTTGGTTCTACTGCCCATCTTCTAGAGTAAGGTTAAGTACTTTCGTAAAAATCTGCCTCAGGATACTGTCATATTCGTGCAGTATAGGGATATCATATGAAGGTGCACATCTTAGGAAATATGTCAACCTAGGCAGACTCAAGCACTTTGTGAGAAGGTACAAGGCATCGTGGGTATCCAGATTGCCTATTCATTGTTCCATTCTCCTTAACTCTTCCAATTTCTTCCTGAGAATTGTGTCAATGGCACTGCTTCCCAGAGGTGCTCCTAGCAAGACACTATTTGTAGGGGCAATGACTGCTGCTCCTGGTAGTTTTGATCTCACTGCATTTATCACTCATTGACTGACTGAGATGATTTCACATTTGGATGGATTCAGGATGAGACCCATTTCTTGTCCCTGTGTCATTACCTGTGTAAGATCATCTAGGAGGGACTCCTTCGTACCTGCTAGTGTGCCATCATCTAGGAACCAGATGTTTAGCTCACTGGTCAGTCTGACTGTGATTTCCCTAACTGCTATACAGAAGAGAAATGGTGCAAGAGGATCCCCTTGTTGGACACCCTCCAATGATGTGATTTCATGCTCTCCAAACAGAAGCATTGATTCCTTGCTATACCCAGCTGAAACAAAAGGGAAGAGACCAGGAAAATGTTCTTGAACTGCTGCTAATAATATTTTTTTTTTTTTTTTTTTGAAAATTTTTCAACCCTGAGAACAAGTCTGGGAGAGGGCCTGTCGACCCTGAAAGGGTTAAGACCATGAAGACTACAAATATTTTAAGGTAAGTAATGAGTTATAGGTAGTAGGTTGGTAGACAGCAAGCACTCAGGGAGGTACTACTGTCCTGCCAAGCGAGTGTAAACAAAAGCCTGTAATTGTTTTACATGATGGTAGGATTGCCGGTGTCCTTTTTTTCTGTCTCATAAACATGCAAGATTTCAGGTACGTCTTGCTACTTCTACTTACACTTAGGTCACACTACTCATACATGTACAAGCATATATACACACACACACCCCTCTGGGTTTTCTTCTATTTTCTTTCTAGTTCCTGTTCTTGTTTATTTCCTCTTACCTCCATGGGGAAGTGGAACAGAATTCTTCCTCCGTAAGCCATGTGTGTTGTAAGAGGCGACTAAAATGCCGGGAGCAAGGGGCTTGTAACCCTTTCTCCTGTATAAATTACTGAATTTAAAAAGAGAATCTTTCGTTTTTCTTTTTGGGCCACACTGCCTTGGTGGAATACGGCCGGTTTGTTAAAAAAAAAAAAAGTAACGAGTGTACTGTATATGCATTTTATCACTCTAGGGCGCTATAAACGTCATAGTATATTATGTGTGGGTGGGATGGCTAGGAGAGCTACCACACCTGACTTCTTATAATAAATACAGTGGATCCTCGTTTTTCGTAAGGGTCGAAAGTCATAATTTTCAGAAACTGTAACTTTTTTTTCATCAAAACATTGACTCGTGAATCATCGTTTGACTCGCAAATAGTCGTTCATTTGGGACACATACACACGGCTCCGAACCGCCGCACACTCCATTCCCAGCCAGTGTGCCATTGTTTATCAGTGAGTGAGGATGATCCCACGAGTTCATATGATACATTTCATAATATTCCATTCGTTTTAGTGCTTGCAACTGCTTGCAACCATGGCTCCAAAGAAAACTTCTAGTACCAGCCCTTTGGTAAAGAATGTGAGAAACACATACAATTTAAGAAAAAGTTTGTAGAAAAATCCGAAAGTGGTGGTGGTAGAGTGGTAGCAGTTGCGATAGTGATAGAGGGTGGTAGCAGTTGTGATAGTGATAGTGAGTAGGTGGTAGTGATGGTGGTAGGTGGTAGTGATGGTGGTAGCAGTTGTGATAGTGGTAGAGGGTGTAGTGAGTGATGGTGGTAGTGGTTGTGATAGTGGTAGAGGGTGCCTTCTCCAGGGATTCAGCGATTCTACTAACTCCTCCAATGTTGTTGGAGTTATATAGGGCTATGGAAAACACCGGCGCCTCAGCTGCTTCCTCACCACCATTATGGACAGCTTATGCTCTTGCTCTCAGTGGCCCTTGTACACCCAACAACAACAGAACACCTCTTGTGACATACATAATGACTTATTTTATTCATTCTAGAGTATACTCCATGTTTCTATGTTATTAATATTGTTTATTATGTCATATTAGTTGAATTGTGATAGATAAATTAGCCGTAGAGTTGATATTAGTGTCGTATTCTCCAACAATAGACTCGCCTCCCCTCCCTCTGCCCCGTCTGCCATACACCAACAAGAGTTTTCAATAAAGGTAAGTGTGATGTTAACCCTTTGACTGTTGCAACCCCCAATCCTGAGGTGTCTCTCCTGGTGTCGCAAAATTTAAAAAAAAAAAAAATTATTTTTTCTTATGAAATGATAGAAAATCTTTTCCTGATTGTAATGACACCAAAAACACGAAATTTGATGGAAAATTGACAGAATTACGCTCTCGTGAAGTTAGCGACCACGGCGATATTTACAAATCGGCGATTTCGCTCACTTTGAGCCCTATTTTTGGCTAATTCCATTGTTCCAGTCGACCAAACTCATAGCTATTTCTTTAGAACTCCATTTTTTCTATCGATTGAGTACAAGAAACTGCCCATTTACTGACTTCAACTACACAATAACGTGGTCAGAAATTTGCAATTTGGCCAATTTCACGAAAATTAACCCCTTGACTGTCGCGGCCATATACGTATATACATCTTACGAGGTACCGTGTTTGACGTATATATACTCATAAATTCTAGCGGCTTCAAATCAAGCAGGAGAAAGCTGGTAGGCCCACATGTGAGAGAATGGGTCTGTGTGGTCAGTGTGCACCATATAAAAAAAATCCTGGAGCACGCAGTGCATAATGAGAAAAAAAAAACTCCGACCGTTTTTTTTAATTAAAATGCCGACTTTGTGGTCTATTTTTGTATAGTATTTATGGTTGTATTCTCGTTTTCTTGGTTTCATTTGATAGAATGGAAAACATATTATAAAAATAGAGGTGATTTTGATTGATTTTACTATAAAAAGAACCTAGAAATGGAGCTCAAAGTAGGGGAAATGTTTGATTTTTGCCAATGTTCAAAAGTAAACAAATGATGCCATTGTCCAATAAATGTCCAACTAGCCATTCTAATATGCAGTCATGAATGGGTTGATGTTATTTATACAATTATTACAGTATTGCAGTAGTCTGCATAATAGTAAGTCTTCTATTTTTTTTGAATAAAAATTCAAAATAGAAAGCAAGAGTAATATCAGAGGGGCCTGGAGACATGACTGATGAGCAAAGAAAATCTTATTTTAGAGCCAGGAATGTCTGCATTGTTCATTCTGGACCTTATTTTGAAATTGTCATATTTTTTAGTTTTCGTGAAATTGGCCAAACTGCAAATTTCTGACCACATTACGTATTAGGTAGTTGAAATCAGTTAATGGGCAGTTTCTTGTACTCAATCGATAGAAAAAATGGAGTTCTAAAGAAATAGATATGAGTTTGGGCGACTGGAACAATGAAATTAGCCAAAAATAGGGCTCAAAGTGGGCGAAATCGCCAATTTGTAAACAGCGCCGAGGTCGCTAACTTCGCGAGAGCATAATTCCGTCAGTTTTCCATCAAATTTCGTTTTTTTTGGTGTCATTACAACCGGGAAAAGATTCTCTATCATTTCATAAGAAAAAATAATTTTTTTTTTTTAAATTTTGCGACACCAGGAGACACCTCAGGATTGGGGGTTGCGACAGTCAAAGGGTTAAAAAATATGACAATTTCAAAATAAGGTCCAGAATGAACAATGCAGACATTCCTGGCTCTAAAATAACATTTTCTTTGTTCATCAGTCATGTCTCCAGGCCCCTCAGATATTACTCTTGCTTTCTATTTTGAATTTTTATTCAAACAAAAAAATAGAAGATTTACTGTTATGCAGACTACTCCAATACTGTAATAATTGTATAAATAGCATCAACTCATTCATGACTGCATATTAGAATGGCTAGTTGGACATTTATTGGACAATGACATCATTTGTTTACTTTTGAGCATTGGCAAAAATCAAACATTTCCCCTACTTTGAGCTCCATTTCCAGGTTCTTTTTATAGTAAAATCAATCAAAATCACCTCTATTTTTATAATATGTTTTCCATTCTATCAAATGAGACCAAGAAAACGAGAATACAACCATAAATACTATATGAAAATAGACCACAAAGTTGGCATTTTAATTAAAAAAAATGGTCAGTTTTTATTTTCTCATTATGCACTGCGTGCTCCAGGATTTTTTTTACATGGTGCACACTGACCACACAGACCCATTCTCTCACATGTGGGCCTACCAGCTTTCTCCTGCTTGATTTGAAGCCGCTAGAATTTATGAGTATATATACATATATATATACACTGTACCTCATAAGACGTATATATACGACCACGACAGTCAAAGTGTTAAATGTTCATTTATACATTTTATTAGCACTCTACATTTATTTGGCATTCTTTTCTGCAAGAAAATCTATATTTAAGCTAGGGAAGTGACCCATGAAGTGACCTAGTCCTTATGAAGGGGGATTCCCCTTCCAAATAATACCCTCTGTTCCCTCTCTCCTCCTCCCTGTCTTCCATTCATCAACAACAGCCTTCAACAAAGGTAACTGTCATGTTGAATGTTCATTCTTTTGTGCATGTAAATCTATCTTTAAGGTAAAAAAAAAAATTGTTGATACTTCTGGGTGCCTGGAACGAATTAATTGGATTTACCTTATTTCTTATGGGGAAAATGGATTCGCAAATCGTCAATTTTGATAACAGTCACATTCTCTGGAACGGATTAATTACGAAAAACGAGGGGCCACTGTACTACTCACCTTTGGCCCTACATTAAGACTACAAATATACTGAGGTAAATAATGAATGTACTGTGTGTGTATTTTACTTTTTATTGTTTTTTAATGCCTAGTTCTATTGCTAGCTTAATATATGTTAGTGTAAACTTATCTGATATTTATATGCATTTATAAGTGGAAAAAATGGCATTCTGCTTTCCACTGATGTCTGCTTTGCGGTGGTAGCCTGGAGCCTAACCTGCCATATAAATGGGGCCCTACTGTATATTATTTATCCGAACATACAGTATGTACTGCACCAACTGAGAATATTCAATTTAATGTTCACACTTCAGTTTTCACAGGTCTGTAAGAACACTCTCACAAGCATACAGGTTTATTATACTGTAAATATTTTTGTAGGAGCTGAACATGGAACACTGCATGGAAAAAGTTAATGAATGGCCAGTTAAGATATGAGATATGTATGTTAACATATTCAATGTACTGACTGTGACTATGGCACAGGCCAAAGACATGTAATGCAGAGCAAGCATTTAAGACAATATTTTGCACTGAGAAAGCTTTATCAGGTCTGACTTGATAAAGCTCAATTCTGAGCAAAACCTTTTACAATATCAAGTCTTGTTCTTTATCACATGTCTTTGTACTCACATTCTCTACAAATAAAAATATATGGGAGAAAGAGGTAAAAGAGAGGCAATTATGGGAGAGGGAGACATAAGAAAGGTTGGCACTGAAGAGGGAGAGAAGTATCTGCATTGTAAGAAAATACAATATGTTATGTGAATACCTAAATAACATCTTACCTTCATCCATTCACATGCAGCAAGCTCCTTCTGGCACATGGTAATTCTTTTAGTAACAGGACGGAGATGGACAATAAAATATATGTCTGAGCAATTATAGGTTGCACCATGGACGTGACGAAACGACACCAAAGACACAAATTCAGAATCCACACCAGTTTCTTCTTTCACTTCTCTCACAGCTGCAGTACTAAGATCCTCTCCTACAAAAGAAAAATACAGTATGACTACATGACTATGATTTCCAGTACAACAGAGAAAAATCTAAATACAGTGAACCCTCCATTTTCATCGATCTCTGTTATCGCCGATTTCGGTTTGGGCCGACTTTTTTCGTCAATTTTTTGGTTCCGTTTTCGTCGATTGTACGGAACCTGTCTAGTGCCCAGCATGCAGACAAAGCCACTTCCCACACACATTCTCAGCCAGTGTAGCATTGTTTCTCGGTTAGTAAACATATCCTGCCAGGTCATACGAAACATTTCGTAATAATCCATTTTTTTGCCACTTGTTTATTGTGTGTGACTGCTAAATAAGTGACCATGGCCCCAAAGAAAGCTCCTAGTGCCAATGCTTTGATAAAAAAAATGAGGAACACCGAAGAACTGAAAAAAGAAATCCTAAGAAAATATCATAGTGGCATATGCATTGCTGAACTCGGCAGGATGTATGGAAAGTTGCCATCAACCATCAGCTCCATTGTGACAAAGAAAAGAAATCATGGAAGCTGATGTTGCAAAAGGGGTGAATACGATAACCAAGCAGAGATCCAAAACAAATGAAGAAGTGGACAAATTGTTGTTGGTGTGAATCAGAGAGAAAAAGTTAGCAGGGGATACAGTGGACCTCCACCTTACAATATTAATCCGTTCCTGAGAGCTCATCATAAGCCGAAATTATCTTAAGCCGAAATTATCTTTAGCCGAATTAATTTTAACCATAAGAAATAATGGAAATCAAATTAATCCGTTCCTGACACCCCAAAGTATGAAAAAAAAAATTTTTTACCACATGAAATATTAATTTTAATACACACAAACTAAAGAAGACATGCACAATTACTACTCTACTAAGAATAGAATACATGACACTTGCCTTTATTGAAGATCTGGTGATGACTGATGGGATGGGAGGAGGGGAGAGTGTGGAAAGTTACTGTTTAGAAGGGGAATCCCCTTCCTAATATTAGGACTTGAGGTAGCAAGTCCTTTTCTGGGGTTACTTCCCTTCTTTTAATGCCACTAGGACCAGCTTGAGAGTCACTGGACCTCTGTCACACAACAAATCTGTCCATAGAGCTCTGTACCTCCTGTTCCTTTAAAACTTTCCTAAAATAGGCCATAACATTGTCATTGTACAGGTTGCCAACACGGCTTGCAGTAGCTGTGTCAGGGTGATTTTCATCCGTAAAGGTTTGCGGTTCAACCCACTTTGCACACATTTCCTTAATCTCTTTTTTCAATTCCATGCTAATTCTCGCCCTTTTTACCACAGGGATGGCACTAGAAGCTTTCTTGGGGTCCATGGTGACTTATTTTGCAGTTACAAACACTAAAAACACTAGGATAATGTGAAATGTACTGAATGTATGCATAGATGCGACCGCACTGGCTGGCTTGTAAACACTGGCGCTTTGGCCACACGTGGGATGCGTCCCAGATGAATCACATAAGGCGAGTTTTTTATTGTGAGGCGAGGCAAAATTTTTGCGTTCAAATGCTTCGCATGGCAGATTTAACGTAACATGATGCGTTCGTAAAGCGGGGGTCCACTGTAGTGTTGTGCAGTTTATAATTTGTGAAAAGACAAGGCAGTTGCATGATGATCTCAAAGAAACTGCCTGAAACAAGTGCTGATGTAGGTGAATTTAAGGCCAGCAAAGGCTGGTTCCAAAAGTTCAAGAAGCGAAGTGGCATACACAGTGTTGTAAGGCATGGTGAGGGTGCCAGTTCAGACAAACAAGCGGCTAAAAAATTCATGCGGGAATTTAAATGTTATGCAGAGGCTGAAAAATTCCAACCCCAACAAGTGTTCAATTGTGACGAAACAGGCCTGTTTTGGTAGAAAATGCCAAAAAGGACCTACATTATGCAGGACACAAGCCTATGAAAGACAGACTAACACTCTTGTTGTGTGGTAATGCTAGTGGGGATTTCAAAGTGAAGCCTTTACTGGTGTATCACTCTGAAAATCCCAGAGTGTTCAAGAAAAACAGTGTTGTCAAGAGTAAATTGTGTGTGATGTGGAAGGCTAACAGTAGGGCATGGGTCACTAGGGAAATTTTCCTGGAATGGTTCAATGAAGTGTTTGGCCCGGTGATGAAGTAATGTAAAAAGAGAGAAAATGAGTAGGTGAGATGTTATTAACAAATTTTGTTGAAAATAAGAAAAAGTTTTACAGTGAGATTAATAAGTTGAGGAAGCCGAGGGAACGAATGGATTTGATAGTTAAAAATAGGAGAGGAGAGTTATTAAATGCAGAGTTAGAGGTATCAGCAAGATGGAGGGAAAATTTTGAGGAATTGTTAAATGTTGATGAAGATAGGGAAGCTGTAATTTCGTGTATAGGGAAAGGAGGAATAACATCTTGTAGGAGTGAGGAAGAGCCAGTTTTGAGTATGGGGGAAGTTCGTGACGCAATGGGTAGAATGAAAGGGGATAAGACAGCTGGGATTGATGAGATAAAGACAGAAATATTAAAAGCAGGTGGGGATATAGTTTTGGAGTGGTTGGTGCTTTTATTTAATAAATGTATGGAAGAGGGTAAGGTACCTAGGGATTGGCAGAGAGCATGCATAGTTCCTTGGTATAAAGGTAATGGAGACAAAAGAGAGTGCAAAAATTATAGGGGAATAAGTCTGTTGAGTATACCAGGTAAAGTGAATGGTAGAATCATTACTGAAAGAATTAAGAGTAAAATGGAGAGTAGGATAGCAGATGAATAAGGAGGCTTTAGGAAAGGTAGGGGGTGTGTAGACTGTTTACAGTGAAACATATAGGTGAACAGTATTTAGATAAGGGTAAAGAGGTTTTTGGTTTATGGATTTGAAAAAGGACTATGCAATGTGGCAGATGTTGCAAATGTATGGAATAGGAGGTGGGTTATTGAAAGCAGTGAAGAGTTTTTATGAGGGTAGTGAGACTCAGGTTAGAGTATGTAGGAGAGAGGGAGATTATTTCCCAGTAAAAGTAGGCCTTAGACAAGGATGTGTGATGTCACGATGGTTGCTCAATATACTTATATATGGGGTTGTAAGAGAAGTGAATGCTCAAGTGTTGGCAAAAGGTGTGGGGTTAAAAGATAAAGAATCTAACACAAAATAGGAGTTGTCACAGTTGCTCTCTGCTGATGACACTGTGCTTTTGGGAGATTCTGAAGAGAAGTTGTAGATGCTGGTGGCTGAGTTTGGTAGGGTATGTAAAAGAAGAAAATTATAAGTGAATATAGGAAAGACTAAGGTGATGAAGATAACAAAAAATGAGGTAACGAAAGATTGGATATTAGATTGGAGGGAGAGAGTATGGAGGTGAATGTATTTAGATATTTAGGAGTGGACGTGTCAGCAGAATTGATAGGGATAAAAGGTGAGTGATGCACTTAGGAGTCTGTGGAGACAAAGAAGTTTGTCCATGGAAGCAAAGAGGGGAATGTATGAGACTACAGTTATACCAACACTCTTATATGGGTGTGAAGTATGGGTGGTGGATGTTGCAACATGGAGAAGGCTGGAGGCAGTGGAGATGTCATGTCTGAGGGCAATGTGTGGTGTGAATATAACACAGAGAATTCATAGTTTGGAAATTAGGAGGAGGTGCAGGATTACCAAAACTATTATTCAGAGGGCTGAGGAGGGGTTGTTGAGGTGGCTCAGACATGTAGACAGGGTGGAACAAAATAGAATGACTTTGAGAGTGTATAAATCTGTAGTGGAGGGAAGGCAGTGTAGGGGTCAGCCTAGGAAAGGTTGGAGGGAGGGGTTAAGGAGGTTTTGTGTGCAAAGGGCTTGGACTTCCAGCAAGCATGCATGGACATGTTAGATAGGAGCGAATGGAGACAAATGGTTTCTAGGACTTGACGTGCTGTTGGAATGTGAGCAAGGTAACATTTATGAAGGGATTCAGGGAAACCGGCAGGCCAGACTATGTCCTGGAGATGGGAAGTACGGTGCCTGCACTATGAAAGAGGGGTGTTAATGTTGCAGTTTTATATCTGTAGTGTAGGCACGCCTCTGGCAAGACAGTGATGGAGTGAATTTATTTATTTATTTATTTATTTATTTATTTATTTATTTATAATTTGAGCACACATACAGAGGTACAAAAAAATACAGATAAGAGCAGCATGCCAAAGCCACTTATACTATGCATAGCATTACGGGCTGGCTTAAAATTAACTTAAGATTAACTAAGCAATGATGAAATCAGTGAAAAACATTAATGTAAACAGATTACTATAAAGCACAAGTGAGTATTACAAAGACAGGTCATATGGTTGCATGCATTGTTGTAAATTCAGTAGAATGGAGTATTCTGTTAGGTAGTGTATTTAAAAAATAATAAAGTTAGATTGGGTTTTAGGTTTAACATTTATGTGATATAATTGTGAGAAACATTTAAGATATACAATTTATAAGGTTCAGTTATTCAGTATTTATTTGGTTTTGGGTGAGTAAGTGATCTTTGAGAAGAGACTTGAATTTATAAACAGGTAGTGTTTCTTTTATATTTACAGGTAATGAATTCCAGATTTTAGGGCCTTTTATGTGCATTGAGTTTTTGCATAGCGTGAGATGGACACGAGGAATATCAAAGAGTGATCTGTGCCTTGTGTTATGGTCATGTGTTCTGTTGAGGTTGGCAAGATGTTTGAGGGGAGGGTTAATATCAGAGTTGAGTGTTCTATGTATGTAATAGGTGCAGTAATAAGTATGGATGTTTTGTATGGTGAGTAGGTTGAGTGTATTGAATATTGGTGGAGTGTGCTGCCTGTAGTGAGAATTTGTTATCATTCTAACTGCAGCCTTTTGTTGGGTAATTAGTGGTCTGAGATGGTTACTTGTTGTTGAGCCCCATGCACAAATTCCATAGGTGAGATAGGGGTAAATAAGAGAGTGATATAGGGCCAGGAGGGCTGACTGTGGAGCATAGTACCATATCTTCGATAGTATGCCTACAGTCTTGGAAATTTTCTTAGAAATTTGTTGTATATGTGTATGAAATTTGAGTCTATTATCAAGGTGGATTCCTAAGAATTTTCCCTCTGTTAGCTTTGTGATAGGTGATCCGTTTATCATTATGTTAAGAGGGACATCTGTAGCTCTGTTACCAAACTGAATGAAGTAGGTTTTGTCAATGTTTAGTGTAAGTTTGTTAGTACTCATCCAGGTAGATATTTTCTGTAATTCGGTATTTACAGTATTGGCTAGCGTGACTGGGCTCGGGTGGGAGAAGACGTATGTTGTGTCATCAGCAAATAGTGTGGGTTTGAGTAATTGCGAAGCATTTGGTAGGTCATTTATGTATAGGAGAAAGAGAAGAGGGCCAAGGACACTTCCCTGTGGGACACCAACTGTAATTGGTTGTGCAGAAGAGTTTGCCCCATTTGCGTACACATATTGGCTTCTGTTGCTGAGGTATGACTTGAGGTAGTTGAGGGAGTGCCCTCTTATACCATAGTGTGACAATTTTACGTGGAGCAAGTCATGGTCAACTGTATCAAAAGCTTTACGTAAGTCAATGAAGATCCCCAGTGGGACTTCTTTTTTCTCTATTGCAGTGTATATATGTTCTAGCATGTGTATAATAGCATCATTAGTATTTTTATTAGGCCTGAATCCAAATTGGCAGGGGTTGAGTATGTTTTGGGAGATAAGGTAGGAGTAGATTCGTTTATGAATTAATTTTTCGAAGATTTTTGAGAGAGGGTGTAAGTTGGATATTGGCCTATAGTTATTCAACTCTGTTTGGTCTCCTCCTTTGTGGATCGGGGTGACCCTTGCTATTTTGAGTACTGTAGGGAAGGTGGAGGATTCAATGGATTTGTTAAAGAGTGTTGCAATGATTGGTGATAGCACTTGTGACACTTTTTTGTATATAAAGGGTGGTAAGGTATTTAAATCTCCTGCCTTGTTTTTTAGTGCGTTGATAATAAGGGAGACTTCGTATGGGTTAGTCGGAGCTAGGAACAGTGTGTTCGGGTAGTTGCCGGTGAGGTAGTCATTTGGTGGGGTATCTGAGCTTGGGATTTTATTGGCAAGGTTTTGTCCTATAGTGGAGAAGAAATCATTGAGTCTGTTTGCTGTTTCTGTTGGTGGGAGTTGGGGTTCATCTGATTTTGCTAATTTTATTTCGCTATTTCGTGATATCTTTTTTGTTCCCAGAATTTCTGATAGGGTTTTCCAGGTCTTTTTTATATCACCTCGTAAGTTGGATAATCTGTTCTCATAATACAATTTTTTTGCCCTTCTTATCAGGCTGGTTAGGATTGACGAGTAACGTTTTGTTTGGTCTCTGGTTATGTGACCCATTCTGTACTGTTTTTCATATTGGTGTTTTGTATTTATGGATTTGAGAATGCTGGGTGTTAGCCAGGGACTGTTCAGTCTCTTAGCTGTCATCTGCTTAGTTTCTTTAGGGCAGTGCTTGTTATAGAGGTATTGGGTCTTTTTTAGAAAATTATTAATACATTCGTCAATATCTGTATTGATTTCTAGCTCAGTGTGCCAGTCAATGTTTGAATGATGAAAGTTTTTCTTTTTCGGGCCACCCTGCCTTGGTGGGAGATGGCTGATGTGTTAATAAAAAAAAATAAACTGTTGTATCTAAGCACCTCTGCAAAGCTAATGATTATGTGTGAACGACGGTGAAAGTATTTCAGTCCCTTCTGGATCACCCTGCCTTGGTGGGAGACGGTCGACGTGTTGGGAAAAAAAAAATACATACATACTGTATGTTCATGAATGGGGTTGTTTCTCCTAATGATTCCATATGGTTCAAAATTGGGAACTGCTTGAACTGTGAATACAGTGGACCCTCGACCAGTGATGGCATCGATTAATGATAAATCTGACTAGCGATACATTTTATCGCAAAAATTTTGCCTCGATTAGCGCTAAAAAACTCGACCAACACTATTCCTTCCGTCTGAGACGCGTCCACTTCTGGCCAGTATTTACAAGCCGGCCAGCCACTGCGGTCGCTTCCAAGCATACAATCGGAACATTTCATATTATCACAGCCTTTTTAGTGATTGCACCTGCAAAATAAGTCACCATGGGCCCCAAGAAAGCTTCTAGTGCCAACCCTACAGCAAAAAGGGTGAGAATTACTATGGATATGAAGAAAGAGATCATTGCTAAGTATGAAAGTGGAGTGCATGTCTCCGAGCTGGCCAGGCTGTACACAAAACCCCAATCAACCATCGCTACTATTGTGGCCAAGAAAACGGCAATCAAGGAAGCTGTTCTTGCCAAAGGTGCAACTATGTTTTCGAAACTGAGATCGCAAGTGATAGAAGATGTTGAGAGACTGTTATTGGTATGGATAAACGAAAAACAGATAGCAGGAGATAGCATCTCTCAAGCGATCATATGTGAAAAGGCTAGGAAGTTGCATGACGATTTAATTAGAAAAATGCTAGCAACTAGTGGTGATGTGAGTGAATTTAAGGCCAGCAAAGGTTGGTTTGAGAGATTTAAGAATCGTAATGGCATACATAGTGTGATAAGGCATGGTGAGGCTGCCAGTTTGGACCAAAAAGCAGCTGAAAAATATGTGCAGGAATTCAAGGAGTACATAGACAGTGAAGGACTGAAACCTGAACAATTGTCTAATGGTGACATTGACAATGTTGTGAAACACGTTAGGAATGTCATAAAGGAACGGGAGGTACAGGCCTCTATGGGCAGATATGTTGTGCGACAGAGGTCCAGTGACTCTCAAGCTGGTCCTAGTGGCATTAAAAGAAGGGAAGTAACCCCGAAAAAGGACTTGCCACCTCAAGTCCTAATGGAAGGGGATTCCCCTTCTAAACACTAAGACCATCAACACACTCCCCTCTTCCCATCCCATCAATCATCACCAGATCTTCAATAAAGGTAAGTGTCATGTAACTGTGCATGTCTTCTTCAGTTTGTGTGTATTAAAATTAATATTTCATGTGTTAAAGTTTTTTTTTTTTCAATACTTTTGGGTGTCTTGCATGGATTAATTTTATTTCAATTATTTCTTATGGGGAAAATTAACTTGACTAACGATTATTTTGACTAATGATGAGCTCTCAGGAATGGATTAATAGCGTTAGTCGAGGGTCCACTGTATCTTAAATACAAGCAATGTCATGTTGGAGACAATGGACATTCTTCACTCTCTACATGAAGGATGACGACAGGAAAAGATAGTGTTAGAAGTTAAAAAGTCAGAATTTCTTCCACTGCTCAGGCTTGCAACTAATCTAATAAAGCAAGACTTACTTAAAAGAGTAATTTTATTAATGTACATGCAAGAAAGTGAAGTGTCTATAAATTTCTTGACACAAAAAAAAATTGACAAAACAAAACAAAAAAGCAGTTAAACGTCTTATTGGTTAATTGTACCAGAGATGATGGCCCTTATGGCATGGTATCAGACCATGCTCACTGAATCAGAAAGATATATTTCAGGAATACAAACTATAGTACAGTGGACCCTCCCTTTTCGTTGGGCTTTGTTTTCACTCATTTCCATTATCACCGATTTTTTCCATAAAATTACTGGCTCCGTTTTCATTGCTTTCCTCCATTCTCATCAGTGGTACAGTACATGGCTGAGTGTGCAGTGCACACAACCTCCCACACATGCATTCTGAGGAGGAAGTGTCACTTTGTTTATGGGCGAGGCCATAGAAAACATTTCGTAATAATTTATTATTTTTTGCACTTGTTTATTCTGTGTGACTGCTAAATAAGCCACCATGGACCCAAAGAAAGCTGCTAGTGCCAACTTGTTGATAAACACGGTGAAAAACATTATAGAATTCAAGAAAAAACTCGTAGCAAAGTGGAGGAGGAAGATAGAGGGGAGAATGTGCCTTCTTTAGTGATTCCATGATATGTACAATACTAAAGTAACAGGAGTCGATAAAAGCTATAGCGCCAGACAGCGATAAAGTGTAGCATTAACCCTTTGACCGTTTCGGTCATACAGTGGGCCCCCACCTTACGATGGCATCGCGTTACGTTAAATCCGCCATACGATACACTTTAACGCAAAAATTTTGCGTCCGGGACGCATCCCATGTGGCCTCAGCTGCCCCGTGCATGACAGTGTTTACAAGCCAGCCACCACGGTCGCATCCACGCATACATTCGGTACATTTCATATTATCACAGTGTTTTTAGTGATTGTACCTGCAAAATAAGTCAACATGGGCCCCAAGAAAGCTTCTAGTGCCAACCCTGCGGGAAAAAGGGTGAAAATTACCATGGAAATGAAGAAAGAGATAATTGCTAAGTACGAAAGTGGAGTGCGTGTCTCGGAGCTGGCCAGGTTGTATACCAAACCCCAATCAACCATTGCTACTATCGTGGCCAACAAAATGGCAATCAAGGAAGCTGTTCTTGCAAAAGGTGCAAATTTGTTTTCGAAACAAAGATCGCAAGTACTCGAAGATGTTGAGAGTGTGTTATTGGTGTGGATAAACGAAAAACAGATAGCAGGAGATAGCATCTCTCAAGCGATCACATGTGAAAAGGCTAGGAAGTTGCATGACGATTTAATTAGAAAAATGCCTGCAACTAGTGGTGATGTGAGTGAATTTAAGGCTAGCAAAGGTTGGTTTGAGAGATTTAAGAATCGTAGTGGCATACATAGTGTGATTAGGCATGGTGAGGCTGCCAGTTCAGACCACAAAGCGTCTGAAAAATATGTGAAGGAATTCAAGGATTACATAGACAGTGAAGAATTGAAACCTGAACAAGTGAACAAGTGTTTTGGAAGAAAATGCCAAGCACGACCTACATTACTCAGGAGGAAAAGGCACTCCCAGGACATAAGCCTATGAAAGACAGGCTTACTCTTCTGATGTGTGCTAATGCTAGTGGCGATTGCAAAATGAAGCCTTTATTGGTGTATCACTCTGAAACTCCCAGAGCGTTCAGGCAAAACAATGTCGCCAAGGCTAATTTGTGTGTGATGTGGAGGGCAAACAGTAAGGCATGGGTCATTAGAGACCTTTTCTATGACTGGTTACACCATGCATTTGCCCCCAATGGGAAAAATTACCTAATGGAAAAGAAATTTGACCTTAAGTTCCTCCTGGTAATCCTTCAGACTTGGCAGAGCGACTTTCTGGGGACATGAGCTTCATTAAGGTCAAGTTTTTGCCTCCTAATACCACTCCTCTCCTGCAGCCCATGGACCAGCAGGTCATTTCAAACTTCAAAAAACTCTACACAAAAGCTATGGTTCAAAAGTACTTTGAAGTGACCTCAGACACTCGATTGACTCTAAAAGAGTTTTGGAAAGATCACTTTAGCATCCTCAATTGTGTAAACCTTAGAGATAAGGCTTGGGAGGGAGTGACTAAGAGGTCACTTGCTTGGAAGAAACTGTGGCCACAATGTATAGAATAAAGGGATCTTGAAGTGTTTGGGGCTAACCCTGAGAAGCCTATGCCAGTTGTGGAATCCATTGTGGCATTGGGGAAGTCCTTGGGGTTGGAGGTTAGTGGGGAGGATGTGGAAGAGTTGGTGGAGGAGGGCAATGAAGAACCACTGAAGAGCTGCAAGACCATCTTCAACAGCAAGAGGCCAGACCTGAGTAAACTGCTTCAGAGGAGGGGAGAGAGAAATTGAGGAAGTTGCCTACTTCAAAGATTAACGAAATGTGTGCAAAGTGGGTTGAACTGCAAACCTTTGCGGATGAAAATCACCCTGACATAGCTACTGCAAGCCGTGCTGGTGACTATTACAATGACACTGTTATGGCCCATTTTAGGAAAGTCTTGAAGGAATGGGAGGTACAGGCCTCTATGGACAGATATGTTGTGCGACAGAGGTCCAGTGACTCTCAAGCTGGTCCTAGTGGCATTAAAAGAAGAAAGGAAGTAACCCTGGAAAAGGACTTGATACCTCAAGTCCTAATGGAAGGGGATTCCCCTTCTAAACAATAACAACTTCCACACTCCCCTCCTCCCATCCCATCAATCATCACCAGATCTTCAATAAAGGTAAGTGTCATGTATTGTATTCTTAGTAGAGTATTATAATTGTGCATGTCTTCTTAAGTTTGTGTGTATTAAAATTAATATTTCATGTGGTAAATTTTTTTTTTTCATACTTTGTGGTGTCTTGCATGGATTAATTTGATTTCCATTATTTCTTATGGGGAAAATTAATTTGCCATACAATAATTTCATCTTATGATGAGCTCTCATGAACAGTTTAATATTGTAAGGCAGGGGTCCACTGTATATGTATGTCTTACAAGCCAATGTTTCCGACGTATTTATACGTGTAAATTCTAGCGGCTTCAAATCAAGCTGGAGAAAGCTGGTAGGCCTACACGAGAGAGAATGGGTCTGAGTGGTGGGTGTGCACCCTGTGAAAAAAATCTGGGACTCAGTGGTGCATTGTGGAAACGCCATCTTGTTAGTTCATTTTCACTATGCCTCACAGTAAGAAGTACCTCACTCCTCGGTGGATTGGAGGTCTACTGTTCCCAAGTGATAGTTCTAACAGTGATGGCAGTGCCAGTGAAAGTGAATTTCATGGTTTTAGAGAAGGTGTGACCAAAAGCAGTGCCCAGGATAGCGTAATTAGTGATGAAAACCCAGATGACCCACAACCATCCACCTCTGGTGCTGGCAACATCCCATTCACGTTCACATGTACCAGGACGAAAAAGGAAACTATTTCCCCGTTTACAGGACTCATATCTGAGCAGTGAGTGATAATGATAGTGATTTCAAAGTTATTGAAAGGAGCTTGAGCTGGGACAGTGAGGGGGAATATTCGCCAGTGAAACGGCAGCATGTACGGCACAGCATGCGTTCTGGTACTGTGTCTTATGCCCTTCCAAGGCAAAGGAGTAAATCTGGGAGTACATCCCGTGGCCCTACACCACAACCTGACAGTGAAGATGACAATATTGGGGATTGGGATGTGTAATGTGCGTGGGGAAGAAGGTGATGGTGGTGGTGATGTTGGCGGTGGCACGAGTCATGTGGCACCAGCAGCGGGCCACACTACTACCGATGCTGCTGACTCTGCACAAGCACAACCAGCCTCACCCAACCCCACACTCCCACAACAACCACAACCACATTTCAATATCCAGAACCCACCAGCAGACCGCATCTGGGATTGGCAGCAAGGTGACGATTTTATTCCCAATCCCCATGACTTTGATGAAACACAAAGTGGAATACAGCCATTGTGTACACTTGGGAACAATGCCACTGAACTAGAATGCTTTCAGTTGTTATTTGATGAACCCCTGATGGAAATTATTGTCAGGGAAAGCAACACATTCTATGAGTACACCATGGCAAATACAATTCTTTCACCAAGGTCACGGCTACACCAGTGGAAGGACACAACTGTGGCAGAAATGTACCTGTTCTTTGCAACAATAATACTTATGCACACTGTCACCACATTCTGGTCGACGGCACGCCTGATTTCAACCCCGGGTTTTAGTGATATTATAGGAGTCAATCGTTATTTTTATACTGTTACGTATGTTACACTTTTCAGACAAAACAAGGCCTAACAGAAGCGACAAGTTATATAAGATCAGAAATGTGTTTATGTACCTGAAACAAGTGTTGTATTATTTTTATCCCTTCAGGAAGCCTGTTATTGATGAGTCTTTGATTTTGTTCAAAGGAAGACTCTCATTCAAGCAATACATACCAAGAGGAAATGCTTTGGTATTTATTTATTTTATGTCTTTGCAAACAGTACATTGAGATTTTGTATTTACAATAGTGGGTTGCAATGCAAAGAGAGCCTCTATTATGCCTAGGCATTATGGGCCAACTTAACATTATTGGCTTACAGACTACTTAACACTAAGGATTATATCATAGTTGTACAGTAGGATAGTAATTATTTCATAGTTGAACAGTAGGTTATTAATTATAAGTGAATCTAATTTGTATAAGACTAAAGATATATTCATATATTCAAAAATGCTTTTGTGAAAACAATGATTCAATTATATTCCTGTCAACAATGGATAAAAGGTTCAAAGTGATTGTTGAAGTTATGATGTGGGAGTACATACGTGAGTATGTGTGTACTGAGTATTTAGCATTTAGTCTAGGGTGATTAAGTGGCTTTTGAGAAGAGTCTTAAATTGATTTTCAGACTGGGTTACTTTAATATCTTCTGGTAATGAATTCCATATTTTGGGGCCCTTTATGTGCATAGAGTTTTTACACAGTGTGATATGGACATGAGGTATATCAAAAAGAGATCTGTGTCTTGTGTTGTGGTCATGTGTCCTGTTTAAGTTGGTGAGGAGAAGTTTGAGTGGAGGGTTTATATTTGTGTGTATTGTTCTGTGTATGTAGTAGGCACATGAATAAGTAAGGATGTTCTTAACGGTGAGCAGATTCAGACTTTTGAAAATTGGAGGAGTATGCTAGCGGGAGTGGGAATTTGTTATCATTCTTACTGCTGCCTTTTGCTGGGTTATTAGGGGTTTTAGGTGATTGGATGTTGTTGATCCCCATGCACAAATTCCATATGTAAGATAAGGGTATATGAGTGAATGGTATAGTGCCAGGAGAGCTGATTGTGGAACGTAGTACCTTATCTTTGATAGTATGCCTACAGTCTTGGAGATTTTCTTGGTGATTTTTTATATATGTATCTGGAACTTAAGGCTACTGCCAAGGTGGATACCTAGGAATTTTCCCTCTGTGAGTCTTGTGACTGATGATCTGTTTAGCATTATGTTAACTGGATCATTTGCAGCTTTGTTTCCAAACTGAATGAAACAGGTTTTATCAGTATTCAGGGTAAGTTTATTAGTCATCATCCAGGCAGATATTTTCTGCAATTCGGCATTGACTGTGTTTGCTAGTATGACTGTGTTTGGGTGGGAAAAGACATATGTAGTGTCATCTGCAAATAATATGGGTTTGAGTAGCTGTGATGCATTTGGTAGATCATTGGTGTAGATGAGAAAGAGGAGTGGTCCAAGGACACTTTCTTGTGGGCCTCCTACTGTGATTGGTTGGGTGGAAGAGTTTGTTTGCATACACATATTGAGTTCTGTTACTAAGGTATGATTTTAGGTAGTTGAGGGAGTGGCCTCTGATACCATAGTGCGTTAGTTTGGAGTACAGCAGTTCATGGTTGACTGTATTGAAAGCTTTACGTAAATCAATGAAAATGCCCAGCGGAACTTCTTTCTTTTTGAGTGCGGTATATATTAGTTCTAGCATGTGTATGATGGCATCATTTGTGCTTTTATTATTCCTGAATCCAAACTGACAAGGGTTTAATAAGTTGTGTGAGACGAGGTAGAAATAGATCCATCTATGAATTAATCTTTCTAAGATTAAAGAGAGCAGTGGCTTTGGCATGCTGCTCTTACCTGTATTTTTGTACCTCTGTTTGTATGCTTAAATTACTAAATAAATAAACTAAATAAATAAATAAATAGTTATTCAAGTCAGCTTGGTCACCTCCTTTGTGGATTGAAGTGACCCTCGCTATTTTGAAGATTGTTGGGAAGGTAGATGATTCAATGGACTTATTAAAGAGCATTGCAATAAATGGTGACAATACTTGAGAAGCTTTTTTATACATAATAGCAGGCAAGTTGTTTATGTCTCCTGCCTTGTTTTTCAGGGTGTTTATGATGAGCGTAACTTCTATAGGGTTGGTTGGAGCTAGGAATAGCGTATTTGGGTAGGTACCTACGAGGTAGTCTGATGGACGGGTGTTTGCGCTTGGTACTTTGTTCGCTAGATTTTTTCCTATGGTGGAGAAGAAAACATTGAGTCTGTTTGCCGTTTCAGTTGGAGTGAGTTGGGGTTCATCTGATTTTGTTAGTTTGATTTTGTTTTTGAATAACTTTTTAGTTCCAAGAATTTCAGATAGAGTTTTCCAGGTTTTTCTCATATCACCTTTGATGTTATGTAATCTATTTTCATAATACAATTTTTTAGATCTTCTTATCAGACTGGTAAGTGCTGACGAGTAACGTTTAGACTGTTCTCTAGTTATTTGACCCATTCTATACTGTTTTTCATATTTGTGCTTTGTGTTAATGGATTTGAGGATGCTTGGTGTTAGCCAGGGATTATTCAGTCTCTTTGCTGTGATCTGTTTAGTTTTTTGGGGTAATGTTTGTTATAGAGGCTTTGGACTTTTTTTAGAAAATGATTTATACATTCATTCGTATCTGTATATGTTTCAAGCTCATTTTGGTATAAAGTTATTTGTACTGTGTGATTGCAAAAGTGGTCTGGTTTTGGATATAATTGTGTACACTGGCAGTAATACATTGAGAGATACCAGGAAGTTATTGGGTATCTCTGGTGATGTGGTTAGAACAATGATGGAACCATATCTTGGTAAGGGGCATATATTACATACTGATAACTGGTACACAAGCCCCTTACTCAGTGATTTCTTGTGAGTGAACATGACAGACGTGTGTGGCACAGTGCATGGTAATCGTAAGCATATGCCAAGGTTCGACGCTGGCACTCGCAGAGGCGAGGTGCAGGCCTTTGCTGCCAATGACATCATGGCATTTCGGTGGCATGACACACGTGATGTCACAGTGTTGACATCAGTTCACCAAAACGAAATGGCAGACAGTGGCAGGCAGAATAGAGAGACCAATGAACCCATTCTAAAACCTGCAGCTGTCATGGACTACAACCTCAATATGCGCTTAGTAGACAAATGTGACATGCAGATTGGGTTTGCTGACTGTGTATGCAAGAGTTATAAGTGGTACATAAAACTTTTTTTCCATCTTCTTGATATTTCCATGCTGAATGCTTATAATATATACAAGTTGAAGACCAACAACAAACCAAAATATGGTGAATTTTGTTTGTCAATCATCAGACAAATAATATTCAGGTACCAAGGAGCAACACCTGCAACAGACAAGCGCCCACGAAATTACCAACACATGCCATCTCATTTGAGGCCTGGTGATCACTACCCTATACAAATGCCTCCTACTGCTTTCAAGAGAAGTGCTCAGAAGAGGTGTTTTGTATGTTCACATACCACAAAACGCCCACAAAAATGCAGAGACACTCGTTTTATGTGTGAGGAGTGTCAAGTACCACTCTGCATGTACCCATGTTTCAAAGATTTCCACAAGCTGCAGCAGTTCTAGGAAAGTGTTCAGTGACTGTACATCTGTATATATATTATAGAGCAATAGTAATAAACAATGTTTTGTATTGTTTGTGTAAACAAGTTTTATAAACAATCTAATAGTTATAAAGTTTGTGCAGTTATTGTGTTGTAAACAATGAGTGTATATTTGAACAATGCACCTTACTTTGGTCTCACAGGCCACATAAGTTACATAGAAAAGAAAAATATTGGAAAATACAAGAAACCTTCAAATTGGAGTAAATAAAAGAATACCGGGTGAGCGGCATTCGCCGCTGTTGCCATACGCGGCTCATTTTCTGCCAACTTTGCGCCTCTATATCTCAGTAAGTACTGATGGCAAAAAACTTTTTTTAGGCTTAAAAAACACTCAGTAAAATAATCCTAACATTTTGGTAAGAAAAAATAATTTTTTTTTTTTGAATATTTTGCGACATAGAATGACAGTTTCAGAAATGGGCTTGCGACAGTCAAAGGGTTAACAGTGTAGCAAGTAAGTTAAGCGATTAAGCGATAGAAAAAGGATGACACGAAACTGACTCTTCCAAAGTTATTTATTTATTTATTTTATGTCTTTGCAAATACAGTGGTCCCTCGTTTTTCGTAATTAATCCATTGCTGGAGGAGCTACTATAAACGAAATTTACGATTTGCGAATCAATTTTCCCCATAAAAAAATAATGTAAATACAATTAATCCGTTCCTGACACCCAGAAGTATTAAAAGAAAAAAATTTTTTACATGAAATATACATGTAGTACATAAACAATACAATGGGAAATGATGAATGAAACATTAACAGCATAACACTTACCTTTATTGGAGATTCTTCTTAGTGTATGGGAGACTGGAGGAGGAGAGAGGTTGGATTGTTTACAGTTTGGAAGGGGAATCCTCTTCCAGCAACACCTCAGGTACCAATTGCTTCTCTGGGGTTGCTTCTCTTCTGTTTCTTAATGCCACTAGGACCACCTTGAGAGTCACTCTAGTCCTGTCTCGCAAAGTAACTGTGGAGAGAGCTCTGTTTCTGGCGTCTCTTTAACACTTCCCTAAAATGGCCCAAGACTTTGTCACTTTACATATTTCTCACCTTCTTTACTACAGGCTTGGCACTAGGAGCTTTCTTTGGAGCCATGGTAGCTTATTTAGTACTTGCAAGCACTAAAATGAGTGGAATATTATGAAATATTTTGTAGGAGCACTTGAGGGGACCTTCACTCACTGGTAAACAATGCCAGACAGACTGGCTATATAAAAATAGCTGGTTTCCCTGAATCCCTTCACTAAATATTACCCTGCTCACACTCCAACAGACTGTCAAGTCCCAAATACCATTCGTCTCCATTCACTCCTATTGAACACGCTCATGCACGCCTGCTGGAATTCCAAGCCCTTCACCCACAAAACCTCCCTTACCCCTTCCAACCTTTTCGAGGACGACCCCCTACCCCGCCTTCCTTCCCCTACAGTTTTAAACACTCTCCATGTCATTCTACTTTGATCCATTCTCTCTCAATGACTAAACCACCTCAACAACCCCTCTTCAGCCCTCTGACTAATACTTTTATTAACTCCACACCTTCTCCTAATTTCCACACTCCGAATTTTCTGCATAATATTTACACCACACATTGCCCTTAGACAGGACATCTCCACTGCCTCCAACCACCTCCTCGCTGCTGCATTCACAACCCAAGCTTCACACCCATGTAAGAGTGTTGGCACTACTATACTTTCATACATTCCCTTCTTTGCCTCCATAGATAATGCTTTTGTCTCCACATACACCTCAACGCACCACTCACCTTTTTTTCCCTCATCAATTCTATGATTAACCTCATCCTTCATAAATCAATCCGTCGACATGTCAACTCCCAAGTATCTGAAAACATTCACTTCTTCAATACTCCTCCTCCCAATTTGATATCCAATTTTTCTTTATCTAAATCATTTGATATCCTCATCACCTTACTCTTTTCTATGTTCACTTTCAACTTTCTACCTTTACACACACTCCCAAGCTCATCCACTAACCTTTGCAATTTTTCTTTAGAATCTCCCATAAGCACAGTATCATCAGCAAAAAGCAACTGTGAATTCCCATTTTGTATTTGATTCAACATAATTTAATACCAACCCTCTCCCGAACACCCTAGCATTTACTTCTTTTACAACCCCATCTATAAATATATTAAACAATCATGGTGACATTACACATCCCTGTCTAAGACCTACTTTTACCGGGAAGTAGTCTCTCTCTCTTCTACACACCCTAACCTGAGCCTCACTATCCTCATAACAACTCTTTACAGTATTTAGTAACTTACCACCTATTTCATACACTTGCAACATCTGCCACATTGCTCCCCTATCCACTCTATCATATGCCTTTTCTAAATCCATAAATGCAATAAAAACTTCCCTACCTTTATCTAAATATTGTTCACATATATGCTTCAATGTAAACACTTGATCCATACATCCCCTACCCACTCTAAAACCTCCTTGCTCATCCGCAATCCTACATTCTGTCTTACCTCTAAGTGTAAATATATCTTATTTATAAAGTGTATACATTTCTTATTTACAAATTAAAATGTATATATTTATTTATAAATTATGTACATTGTGTGAATAGTGTTGGTGGCTTCTGCTGCTGTCTCCACTACACTAATATGTACGGCTTCTCTCGGTGGCCCTTATAAACCCAACACCACCACCACCACTTACTCCTCACATATGTAATGACATATTTTATTCATTCTAGAGTATATAACATGTCTCTATGTTATTAACAGTGTTTATTATGTAATATTAGATGAATTGTGATAGATAAATAAGCCGTGGAATATAGTTCTTCTCTATAAAATGTATTTTTTGTTTATACTTTTAGATGTCTGAAATGGATTAATTGGATTTACATTGTTTCTTATGGGGAAAATGGTTTGTTTTAGTTGATTTCACATTTCGTTGGACTCTCTGGAATGAATTAAAGACAAAAAGGGAGGGTCCACTGCATTAAGAAACATATGAAAGTAAGCGTTTACTGAATGTAACAAAAAGCTTGTAGGAGTTATCTAACATCTTACATGTTCATGAGAGAGAAAAATTTGCAATTCTGCCAAAGTTCAAAACACTTAACAGACCTCTGTTTCACTCTTGCATCACAGAACAGTAGTACATCTCAACTAGTACAATTTATGAAGAAATGGATATGGAAGTTGACGTATGAGAGATAATAAACGAGAAAATTCAATGAGAAAATAAAAACTTTGGTATAAAGAATCAGATTTTTAGACAACTGTAAAATTGTCTCAGCTTCATAAAACTGGGATGCTTGAATGTGCGTGGATGTAGTGCGGATGACAAGAAACAGATGATTGATGATGTTATGAATGAAAAGAAGTTGGATGTCCTGGCCCTAAGCGAAACAAAGCTGAAGGGGGTAGGGGAGTTTCGGTGGGGGGAAATAAATGGGATTAAATCTGGAGTATCTGAGAGAGTTAGAGCTAAGGAAGGGGTAGCAATTATGTTGAAGGATCAGTTATGGAAGGAGAAAAGAGAATATGAATGTGTAAATTCAAGGATTATGTGGATTAAAGTAAAGGTTGAATGCGAAAAGTGGGTCATAATAAGCGTGTATGCACCTGGAGAAGAGAGGAATATAGAGGAGAGAGAGAGATTTTGGGAGATGTTAAGTGAATGTATAGGAACCTTTGAACCAAGTGAGAGAGTAATTGTGGTAGGGGACCTGAATGCTAAAGTAGGAGAAACTTATAGAGAGGGTGTGGCAGGTAAGTTTGGGGTGCCAGGTGTAAATGATAATGGGAGCCCTTTGAATGAACTTTGTATAGAAAGGGGTTTAGTTATAGGTAATACATATTTTAAGAAAAAGAGGATAAATAAGTATACAAGATATGATGTAGGGTGAAATGACAGTAGTTTGTTGGATTATGTATTGGTAAATAAAAGACTGTTGAGTAGACTTCAGGATGTACATGTTTATAGAGGGGCCACAGATATATCAGATCACTTTTTAGTTGTAGCTACACTGAGAGTAAAAGGTAGATGGGATACAAGGAGAATAGAAGTATCAGGTAAGAGAGAGGTGAAGGTTTATAAACTAAAAGAGGAGGCAGTTAGGGTAAGATATAACCAACTATTGGAGGATAGATGGGCTAATGAGAGCATAGGCAATGGGGTCAAAGAGGTATGGGGTAGGTTTAAAAATGTAGTGTTAGAGTGTTCAGCAGAAGTTTGTGGTTACAGGAAAGTGGGTGCGGGAGGGAAGAGGAGCGATTGGTGGAATGATGATGTAAAGAGTAGTAAGGGAGAAAAAGTTAGCATATGAGAAGTTTTTACAAAGTAGAAGTGATGCAAGGAGGGAGGAGTATATGGAGAAGAAGAGAGAGGTTAAGAGAGTGGTGAATCAATGTAAAAAGAGAGCAAATGAGAGAGTGGGTGAGATGCTATCAACAAATTTTGTTGAAAATAAGAAAAAGTTTTGGAGTGAGATTAACAAGTTAAGGAAGCCTAGAGAACAAATGGATTTGTCAGTTAAAAATAGGAGAGGATAGTTATTAAATGGAGAGTTAGAGGTATTGGGAAGATGGAGGGAATATTCTGAGGAATTGTTGAATGCTGAAGAAGATAGGGAAGCTGTGATTTCGTGTATAGGGCAAAGAGGAATAACATCTTGTAGGAGTGAGGAAGAGCCAGTTGTGAGTGTGGGGGAAGTTCATGAGGCAGTAGGTAAAATGAAAGGGGGTACGGCAGCTGGGATTGATGGGATAAAGATAGAAATGTTAAAAGCAGGTGGGGATATAATTTTGGAGTGATTGGTGCTATTATTTAATAAATGTATGGAAGACGGTAAGGTACCTAGGGATTGGCAGAGAGCATGCATAGTTCCTTTGTATAAAGGCAAAGGGGACAAAAGAGAGTGCAAAAATTATAGGGGAATAAGTCTGTTGAGTATACCTGGTAAAGTGTATGGTATAGTTATTATTGAAAGAATTAAGAGTAAGACGGAGAATAGGATAGCAGATGAACAAGGAGGCTTTAGGAAAGGTAGGGGGTGTGTGGACCAGGTGTTTACAGTGAAACATGTAAGTGAACAGTATTTAGATAAGGCTAAAGAGGTTTTTGTGACATTTATGGATTTGGAAAAGGCATATGACAGGGTGGATAGGGGGGCAATGTGGCAGATGTTGCAGATGCATGGTATAGGAGGTAGGTTACTGAAAGCAGTGAAGAGTTTTTACAAGGATAGTGAGGCTCAAGTTAGAGTATGTAGGAGAGAGGGAGATTATTTCCCAGTAAAAGTAGGCCTTAGACAAGGATGTGTGATGTCACCGTTGTTGTTCAATATATTTATAGATGGGGTTGTAAGAGAAGTAAATGTGAGGGTCTTGGCAAGAGGTGTGGAGTTAAAAGATAAAGAATCACACAAAGTGGGAGTTGTCACAGTTGCTCTTTGCTGATGACACTGTGTTCTTGGATGATTCTGAAGAGAAGTTGTAGAGGTTGGTGGATGAATTTGGTAGGGTATGTAAAAGAAGAAAATTGAAAGTGAATACAGGAAAGAGTAAGGTTATGAGGATAACAAAAAGATTAGGTGATGAAAGACTGGATATCAGATTGGAGGGAGAGAGTATGGAGGAGGTGAATGTATTCAGATATTTGGGAGTGGACATGTCAGCGGATGGGTCTATGAAAGATGAGGTGAATCATAGAATTGATGAGGGGAAAAGGGTGAGCGGTGCACTTAGGAATCTGTGGAGACAAAGAACTTTGTCCTTGGAAGCAAAGAGGGGAATGTATGAGAGTATAGTTTTACCAACACTCCTGTATGGGTGTGAAGCATGGGTGATGAATGTTGCAGCAAGGAGAAGGCTGGAGGCAGTGGAGATGTCATGTCTGAGGGCAATGTGTGGTGTGAATATAATGCAGAGAATTCGTAGTTTGGAAGTTAGGAGGAGGTGCGGGATTGCCAAAACTGTTGTCCAGAGGGCTGAGGAAGAGTTGTTGAGGTGGTTCAGGCATGTAGAGAGAATGGAGCGAAACAGAGTGACTTCAAGAGTGTATCAGTCTGTAGTGGAAGGAAGGCGGGGTAGGGGTCGGCCTAGGAAAGGTTGGAGGGAGTGGGTAAAGGAGGTTTCGGGTGCGAGGGGCTTGGACTTACAGCGGGCATGCATGAGCGTGTTTGATAGGAGTGAATGGAGACAAATGGTTTTAAATACTTGACGTGCTGTTGGAGTGTGAGCAAAGTAACATTTATGAAGGGATTCAGGGAAACCGTCAGGCCGGACTTGAGTCCTGGAGATGGGAAGTACAGTGCCTGCACTCTGAAGGAGGGGTGTCAATGTTGCAGTTTAAAAACTGTAGTGTAAAGCACCCTTCTGGCAAGACAGTTATGGAGTGAATGATGGTGAAAGTTTTTCTTTTTCAGGCCACCCTGCCTTGGTGGGAATCGGCCAGTGTGTTAATAAAAAAAAAAATAATAAAAATAAATTTATTTTTACTGCTTTACTTATCAACCTTCCTTACCAGACTCAACATATCCTCCAGGCAGCTTCCAGTGTGGACGAGTATGGAATCTTTCTCGAACAACCAGCAACTCATCCTGATCATTCACCACAAAAGCACCAACTCCCACTACAGTATGTGCATACCTGGAAATATTACAATGTACATGCAATTCTGTTATTTGGAAGAAGTTATAGAACAAAAAATTTATTTGCAGTATTACACTATGATTTTATGAAAAGTTTTACACTCTTAGGCCAGTAGTACTGAAAAGTCCATGGTATATGCAGCATTTTTGGCAGAACTAAACCAAATACAAAAACTCAAATTTCAATTTTATACAATATTTGGAACACTGTACAAATAGAATTAAAAATAGCACTGTACTGTGTACAAGCACAGTGGTACCTCGAAAGACGAACTTAATTCATTCCAGAAGGCTGTTCAAGTACCAATACCGAACGAATTTGTTCTCATAAGGAATAATGCAAATTAGATTAATCCATTCCAGACCCCCAAAAATGCAGTTACAAAAGCACTTACATAAATACACTTACATAACTGTTCGAGTTCTAAGCTGTTCATATCCCGAGGTACCACTGTATTAATCTTTAGACAAGTTTACAATATGAAATTGGTATTACCAACAAAGGCATGGTACACAATACTGCACTGCAATAAAACAGTACAGCACACTACCACGGTGGGAGACAGCCAGTGTGTTAAAAAATTAAACTAATCCTAATGCACATAAAAATAAAGAAATGTGTTGTGCCTCAATAATGCTTAAATTGGAGATGGGGTTACAGTGTATGGGTCATTATGCGGAAATAACTGTGTATCCCCAAAGGGGTACCTTTGAGAGGTTGCCTCGACAACACCATCAAATTTTCAACTTTTGTGTACAGTAACAGGAACCAAACTTTTGGAATGACTGACATGTTGGAAATTTGGAAATTAGTTTCCATATGATGACCTATGAATATCTCTTCTGATTCTCTTCAGATGTTCAATGCTAATATTTAACTGCATGACCAACTTATGCCACACTGCACTATTCCAATCATATGTAATAAGGCACAAGAGAATGGGGTTATGGAGCATGGAGGATACCTTTCTCAGATCACACAGGGACCAAAACACATCTAATTTATAAATACTGTACTATATACAATACTAAAATAATAATGAATTTGGAACTGCAGCATAATTTTCAGTCCATAGTGTTTATGCTGTTGAAATTGGTAGTAAAATGATGATTCAGCACTCTGCCATTTAACAAGGTGTACTGGAGTTTAAAAGCTTGCTTCCATGCAAACTGCAATACCCCAATTTGATGGCTCCTTGAAGAAATGTATGTAAATTTATCCTCACCTTGGTATATTATTTGGTTCAGTGACTGCTAACCACTTCAACATCATCACGTACTGGGAATGGGCATGGTGATACACAAAGCCATGCTGTAACAAACAAAAATTTAAAAATTCCTAGTTTTATTGTATGTGTGGCATAGTGTATACAGTATTATATACATAGTAAAAAAATTATGTATACCTGGTGCTGTATTAAACATTTTACCTTGACAAGTTGTGAAGCATAATGATATTTACTGACAGAAGACATTATACTAGAAGACTAATGATAAGAGTGCCACATATATAAACAAAATATATAAATGAAGAATTTGCTTACCAATACCAATTAAACTCTTGAGCCAATAATTAATTCACTGGTAAAAAAAATTAAACCTTACCTTGGCCAAGATAGGCACCCATTCTGCATGCTGAAGGTCAACTTTAAACCAAACTCCTCTAATTTTTTCTTTCCGCCAATGAGCCAAAGATGCTGTGAATAGATACGAGAAACTAATTTATTCCTGGGGGTAATAAACATAATTACACAATTATACTACACAAACAGTGTCAAAAAAAAAACTTATTCTACGTCCAGACTCCCACACATGACACAGTGAATAATGTCTCATAGAGTTTATTGACATTGTCAGTTTCATGTTCATAATATACAGAGCAAAGCTCAACTGACTGGCTAGGTGAAGGTGTCACACATGCCCAATGGTTCCTCATCAGTCGGCCTCATTCCAAAGCTGAGAGGCTACCTCATTAAGTGAGGGGGGGCGGGGGAGTCCCCATAGGAAATACCAACAGATGGAGGTATCAACCTCTCTAGTGCTGAAATGCACAGCTTTTCCAGCCAAGAGGTGGGAAATACACCTGCACTCTGAAGGTGGGGATGTTGCAGCTCAGAGGGGTATCTGAACTGTAATGTTAAATAGAGTGAAAATGTTTTAGTCTTTATCCAGGTCACCTTACCTTGCTGGGAAAAAGTTGGTGGTAACAAAAAATTAAGAATAACATTATGGTATTATTATTATTACAGTACTATTATTATTATTATTATTTTTATTAACACATCAGCCATTTCCCACAAAGGTAGGGTGGCCTGAAAAAGAAAAACTTTCATCATTCACTCCATCACTCTCTTGCCAGAGGCATGCTTACACTACAGTTACAAGACTGCAACATTAACACCTCTCCTTCAGAGTGTACTTCCCATCTCCAAGACTCAAGTCTGGCCTGCCGATTTCCCTGAATCCCTTCATGCTACCTTGCTCACACTCCAACAGCACGTCAAGTCCAAAAAACCATTCGTCTCCATTTGCTCTTATCTAACATGCCCAGAGAGTCTGACGAAAAACCGAGTTTGATGAAAATTGAAGCAATATTTCCCATAAGAAATAATGTAAATCCAGTTAATCCGTTCCAGACACCCAAAAGTATTAACAAAAAATACATTTTATAGAGAATATAGTTCTACACACAGAAAACAATGAGAAATATAAAGGACTAATGAAATGGATAAATGAACATTTAGCATCATATTTACCTTTATTGAAGACTCTTGTTGGTGTATGGAAGATGACAAGGAGGGGAGAGGAAGGAGAGGTTATACACAAATAACCCGCACATAGAAGAGAGGAGCTTGTGACGATGTTTCGGTCCGACTTGGACCATTTACAAAGTCACACTAACGGACCAAAACGTCGTCTTAAGCTCCTCTCTTCTATGTGCGGGTTATTTGTGTATCGTTCCAGTCACGGTATTGTGCCTTTTTTTGTTATTTATGGACCCCACAGTTAAGTGTCATATTCTCTCCAACTTTTTTAATGTTCTTCCCTCTTTTAAACCCCTCTTTCGATCTTATGAGGCTGCTCTTATTGCTACCTGGCGTCGTAAGAACCAGCTTCGCTTCCTACGTGACTGTCTTGCTGAACAAGTTCTACCCCCTTCCTTCTCCCACTTCCTGAAACCCTACCCACTGGGCACTCCCTTTCCTGATCATGACCGTCTCCTACTTCAACAGCTCATTCTTTCTACTAAGTCTCAGGTTGAAGATGCCTTCTTTACTTTTCGTCAATGTCAACTTGCTCTCTTTGTGGCTCTACCACAAGATCTCTGTAACCTTCTCTCTACCATTGCCATTGACACTGCTTGCCTGAATACACAAATTCATTCTTCTAAGCTACAGAATAAACTTCAACGTCTCATCTCAGCTAGCCCTTGGTCTAAATTCTCCCTCACTGTGTTACTAACTTGTCTTCTGTCTCACTCTCTCAGTACGAGCTTGAACTTCTTGGTTTTGGCCTTTCCTTTGCCACTTTTCCTACTCCTCGCGCTGGTATTGCCCTGATTAGCTCTTTTGATTCCTTTCGTCAATCTCGCTCCCGTAATCTTCCTGACCTGTCCACTTTTCGTGGCGCTCTCCTTCCTGCTCTTTATAGTCTGTTTTCTAAGAATCACCACCTTCCGCGCCATTACCAACTTGCCCTTTCTTCTCTTAAATCTAACACTGTCATACTATCTTCTGACAAAGGTAATTCGGTAGTTATCCTTGATCGCGAGGATTACCTTCGTAAAGCTGATGTCTTGCTCTCTGACTCACGTACCTACACTCCTCTCGTTTCCAACCCTCTTGATCGCATCAAGAGAACTTTCAACAAGAAACTAAGGACTCTCTCCGACCTCTGTCCTCCTGACTTTGACCTTGTTCAACGGTTTCGTGTCATCTGTCCCTCTCTTCCCTATTTCTATGGCCTTCCCAAAACTCATAAACCTGATATTCCTCTTCGTCCTATCATATCCTCTAGAGGTTCTGTCTCTTATTCTCTTGCTTCTTGGTTGGCCAAAACCATCACTCCCTTTCTTGGTACTTTTTCTCCTGCCCACCTCCGTCACTCTCAAGACTTCATTGAACGTGTTCGCTCTCTCCCGACCTGTAAGATGCTTAGTCTTGACGTTGAGTCCCTCTTCACCAATGTCCCTCTTGATGATGTCCTTGATTTCCTTAGAGAGAAGGCCAATGAAGGGTTTCTACATCTCCCTATACCTATTGATGTCTTTCTTGATCTTATCTGCCTCTGTGTGGACTAATTCCTTTTCCTTCCAAGGGGAATATTATTCTCAAACCTTCGGTGTGGCTATGGGCTCTCCTCTCTCTCCTGTCCTTGCTAATCTTTACATGGAATACTTCGAGACTGTTCTTCCTACCATCGATGTGCGCCCTTCACTCTGGCTCCGCTATGTTGATGACATCATTGCTCTGTGGCCTCACGACTCCAGTCTCTTCCAACCTTTTCTTGAAGCCCTTAATAATCTTGCCCCTTCCATTAAGTTTAAAGGTGAATGGGAATCTAATTCCTTGCTTCCTTTCCTTGATGTCCATGTCCACCGCTCAGATACAGGTTTTTCCTTTTCCATTTACCGCAAACCTATGCACAGTAGCATGTACATTCACAACTTTCCCTATCATGCTTCCCGTCAAGAAAAGTGTTATTTCCCTCTTTCTCCGTGCCCTCCGCATCTGTGATCCTCAGTTCCTTCCAGCAGAAATTTCCACTCTTCATAATTCGTTTTCCCGTCTTGGCTACCCTTCCCATTTCATAGACTCTGCCCTCTCACGTGCTAAATGTAATTTCTTCTCTCCCACACTCTCTACTCCTGGGAACTCTTCTGTCCTCTGCATTCTCTACATTTCCGGTCTTTCTAATCTCAACAATTCTCTCCGTCCCTTAGACATCAAGCTTACTTTCCGCCAGACTAACACTCTTCGCACTAATCTCGTGCATACCTCTCCTCCCTCTACAGACGTTCCTGGTGTCTACTCTATTTCTTGCTCCTCCTGTCCTCTTCAATACTTTGGAGAAACTGGTCGATCTCTTTCTGACAGACTTTGGGAGCACAAAAATAGTGTTAGGCTTGCTGATACTAACAATGCTCTGTTCTGTCACATCAGAGATCACAGCCATCCTATTGATTGGTCTTCTGCTAAAACTGTCTTCCCTACTTCCAACTTTAACAGTCGCCGTCTAGTTGAATCCTCTCTAATACACAACTTTCCTTGTATGAATCTTAGTCCTGGCTTCGTCTCTGTAGATGCCTTCCTCTCCCACTACATTGTAAAATGTTCCAAACTTCAGAACACCCGTGACTTAACCTGATTCCTCCTTTTTTCTTCTTCTCCCTCTTCCCCTTTCCTCTTTCCCTTTTTCTCCTCTGGGTTGTCTTTCTTCTGTCTCGTGTTTCTGTTCCTTCATTATTTATTTCATCACTTCCCCTTCTTCCCCACCTCTGTGTACTTGCTCTCCCTCTGTGGGCACCTAGCTCCCTTGCAGTGCTCCCCTTTCTTTGTATTTGACTGGCTCATCCTCCTTATTCCCCACTACTACTACTACTACTACTACTACCACTGCTACTACCACTACTACTACTACTACTACCACTACTACTGTTACCCCTACTACTACTACCACTACCTCTTCCTGCCTATATATACCCCTTCCTGCTCTACTTCTCATTAGTGTGACTTTGTAAATGGTCCAAGTCGGACCGAAACGTCGTCGTAAGCTCCTCTCTTCTATGTGCGGGTTATTTGCGTATCGCTCCAGTCACGGTACAGGAAGGCCCCACTTATACGGCTGGTTAGGTTCCAGGCTACCGCCGTAAAGCGGAAACCGCCGTAAAGTGGAACACCCTTTTTTTCCACTTACAAATGCATACAAACACTAGATAACAAGTTTACACTAACATATATTAAGTTAGCAATAGAACCAGGCATCAAAAAACAATAAAAAAGTACAATACACACATAGTGCACTCATTACTTACCTTAAAATATTTATAGTCTTAATCTAGGGTGAGACAAGTAGTATTTATTGTAAGAAATCAAGTGTGGTATGTATGGTAGTCAGCCAGGCTACCATACCAGGCCACCCCACCCACACATACAATTCTATGATATTTAAGCATCCCAGAGCGATAAAATGTATATACAGTTCACTCATTACTTACCTTAAAATATAGGGTGAGATGAGTAGTATTTATTGTAAAAAATCAAGTGTGGTATGTATGGTAGTCAGCCGGGCTACCATACCAGGCCAACCCACCTACACATAATATTCTATTACAGTTAAGCATCCCAGAGCGATAAAATGTATATACAGTTCACTCATTACTTACCTTAAAATATTTGTAGTCTTAATGTAGGGTCAGGAGTAAGTAAATGAGATAAAACGAATAAATGAGAGAGAGAAAGAATGAGTGCATGAGAGAGTACAGGCGCAGAGTTATGTAAACAAACCAGGCGAAGGTAAGTTTTGTAAACGAAGTGTACACGTCTGGTTTGTGTACAAGTTACATTGTGTACAGGTTGTCTCTACATTGATACGGTAGAATAAATAAAGAAGAACACTCCCATTCTCATGTAACATCATTTTGAGAAGAAATGATGCTCTGAGTGAAGGCAATGGAAATAAGTCACTCTGACTTTTTTGGGTTATCCTAGGTTCTCTACACATATGTTGTTATGTATGATAATCTATGTAACTGTATTTGTGTATACCTGAATAAACTAACTTACATACATACGAAAGGAATAATTTTCTACAGTTACCCCCAGTAACACATCTTCTCTTATGTTAGATTAGAGAAAATGTTATTCTTGGCATTACAGTGGACCCCCGGTTAACGATTTTAATCCGTGCAAGAGGGATAATTGTTATGCGAAATAATCGTTATGCGAATGAATTTTCCCCATAAGAAATAATGGAAATAAAATTAATCCGTGCAAGACGCCCAAAAGTATGAAAAAAATTTTTTTTTACCACATGAAATGTTAATTTTAATACACACAAACTGAAAAAGGCATGCACAATTACATGACACTTACTTTTATTGAAGATCTGGTGATGATTGATGGGATGGGAGGAGGGGAGAGCATTATCTTCTTACTGTTTAGAAGGGGAATCCCCTTCCATTAGGACTTGAGGTAGTAAGTCCTTTTCTGGGGTTACTTCCCTTCTTTTTTTAATGCCACTAGGGCCAGCTTCAGAGTCACTGGACTTCTTTCGCACAAGATATCTGTCCATAGTGGCCTGTACCTCTCGTTCCTTTATGACTTGCCTAAAGTGTTTCACAACATTGTCAGTGTAATAATCACCAGCACGGCTTGCAATAGCTGTGTGAGGGTGATTTTCATCCATGAAGGTTTGCACTTCAAGCCACTTAGCACAGATTTCCTTTATCTTTGTAGTAGGCAACTTCTTCAATTTCTCTCTCCCCTCCTCTGAACCAGTTTCCCCAGGTCTGGCCTCTTGCTCTTGAAGTTGATCTATCAGCTCATCAGTGGTTAGTTCTTCATTGTCCTCCTCCACCAACTCTTCCACATCCTCCCCACTAACCTCCAACCCCAAGGACTTTCCCAATGCCACAATGGATTCCTCAACTGGCACAGGATTCTCAGGGTTAGCCTCAAACCCTTCAAAATCCCTTTTGTCTACACATTCTGGCCACAGTTTCTTCCAAGCAGAGTTCAAGGTCCTCTTAGTCACTTCCTCCCAAGCCTTACCTATAAGGTTTACACAATTGAGGATATTAAAGTGATCTCTCCAAAACTCTCTTAGAGTCAGTTGAGTTTCTGAGGTCATTACAAAGCACCTTTCAAACAGAGCTTTTGTGTACAGTTTCTTGAAGTTGGAAATAACCTGCTGGTCCATGGGCTGCAGGAGAGGCGTGGTATTAGGAGGCAAAAACTTCACCTTAATGAAGCTCATGTCCCCATAAAGTCGCTCTGCCACGTCTGTAGGATGACCAGGGGCATTGTCTAACACCAGGAGGCACTTAAGGTCTAATTTCTTTTCAGTTAGGTAATTTTTCACATTGGGGGCAAATGCATGGTGTAACCAGTTATAGAAAAATTCCCTAGTGACCCATGCCTTACTGTTTGCCCTCCACAGCACACACAAATTATCCTTGAGGACATTCTTTTGCCTGAACGCTCTGGGAGTTTCAGAGTGATACACTAATAAAGGCTTAACTTTGCAATCACCACTAGCATTGGCACACATCAACAAAGTAAGCCTGTCTTTCATAGGCTTATGTCCTGGGAGTGCCTTTTCCTCCTGAGTAATGTAGGTCCTGCTTGGCATTTTCTTCCAGAACAGGCCTGTTTCATCACAATTAAACACTTGTTCAGGTTTCAGTCCTTCAGTTTCTATGTACTCCTTGAATTCCTGCACATATTTTTCAGCCGCTTTGTGGTCCGAACTGGCAGCCTCACCATGCCTTATCACACTATGGATGCCACTACGCTTCTTAACCCTTTGAGGGTTTTCGTCGTACTAGTACGTCTTACGCGTAGGGGTTTTTGACGTACTAGTACTCATAAATTCTAGCGGCCTCAAATCTAGTGGGAGAAAGCTGGTAGGCCTTCATATGAAAGAATGGGTCTATGTGGTCAGTGTGCACAGTCTAAAAAAAATCCTGCAGCACACAGTGCATAATGAGAAAAAAAAAACTTTGACCATTTTTTTTGAATAAATCAGCGACTTTGCAGTGTATTTTCGTATGGTATTTATTGTTGTATTCTAGTTTTCTTGGTCTCATTTTATAGAACGGAAGGCATATTACAGAAATTGAGATGATTTTGACTGGTTTTACAAAGAAAGGTGCCTTGAAATTGAGCTCAAAGTAGCAGAAATGTTCGATTTTTACCAAACTTCAAAAGTAAACAAATCGTGCCAAGCGTGCAATACACGTCAACTGGTGAGTCTAATATTCTTTCACAAGTGCACCAATAATATTTATACCATTTTTTACACTAATGCAGTAGTCTGCATAACAGTAAATCTTATATTTTTTGTGAAAATAAAAATTCAAAGTGGAAAGAAAAGAATATAAGAGGGGCCTTGAGACGTGACTAATGACTAGAGGAAATGTCGTTTTAGTGCCAGGAATGTCTTTCTTGTTTATTCTGGACCCTATTCGGAAATTGGCATCTTTTGAAATTTGTGTGAAATTGGCAAAATTGCTAAATTCTGACCACTGTACTGGATAGTTGAATTTCATAAATGAGTGGTTTCTTGCACCCATTCGATAGAAAAAATGGAGTTCTAGCGAAATATTCATGTTTTTTGTCGACTAGTACAGTGAAATTGGCCGAAAATGAGGCTCAAAGTGGGCAAAATCGCCGATGCGTAAACATCGCCGAGACCGCTAACTTTGCGAGAGCATAATTCCGTAAGTTTTCTATCAAATTTCAAACTTTTGGTGTCTTTATGATCGGGAAAAGATTCTCTATCTTTTCATAAGAGAAAATAATTTTTTTTTTTTTTTTAATTTGGCCGACCCTGAGAATGAGTTTCGGAGAGGGCCTGTCGACCCTCAAAGGGTTAAATCTCTCAAACCAACCTTTGCTGGCCTTAAATTCACTCACATCATCACTAGTTGCAGGCATTTTTTTAATTAAATCCTCATGCAACTTCCTAGCCTTTTCACATATGATCGCTTGAGAGATGCTATCTCCTGCTAGCTGTTTTTCATTTATCCACACCAATAAGAGTCTCTCAACATCTTCCATCACTTGCGATCTTTGTTTCGAAAACACAGTTGAACCTTTGGCAAGAACAGCTTCCTTGATTGTCTTTCTGGTGCCCACAATAGTAGCGATGGTTGATTGGGGTTTCTTGTACAGCTTGACTAGGTCGGCTATACGCACTCCACTTTCATACTTATCAATTATCTCTTTCTTCATTTCTATAGTAATTCTTACCCTTTGAGGTGTAGGGTTGGCACTAGAAGCTTTCTTGGGGCCCATGGTCACTTATTTTCCAGAAACAGCACCGAAAATACTGTAATAATACGAAATATTCCGAGTGTATGCTTGGATGTTACCGCGGAGGCTGGCTGGTAAACAATGGGACGGGCGGCACATGTGAGGCTGGCTGAGGGCACATTGGACGCGTCTCGGACGAAAATCGGTGAGCGGGTTTTTAATCGGTATGAGCGGCAAAAATTTTGCGATAAAAGTAATCGGTATGCGGAAAAATCGCTATGTGATGCCATCGTTATGCGGGGGTCCACTGTACTTGTACAAGTTATCTGGCTACCACATCTCATATTTATGTTTATTTATTCTACTGTAGGGTGTATTTATCATCTTTTTATGTTATGTATCGTGTTTATTATATAATTTTGAAAAAAATATCATGGATGGATTAATGAAAATGTGTATATTAACGTAATATACAACATTTAATGAGACTCGGTGATTATTATTATTATAATTAGCATTTCTAATATGGCGTCACTTGTGCAAGTCGTCTGCTACCACATCTCATATTTATGTTTATTTATTCTATTGTGGGGTGTATTTATCATCTTTTTATGTTATGTAGCATGTTTATTATATAATTTTGAAAAAATATCATAGATGGATTAATGAAAATGTGTATTTAACGTAATATACGACATTTAAATGAGACTCGATGATTATTATCATTACTAATATGACGTCTGGAGACATAAGACACTCTTACTGATTTTAATGTGTACCTGCACGCCAGCACAGTATGTAAGTTTATTTAAGTACAGGTATACATAAGTATAATTATCAGAGTATATATAAAATATGAAATAACTTTTAAAAACATTTGAAATTTTGGAGTTTCCAGACAAAATGGAGAGACTTAGTGCTTACTGAGCTCACGAAGAATGTAAACAAACAGGGTGGGGCGCGGTGACCGTATTAGAAAGTCAGGTGGGGGGAGCCATATAGCGAGTTTTGGTCATAATTTAAAATGACCGTATTAGCGGAACGCCGAAAAGTGAAACGCCGTAAAGCGGGGCCCTGCTGTATTGTGCTTTTTTTTGTTATTTATTGAGGAGAGGTTATCTCTACCACCATCACAACCACTACCACCCTCTACCACCATCACTACCACCCTCTACCACCATCACTACCAACCTCTGCCACCATCACAACCACTACCACCATCACTACCACCCTCTACCGACGAGAAACAAAGCCAGACTGACTCAGAACGCATTGACTGCTTTGTGTGGGTGCAGGTGGGCACATTTGGTACAGTAGACCACTGTCAACTCGACAAAAACCAAGGTGATGAACAAAAACTGGGACAAAATTTTCACAAAAAATGTTGTCGAAAACCGAATTCAACAAAAACCAGGGCAAACGAAAACCGAGGTTCCACTGTACATGAAATCACAGCTTCCCTATCTTCATCAACATTTAACAATTCCTCAAAATATTCCCTCCATCTTCCTGATACCTCTAACTCTCCATTTAATAACTCTCCTCTTATTTTTAACTATCAAATCCATTTGTTCCCTAGGCTTCCTCAACTTATTAATCTCACTCCGAAACTTTTTCTTATTTTCAACAAAATATGTTGATAACATCTCACCCACTCTCTCATTTGCTTTCTTTTTACATTGCTTCCCCGCTCTCTTAACCTCTCTTTTTCTCTCCATATACTCCTCCCAACGTGCATCACTTCTATTTGTAAAAACCTCTCATATGCTAACTTTTTCTCTCTTAGTCTCTTTAAATCATCATTCCACCAATCGCTCTTCTTCCCTCCCACACCCACTTTCCTGTAACTTCTGCTGAATACCCTAACACTACATTCTTAAACCTACCCCATACATCTTGAACCCCATTGCCTATACTCTCACTAGTCCATCTATCCTTCAATAATTGTTTATATCTTATCCTATTTGCCTCCTCCTTTAGTTTATAAACCTTCACCTCTCTCTTACTTGCTGCTTCCATTTTCCTTGTATCCCATCTACCTTTTACTTTCACTATAGCTACAACTAAAAAGTAATCTGATATATCTGTGGCCCCTCTATAAATATGTATATCTTGAAGCTTACCCAACAGTCTTTATCTACCAATACGTAGTCCAACAAACAAGTACAGTGGACCCTCGCATACCGTTGGCATCACATAACGTCAAATCCGCATACCGATATATTTTATCGCTAAAATTTTGCCTCGCATACCGCTAAAAAACTCGCTCAACACTATTCGTCCGAGATGCGTCTAATGTGCGGCCTGAGCCAGCCTCACATGTTCCGCCGGTGGCACTGTTTATCAGCCAGCCTCCGCGGTAACATCCAAGCATACAATCGGAACATTTTGTATTATTACAGTGTTTTTGGTGATTTCATCTGCAAAATAAGTGACCATGGGCCCCAAGAAAGCTTCTAGTGCCAACCCTACAGGAATAAGGGTGAGAATTACTATAGAGATGAAGAAAGAGATCATTGCTAAGTATGAAAGTGGAGTATGTGTCTCCGAGCTGGCCAGATTGTATAGTAAACCCCAATCAACCATCGCTACTATTGTGTCCAAGAAAACGGCAATCAAGGAAGCTGTTCTTGCCAAAGGTTCAACCGTGTTTTTGAAACAGAGATTGCTAGTGATAGAAGATGTTGAGAGACTCTTATTGGTGTGGATAAACGAAAAACAGATAGCAGGAGATAGCATCTCTCAAGCGATCATATGTGAAAAGGCTAGGAAGTTGCACCAGGATTTAATTAGAAAAATGCCTACAACTAGTGATGATGTGAGTGAATTTAAGGCCAGCAAAGGTTGGTTTGAGAGATTTAAGAAGCGTAGTGGCATACATAGTGTGATAAGGCATGGTGAGGCTGCCAGTTCAGACCACAAAGCAGCTGAAAAATATGTGCAGGAATTCAAGGAGTACATGGACAGTGAAGGACTGAAACATGAATAAGTGTTTAATTGTGACGAAACAGGCCTGTTTTGGAAGAAAATGCCAAGCAGGACCTACATTACTCAGGAGGAAAAGGCACTCCCAGGACATAAGCCTATGAAAGACAGGCTTACTCTTCTCATGTGTGCCAATGCTAGTGGTGATTGCAAAGTGAAGCCTTTATTAGTGTATCACTCTGAAACTCCCAGAGCGTTCAGGCAAAAGAATATCCTCAAGGCTAATTTGTGTGTGCTGTGGAGGGCAAACAGTAAGGCATGGGTGACTAGGGACTTTTTCTATGACTGGTTACACCAAGCATTTGCCCCCAATGTGAAAAATTACCTAACTGAAAAGAAATTAGACCTTAAGTGCCTCCTGGTGTTAGACAATGCCCCTGGTCATCCTACAGACTTGGCAGAGCGACTTTGTGGGGACATGAGCTTCATTAAATTCAAGTTTTTGCCTCCTAATACCACTCCTCTCCTGCAGCCCATGGACCAGCAGGTTATTGCAAACTTCAAAAAATTGTACACAAAAGCTCTGTTTGAAAGGTGCTTTGTAGTGACCTCAGAAACTCAATTGACTCTAAGAGAGTTTTGGAGAGAGCACTTTAATATCCTCAATTGTGTAAACCTTATAGGTAAGGCTTGGGAGGGAGTGACTAAGAGGACCTTGAACTCTGCTTGGAAGAAACTGTGGCCAGAATGTGTAGACCAAAGGGATTTTGAAGGGTTTGAGGCTAACCCTGGGAATCCTATGCCAGTTGAGGAATCCATTGTGGCATTGGGAAAGTCCTTGGGGTTGGAGGTTAGTGGGGATGATGTGGAAGAGTTGGTGGAGGAGGACAATGAAGAACTAACCACTGATAAGCTGCTAGATCATCTTCATCAGCATGAGGCCACACCTGAGGAAACTGCTTCGGAGGAGGGGAGAGAGAAATTGAAGAAGTTGCCTACTTCAAAGATGAAGGAAATCTGTGCAATGTGGCTTGAAGTGCAAACCTTTATGGATGAAAATCACCCTCAGACAGCTGTTGCAAGCCGTGCTGGTGACTATTACACTGACAATGTTGTGAACCACTTTAGGAAAGTCATAAAGGAACGAGAGGTACAGACCTCTATGGACAGATATGTTGTGCGACAGAAGTCCAGTGACTCTGAAGCTGGTCCTAGTGGCATTAAAAGAAGAAGGGAAGTAACCCCAGAAAAGGACTTGACACCTCAAGTCCTAATGGAAGGGGATTCCCCTTCTAAACACTAAGACCATCAACACTCCCCCCTCCTACCATCCCATCAATCATCACCATATCTTCAATAAAGGTAAGTGTCATGTAACTGTGCATGTCTTCTTCAGTTTGTGTGTATTAAAATTAATATTTCATGTGGTAAAAAAAATTTTTTTTCATACTTTTGGGTGTCAGGAACGGATTAATTTGATTTCCATTATTTCTTATGGGGAAAATTCATTCGCATAACGATAATTTTGCATAACATTGAGCTCTCAGGAACAGATTAATAGCGCTTTGCGAGGGTCCACTGTACTGTCATTACACCCTACATCATATCTTGTATACTTATTTATCCTTTTTTTCTTAAAATATGTATTATCTATAAAAAAAAACCTGTCTATACAAAGTTCAATCAAAGGGCCCCCATTATCATTTACACCTGACACCCCAAAACTTACCGGCCACACCCTCTCTAAATGTTTCTCCTACTTGGGCATTTAGGTCCCCAACCAAATTACTCTCTCACTTGGTTCATAAGTTCCTACACACTTGCCTAACATCTCCCAAAATTTCTCTCTTTTCTACACTCCTCTCTTCTCCAGGTGCATACACACTATGACCCACTTATCACATCCGACCCTTATTTTAATCCACACAATCCTTGAATTTATACATATTCTCTCTTCTCCTTCTGTAACTGATCCTTCAACATTTTTGCTACCCCTTCCTTAGCTCTAACTATGTCAGATACTCTTGACTAAATCCCAGTTATTTCTCCCCACCGAAACTCACCTACCCCCTTCAGCTTTGTTTTGATTAGAGCTAGGACATCCAACTTCTTTTCATTCATAACATTAGCAATCATCTCTTTCTTATCATCCACACTACATCTATGCACGTTCAAGCATCCCAGTACAGTGGACCCCTCATTTTTTGTGATTAATCCGTTCCAGAGAGTCTGCTGAAAGTCAAAATTAATGAATGGCAAAAAAGTTTTCCCCATAAGAAATAATGGAAATACAATTAATCCGTTCCAGACACTCAAAAATATTAAAAAAATAAATATTTTTTCCAAATTAAATAAAGATTTACATACAGAAAACAATGAGAAATCAAGTATATGCATATATAAAATACTAACATTACACTTACCTTTATTGAAGACTTCTGGGTGGATGGAAGACGGAAGGAGGGGAGAGGATGAAGGTACACTATTGTTTGGAAGGGGAATCCCCTTCCATAAAGACTTCAGGTACCAAGTCCTGGAGTTACTTCCCTTCTTTGTTTTTTAATGGCACTGGGACCAGCTTGAGAGTCACTCGACCCCTGTCGCACAAAATACCTGTCCAGAGAGCTCTGTTTCTGGCGATTTTTTTTTTTTTAAACATCCCTAAAATGGGACACAACATTGTCACTGTACATGTTGCCAATACAGCCTGCAACAGCTCTGTCAGGATGAAGTTCATCCATAAATGTTTGCACCTTTGTCCACATTGCACAAATGTCCTTAATCATTGAAGAAAGCACTTTTCTCCATCTCCCTTCCTCCTTCTCTGAAACAATTTCCTGAGCTGTGGTCTGTTGCTGTTGCAGATGAAGGTCTTGTAGCTCTGTGGTGGTTAGCTCTTCATCGTGGTTCTCCACCAACTCTTCCACATCCTCAAAACTCACATCCAACCCCATGGAATTCCCCATTGCCACAAACTTTCCACAACTGGCATAAGCTCTTCAGGGTTAGCCCCAAACCCTTCAAAATCCCTCTCTTGTACACATTGTGGCCACAATTTTCTTCAAGCAGAGTTCAAGGTCCGGAAGTCACTCCCTCTCAAACCTTACCTATAAGGTTTATGCAATGGAGGATATTGAAGTGATCTTTCCAGAACTCTTAGGGTCAATTCAGTGTCTGAGGTCACTTCAAAGCACTGTTGAAACACTGCTTTGGTGTACAGTTTTTTGAGGTATGAAATGACCTGCTGGTCCATGAGCTGGAGGTGAGGAGTGGTATTAGGGGGCAAGAACTTCACTGTGATGAAATGAAACTCCTGTACCATTTGCTCTTCTAAATCTGGAGGATGAGCAGGGGAGGAGCAATGTCCATTACCAGGAGGCACTTGAGTTCCAATTTATTTTCCAGGAGGTATTTCTTCACACTGGGGCCAAACACTCCATTGAACCAATCAAGGAAGATGCCCCTTGTGACCCATGCCTTACTGTTAGCCTTCCACATCACACACAAATTAGCCTTGGTGACACTGTTTTTCTTGAACACTCTGGGATTTTCAGAGTGATACACCAGTAAAGGCTTCACTTTGAAATCCCCACTAGTATTACCACAAAACACGAGAGTTAGCCTGTCTTTCATAGGCTTGTGTCCTGGCAGTGCCGTTTCCTCCTGCGTGATGTAGGTCCTCTTTGGCATTTTCTTCCAAAACAGGCCTGTTTCGTCACAACTGCACACTTGTTGGGGTTTGAATTGTTCAGTCTCTATGTACCCCTTGAACTCCTGAACATATTTTTCAGCCACTTTTTTGTCAGCACTTGCAGCCTTGCCATGCCTTACCACAGTGTATGCCAGTACACTTCTTAAATCTCTCAAACCATCAGCACTCGTTGCAGGCATTTTCTTCATGAGATCATGCAACTGCCCTGCCTTTTCACAAATTATCAACTGCATAACACTATCTCTTGCTAACTGTTTTTGGGTAATCCACACCAACAATAACCTCTCCACTTCTTCGAGGATTTATGATCCCTTTTTTATCAGCATATCTACCCCCTTTTGCAACAACAGCTTCCTTGATTTCCTTTCCCTTCGCCATGATCGAAGTGATGGTTGAATGGGATTTGCCATACATCCTGGCAAGCTCTGAAACACACACTCCACTTTTGTATTTTTTAATGACTTTTTTCTTTAATTCGATCGTGTTTCTCACTTTCTTTATCGAACGGCTGGCACTAGCTTTCTTTGGGCCACATGGTTACTTATTTAGCAGTTGGAAGCACAAAAAAGAATGGAATATTATGAAATGTATCGTATGAATGCGGGCGGTGGTCACTCGCTGATAAACAATGGCACACTGAGTGTGAATGGTGCGAGAGACTGGCTTTGTGTGCACGCTGACGCTGGATGTGTTCCAGACGGTCACAGAAGCATGAGGTCAATCACACACCATAAGGCTATATTATACCGAAAAAAGTTGCCGAAAGTCGGATTTCACGAAAGCTGCGGCCACCAAAATACAGGGGTTCACTGTATTATTAGTAGTAAAAATTTTAGCAATAGTAGTGGTGGTAAGTTACATCCCAAGGCAGTGGAGAAGCAGGTGACTCCAAAGTACAAGTTATTTGTGAATTGATCCAGCCGCAGTATTGTGGCTTTTATTCTTCAATAAACTTAAGTCACCTAACAACGGCTGGAGATTATATTGCTAACCTTAGTCAGATTGGCATTTCTCAAGTTTCCTAAATAATATGTACTCCTATTAACATTTAAAATTTAAATATTCTTAAGAGAACATGTTAAGAAATTTATTATTTTTAATATTCTTTGAAATTCTGAATTTTCTGACAAAAATTCTGAATTTCAAATTTGGAGAATCCCTCTAACTTTATTATCAAAATAAAATAAAACTTTCTGATTACTACTATAGTAAAGCATTCAGAATGGTCTATAATTCCATAACTTATATTTAATAATAGAGTACTAAATGTATTTGTTTCAATAATAATATCTGACAGTTTGTTTACACATGGTACATTCAAGATTAAAAAAAAGAAAATGAAATGTCTGAGGAAAGATTCTGTATGTGGGTAAACCTCCAATCCAAAAATAGAAACATAGCCTAAGAATAATATATACTGTATGGACATACCTTGTAAAACAGCTTCAAAGTCACATGCAGATGCTGGTTCTTCCACAGAGGATATTGTTATACCAGAGAATCTATCTCGGATTCCCTAAGAAAGAATATTATCAATAGATTTTTCAATAGAATAAGTATAATAAACAACTGTGATGATTTATAAAAATGCAATAAATTATTTAAAAAGATGTTCCACAAAAGATAAAGCTATTGCAATAAAAACATCCAACATGGGAGAACAAATTTAACATCACTTTCCCCAGGCAAGGAAAACTTATTCAGAAGATTTGAAAATAAATTCACAACCCAGATAACCTTCAAAACATGACAGTCATTTCTATAATGAAACTGAAGAAGAAATGAATCTCAATTCATTTGCTGTATAGTAAATAAAAAAAGTCAATTGAAAAACTTGTTTTAATACAGAAAACAAAGTAATATTTTTTTTTATCAACACATCAACCATTTCCAACCAGGGCAGGGTGACCCAAAAAAGAAGAAACACTTTCACCATCACTTACTCCAACACTGTCTTGCCAGAGGCATGCCGACACTACAGTTAAAAAACTAACATATCTCCACCCCTCCTTCAGAGTGCAGGCAATGTACTTCCCACCTCCAGAGCTTAAGTCCAGCCTAACAGGTTTTCCAGAATCCCTTCATAAATGTTACTTTACTCACACTCCAACAGCATGTCAAGTCATAAAAGCCATTTGCTTCCACTGGCTCCTATCTAACTCCCTCACACATGCTTGCTGCTACCAAGTACTCAACTCAGTGACGTACGTATCTATCAAAACTGATCTCTATTAAACATCAGTGAAATGGAAAGCAAAACATCTATATCAATGATTGTCTTACAAGAAAAGGCAATAGGACATGTTCTATAAGTTAAGGAAACTAAATACAGCAGGGCCCCACTTTACGGCGTTTTGCCATATGGTGTTCCGCTAATACGGCAATTTCAAATTATGACCAAAACTTCATATACGGTGAGCGGTCTTTCTACTACAGCGTGCCCCACCCAGTTTGTTTACATTCTCCATAAGCACATCTCTCTATTATGTCTGGAAGCTTTTCAAAATTTCAAGTGTTTTAAAGTTACTGCATACTTTATATGTACTCTGATAATTAAATTCATGTGTACCTGTACCTAAATATACTTACACACTGTGCTGGCATGCTGGTACACATTAAAATCACCAAGTCTCTCTCTCTACTTTTGACACCAAATTAATAATACCTCTTGGGCGTATTAACCCTTTGATTGTTTTGGCCGTATATATACGTCTTACGAGGTACCGTGTCTGACGTACAGTGGAACCTCAAATTTCGAACTTAATCCATTCCAGGAGCTAGTTCTAAATTCGAAATGTCTGAAATTCGAAGCAATATTTCCCATAAGAAATAATGGAAATACAATTAATCCGTTCCAGAAACCCAAAAATATTCACAAAAAAAATACATTTTATAGAGATTAATTACAGTTTTACATACACACAACAAATGCCATAGTCTTTAATTATGTATAGTAATATAAAATAACATTTTTACTTACCTTTATTGAAGATTGGTGATGGCATCTGGAAGACAGGGAGGAGGAGAGAGGGAGTTGGGGTTATTGTTTGGAAGGAGAATCCCCCTCCATGAGGACTTCTGGTATCAAAGCCCTCTCTGGGGTTGCTTCCCTTCTCTGCATTTTAATGCCACTAGGACCAGATTAAGAGAGTCATTGGACCCCAGTCGCACAAAATAACTGTCCACAGTCGTCTGTTTCTGTCTCACAAAATAACTGTCCACAATCGTCTGTTTGTCTCACAAAATAACTCCACAGTCGTCTGTTTCTGTCTCACAAAATAACTGTCCACAGTCTGTTTCTGTCTCACAAAAAAACTGTCCACAATCGTCTGTTTGTCTCACAAAATAACTCCACAGTCGTCTGTTTCTGTCTCGCAAAATAACTGTCCACAGTCGTCTGTTTCTGTCTCACAAAATAACTGTCCACAATCGTCTGTTTGTCTCACAAAATAACTCCACAGTCATCTGTTTCTGTCTCACAAAATAACTGTCCACAGTCTGTTTGTCTCACAAAATAACTCCACAGTTGTCTGTTTCTGTCTCACAAAATAACTCCACAGTCATCTGTTTCTGTCTCACAAAATAACTGTCCACAGTCTGTTTGTCTCACAAAATAACTCCACAGTTGTCTGTTTCAGTCTCACAAAATAACTGTCCACAGTCGTCTGTTTCTGTCTCACAAAATAACTGTACACAATCATCTGTTTGTCTCACAAAATAACTCCACAATCGTCTGTTTCTGCCTCACAAAATAACTGTCCACAGTCATCTGTTTCTGTCTCACAAAATAACTGTCCACAGTCCTCTGTACATCCTGGCAAGCTCAACAAGTCTCACTCCAATCTCATACTTCTGTATTATTTCTTCACATCTATGGTGTTTCTCACTTTCTTTACCACAGGGGTACCGCTAGCAAGTTTCTTTGGGCCCATGGCAGCTTATTTCACAGCCCCACAAGCACTAAACACAATTAAATAATCATAAAATGTGTGAATGAGATCGCAGGTTAGTGTTCACTCAAGCATAAACAAAGCTAGACTGCTCACGGCGCCTGCACGGGGACACGGACAGAGCAGGCCAGCAGACAGGTCCCGTACCCGGCGGTCCGAAAATAGGGGCGCGTTCGATAATAGGGACACAGTTTGTCCGAAAAAATGGTCTTATTTTCGAAATTTTTCAACGTGATACGTTCGATTTTTGAGGTTCCACTGTATATATACAGTGGACCCCCGCATACCGTTGGCATCACATAATGTTAAATCCGCATACCGATACATTTTATCGCTAAGATTTTGCCTCGCATACTGCTAAAAAAGCCGCTCAACGCTATTCGTCCGAGACGCGTCTAATGTGTGGCCTGAGCCAGCCTCACATGTTCCGCCGGTGGCATTGTTTACAAGCCAACCTCCACGGTAACATCCAAGCATACAATCGGAACATTTCGTATTATTACAGCGTTTTTGGTGATTTTATCTGCAAAATAAGTGACCATGGGCCCCAAGAAAGCTTCTAGTGCCAACCCTGTGGTAAAAAGGGTGAGAAATATTATCGAAATACTGTGGTACCATGGTCAACTGCTGATGCTGCTGCTGCTGTAGCACTGTCAGCTGCTGCTGCTGCTGTAGCACCGTCAGCTGCTGCTGCTGCAGCACTGCTGCTGCTGTAGCACTGTCAGCTGCTGCTGTAGCACTGTCAGCTGCTGCTGCTGCACTGTCAGCTGCTGCTGCTGCTGCTGCTGTGCTGTCAGCTGCTGCTGCTGCTGCACTGTCAGCTGCTGCTGCTGCTGCTGTAGCACTGTCAGCTGCTGCTGCTGCTGCTGTAGCACTGTCAGCTGCTGCTGCTGCTGTACCACCGTCAGCTGCTGCTGCTGCTGTAGTACCATCTGCTGCTGCTGTAGCACCATCTGCTGCTGCTGTAGCACTGTCAGCTGCTGCTGCTGTGCTGTCAGCTGCTGCTGCTGCTGCACTGTCAGCTGCTGCTGCTGCTGCTGTAGCACTGTCAGCTGCTGCTGCTGCTGTAGCACCGTCAGCTGCTGCTGCTGTACCACCGTCAGCTGCTGCTGCTGCTGTACCACCGTCAGCTGCTGCTGCTGCTGTAGTACCATCTGCTGCTGCTGTAGCACCATCTGCTGCTGCTGTAGCACTGTCAGCTGCTGCTGTAGCACAGTCAGCTGCTGCTGCTGTAGCACTGTCAGCTGCTGCTGCTGCTGCTGCTGTAGCACCGTCAGCTGCTGCTGCTGCTGTACCACCGTCAGCTGCTGCTGCTGCTGTAGTACCGTCTGCTGCTGCTGAAGCACCGTCTGCTGCTGCTGTAGCACTGTCAGCTGCTGCTGTAGCACTGTCAGCTGCTGCTGCTGTAGCACAGTCAGCTGCTGCTGCTGTAGCACTGTCAGCTGCTGCTGCTGCTGTAGCACTGTCAGCTGCTGCTGCTGCTGCTGTAGCACCATTGTTGGTGTGGCTTATTGAGAATACCAAGAAATAATTAACCCCAGAGGGTTAGCCACCCAGGATAACCCAAAAAAGTCAGTGTCATCGAAGACTGTCTAACTTATTTCCATTGGGGTCCTTAATCTTGTCTCCCAGGATGCAACCCACACCAGTCGACTAACACCCAGGTGAACAGGGAAAAATGCCTGGAACTAGTGCTCATATTGGTGAACTTAAAGCCAGCAAAGGTTGATTTGAGAGATTTAAGAATCTTAGTGGCATACACAGTGTGATAAGGCCTGTTCTGGAAGAAAATGCCAAACAGGACCTACAGTACCCAGGAGGAAAAGGCACTCCCAGGACACAGTGTCTCATCAGTCATTGCTGCATCTTCAATAAAGGTAAGTGTCATTTATTCTTCATTTAGTAGAGTACTACATGCACAATATATATTGTGCATGTACTACTCTCCTATTGTGCATGTATCCTTCTCTTTGTGTGTAGGAAAATGTATATTTCATGTGGTAAAATTTTTTTTTTCATACTTTTGGGTGTCTTGCACGGATTAATTTGATTTCCATTATTTCTTATGGGGAAAATTCATTCGCATAACGATAATTTCACATAACAATGAGCTCTCAGGAACGGATTAATATCGTTACGCGGGGATCCACTGTACTCATAAATTCTAGCGGCTTCAAATCAAGCAGGAGAAAGCTGGTAGGCCCACATGTGAGAGAATGAGTTTGTGTGGTCAGTGTGTACCATATAAAAAAAATCCTGGCGTACGCAGTGCATAATGAGAAAAAAAAAACTCCGACCGTTTTTTTTAATTAAAATGCTGACTGTGGTCTATTTTCATATAGTATTTATGGTTGTATTCTCATTTTCTTGATCTCATTTGATAGAATGGAAAACATATTATAGAAAAAGAGGTGCTTTTGATTGATTTTACTATAAAAAGAACCTGGAAATGGAGCTCAAAGTATGGGAAATGTTTGATTTTTGCCGATGTTCAAAAGTAAACAAATGATGTCATTTATTTATTTATTTATTTAGTAATTTTAGCATACATACAGAGGTACAAAAAAATACAGGTAAGAGCAGCATGCCAAAGCCACTTATATGCATAGCATTAAGGGCTGGCTTAAAATTAACTTAAGATTAACTAAGCAATGATGTAATCAGTAATAAAACATTATTGTAAACAGATAACAATAAAGCACAAATGAGTATTACAAAGACAGGTCATATGGTTGCATGCATTGCTGTACATTCAGTAGAATGGAGTATTCTGTTAGGTAGTGTATTTAAAAAAATAACTAAGTTAGATTGGGTCCTAGGTTTAACATTTGCGTGATATAATTGTGAGTAACATATAAGGTTCAGTTATTCAGTATTTATTTGGTTTTGAGTGAGTAAGTGATCTTTGAGAAGAGACTTGAATTTATAAACAGGTAGTGTTTCTTTTATATTTACAGGTAATGAATTCCAGATTTTAGGGCCTTTTATGTGCATTGAGTTTTTGCATAGTGTGAGATGGACACGAGGAACATCAAAGAGTGATCTGTGCCTTGTGTTATGGTCATGTGTTCTGTTGAGGTTGGCAAGGAGATGTTTGAGGGGAGGGTTAATATCAGAGTTAAGTGTTCTATGTATGTAATAGGTGCAGTAATAAGTATGGATGTTTTGTATGGTGAGTAGGTTGAGTGTTTTGAATATTGGTGGAGTGTGCTGCCTGTAGTGAGAATTTGTTATTCTAACTGCAGCCTTTTGTTGGGTAATTAGTGGTCTGAGATGGTTAATTGTTGTTGAGCCCCATGCACAAATTCCATAGGTGAGATAGGGGTAAATAAGAGAGTGATAAAGGGCCAGGAGGGCTGACTGTGGAACATAGTGCCGTATCTTCGATAGTATGCCTACAGTCTTGGAAATTTTCTTAGAAATTTGTTGTATATGTGTATGAAATTTGAGTCTATTATCAAGGTGGATTCCTAAGAATTTTCCCTCTGTTAGCTTTGTGATAGGTGATCTGTTTATCGTTATGTTAAGAGGTACATCTGTAGCTCTGTTTCCAAACTGAATGAAGTAGGTTTTGTCAATGTTTAGTGTAAGTTTGTTAGTCCTCATCCAGGTAGATATTTTCTGTAATTCGGTGTTTACAGTATTGGCTAGCGTGACTGGGTTCGGGTGAAAGAAGACGTATGTAGTGTCATCTGCAAAAAGTGTGGGTTTGAGTAATTGCGAAGCATTTGGTAGGTCATTTATGTATAGGAGAAAGAGAAGAGGGCCAAGGACACTTCCCTGTGGGACACCAACTGTAATTGGTTGAGCGGAAGAGCTTGCCCCATTTGCGTACACATATTGGCTTCTGTTGCTGAGGTATGACTTGAGGTAGTTGAGGGAGTGCCCTCTAATACCATAGTGTGACAATTTTACGTGGAGCAAGTCATGGTCAACTGTATCAAAAGCTTTACGTAAGTCAATGAAGATCCCCAGTGGGACTTCTTTTTTCTCTATTGCAGTGTATATATGTTCTAGCATGTGTATAATAGCATCATTAGTATTTTTATTAGGCCTGAATCCAAATGTCATTGTCCAATAAATGTCCAACTAGCCATTCTAATATGCAGTCATGAATGGGTTGATGTTATTTATACAATTATTGCAGTAGTCTGCATAACAGTAAATCTTCTACTTTTTGTTTGAATAAAAATTCAAAATAGAAAGCAAGAGTAATATCAGAGGGGCCTGGAGACATGACTGATGAACAAAGAAAATGTTATTTTAGAGCTAGGAATGTCTGCATTGTTCATTCTGGACCTTATTTTGAAATTTATTTTTATTATCACACTGGCCGATTCCCACCAAGGCAGGGTGGCCCGAAAAAGAAAAACTTTCACCATCATTCACTCCATCACTGTCTTGCCAGAAGGGTGCTTTACACTACAGTTTTTAAACTGCAACATTAACACCCCTCCTTCAGAGTGCAGGCACTGTACTTCACTGAAATTGTCATATTTTTTTAATTTTTGTGAAATTGGCCAAATTGCAAATTTCTGACCAAGTTATTGGGTAGTTGAAATCGGTAAATGGGCAGTTTCTTGTACTCAATCGATAGAAAAAAACGGAGTTCTAAAGAAATAGCTATAAGTTTGGTTGACTGGAACAATGGAATTAGCCGAAAATAGGACTCAAAGTTTGCAAAATCGCCGATTTGTAAATATCGCCGAGGGTGCTAACTTCACGAGAGCGTAATTCCGTCAGTTTTCCATCAAATTTCGTTTTTTTTTTTTTGGTGCCATTACAATCGGGAAAAGATTCTCTATCATTTCATAAGAATTTTTTTTTTTTTTTTTTAAATTTTGCGACACCAGGAGACACCTCAGGATTGGGGGTTGCGACAGTCAAGGGGTTAAATGCCGTATATTACGTTAATATAGATATTTCCATTAATCCACCTATGATATTTTTTCAAAAGTATATAATAAACATGCTACATAACATATAAACATGAAATACATCCCACAGTAAAATAAATTAACATAAATATGAGATATGGTAGCCAGGCGACTTGTAGTCCAACATCAGAGAAAATGTGTACACTATAATATTACTGGGGGTAATATTATAGTGGGAGATGGCCGACTTGTTGAAAAAAAAAAAAAAAAAAAAAAAACTAGAAAATTATTCCTTTTGTATGTAAGTTTATTCAGGTATACACAAATACAATTACATGAGAATGGGAGTGTTTCTCTATTTATTCTACTGTATCAATGTGGAGACAACTTGTACACATTGTAAAGTGTTTGTATTGAAATAAGTCACTGTCTGACTTTTTTGGGTTATCCTATGTTCTCTACACACATGCTGCTATGTATGATAATCTATGTAACTGTATTTGTGTATATCTGAATAAGCTTACTTAATTATGGTATAATACAAAAAGTGTATGAACGAAAACTAGACGCATTTACCTGGTTTGTTTACATTACATGTGGGTGGGGTGGGGAGGGAAGGGCTGCCCTGGCTGGCTACCACATTTCAGAAACCTGACTTCCTACAAATAAAACTCACCTCTCACACTACATTAAGACTACAAATATTTTAAGGTAAGTAATGGGTGTACTGTGTGTGTATTTTACTTTTTATTGTTTTTAATGCCTAGTTCTATTGCTAACTTAATATATGTTAGTGTAAACTTGTTATCTGGCATTTATATGCATTTTTTTATTATTATTATTATCACACTGGCCGATTCCCACCAAGGCAGGGTGGCCCGAAAAAGAAAAACTTTCACCATCATTCACTCCATCACTGTCTTGCCAGAAGGGTGCTTTACACTACAGTTTTTAAACTGCAACATTAACACCCTTCCTTCAGAGTGCAGGCACTGTACTTCCCATCTCCAGGACTCAAGTCCGGCCTGCCGGTTTCCCTGAACCCCTTCATAAATGTTACTTTGCTCACACTCCAACAGCACGTCAAGTATTAAAAACCATTCGTCTCCATTCACTCCTATCAAATGCGCTCACGCACGCCTGCTGGAAGTCCAAGCCCCTCGCACACAAAACCTCCTTGACCCCCTCCCTCCAACCTTTCCTAGGCCGACCCCTACCCCGCCTTCCTTCCACTTCAGACTGATACACTCTTGAAGTCATTCTGTTTCGCTCCATTCTCTCTACATGTCCGAACCACCTCAACAACCCTTCCTCAGCCCTCTGGACAACAGTTTTGGTAATCCCGCACCTCCTCCTAACTTCCAAACTACGAATTCTCTGCATTATATTCACACCACACATTGCCCTCAGACATGACATCTCCACTGCCTCCAGCCTTCTCCTCGCTGCAACATTCATCACCCATGCTTCACACCCATATAAGAGTGTTGGTAAAACTATACTCTCATACATTCCCCTCTTTGCCTCCAAGGACAAAGTTCTTTGTCTCCACAGACTCCTAAGTGCACCACTCACCCTTTTCCCCTCATCAATTCTATGATTCACCTCATCCTTCATAGACCCATCCGCTGACACGTCCACTCCCAAATATCTGAATACATTCACCTCCTCCATACTCTCTCCCTCCAGTGGAAAAAATGGAGTTCTGCTTTCCAGCGATGTCCGCTTTCTGGCAGTAGCCTGTAACCTAACCCGCCATGTAAGTGGGGCCCTACTGTAAAGATAAATCTGATCTAAATCAAAAGTGTTCCATAAAAGGTGGAAAATATTAGCAAGAAAGTTCCACACTGGAAAAAAAAATCAGCTGTAATCATCAAAGACACTGGTCACATGACACATGCAAAAAAATAAAAAAATGACCTTTCATACTCAAATCCGAAGTTATCCCACCTTTTTAACAGCTAGTTCCTTTACTACTGCATTTCAATAGAAAAAAGGGTATGCATTTGAGGCCTCAGTGGTCCCTGTACTCAGAAATAGTATTAATGACATCATACTGTAGAAGAGTTATGGATCCTCCACAAACACAGCCATGAGCAACAGGCAATAGAACATAAAACATACAAAATTCAAACAACTTTAGTTGCATAAAGTAGAATACAGCATACAGCTGACATTGGAGTAATTGTACATGTCATCTGAGTAATTGTACATGACATTTAAGGCTGGCTGACAATGTCAGTCAGCCTTAAAATAAAATTATAATTACTCTCCAGGAAGAGTCAAAGTGCTGGGTTGAAGTTTCTTTTGAGAATTCTGTATACTGTACTATATAAAATGCACAGTAATAAGTGTGGATGTGTTAAATGTTCATTAACCCTTAAACTGTCCAAACGTAGATCTACATCCACATGCGGGGGCTCCAAACGTAGATCTACGTTTTTTTTTTACATGCTTTCAAATGGCGAAAATGAAGGTCAGAGCGCTATGCACATGAACGTAGATCTACGTTTGGACAGTTTAAGGGTTAAGTAGTGATTTTTCAATAGTGGTGTGTGTTTTCTAGAACATGAATGGTTGATTTTTCTAACAACTGATATCTGCTGGGTAACAATGGATTTTAGAACCCCAGGTATAAATATGGTAAATGTGGTAAGGATTCATTAAAGAGCAGTAAAGCAGGACAGAATGAGTAATGTTATTTGGGGAACAAAGTAGTGTATTTTTTAAAAAATGTCCAGTTTTGGAAATTTTCTTAAATACATGTTGGATATGAGTGTTGAATTTCAAGTTGCAGTCAAGATGTATTCCTAAGAAAAGATAAGATACTTTATTTCAGCTTGTACAGAGGTGAATGACATTTAGGTGTTCATGCATAAAGCCCCTTAACCCTTAAGCTGTCCAAACATAGATATACGTTTGCACACGTAGTGCTCCAAACGTAGATCATTTTATTTTTTATTACTTCAAATCGGGGACACTTGGGTACTGCATGGTAGCACAAGTTAGTTTTGGCTCCATCTTGGGTTAACATCATGGCAAACCCCCGTGATTCACCAACGCCTTGTCATATTAACACTCTACTATTCTCGGAAAGTGTAACAGAATGCAATATAGCCACTAATGTTCAAGGAATTAGTAAAACTATTGATGGTAACCCAGATGACCCTCAGCCCATCAATTCTGGGGTGGACAGTGTGGAGAGTGTGGCCAAACCAGACCCTCAGCCCAGTACCTCTGGGGTTGCTAGCGTTACTACCCAAAGGCAACTCCGCAAGAGGAAATTATCATTTTCCATGCATTATGATGTTGACGATAATGAAAGTGATATAGGTGACAATGATGAAATCGATTTTATGCCCATAGAGGATTCATTGAGTGACAGTGATTATCATTATTCCCCAGTGAAATATACTTTTAGGCATCATAACCTACGTTCAGGCTGTGTGCCACATGCAGTTGGCAGCAAGGGTCATGGCAGGTCACGATACAAAACCCCGGCTAGTGACAGTGATCATGAAGGTGAATATGCTGGGATGGAGGAAGAGGTTGGTGGCATGGTGCTTGAACCTCGTGGCGCTGTGGGTGGGCAGACAAAGGACTGCCTGGTACCCTCTCAAGCATGTGCTGCCTCTGCTCCTGTCCCTCCTCCTGCTCCCCCATGCCCCATGCCACAGGTCCATCCTGCACCATGTGACCACGAATGGAACTGGACAAAGTACACCAGTGGAAGTGGTATCATGCCACACTGTCCCATCACAAATGAGTCTACAGTTAAGACTATTTTCAACTATACTTTGATGAGCTGATAATGAACCTGATTGTTACTCAGACCAATGTGTACTACCAATATACAATGGACAACATACATGTTTCAGAATGGTCACGGCTGTGCAGGTGGAAAGATACAACTGCGGCTGAAATGTATTTATTCTTTGGCACTGTCATACTTATGCCACACACGTATAAGAACAATATAGCACACTACTGGTCCACAGATCACTTCATCAGTACTCCAGTCTTCTATGACCTCCTTCCTTGCAACAGATACACTCTGTTGCTACAAATGTTGCACTTCTCAGACAGGAATACACCAAACTGAAATGACCTCCTATACAAAATCAGGGAATTGTTTATGTATCTGAAGCAAAAATTCAGTGCCTACTTTTATCCATTTAAGAACACTGTTGTTGGCGAGTCCTTGATAATTGCTTTGGTATAAAACTCTGTTATGTGTGACTGTGAGACTGTTGGATGTCATTATCTACACAAGGAAAAACACACTCGATGATACAAGGTGCATACTGGGCATTTCTGGGGATGCTGTTCGCAAGATGATACAGCCATACCTTGGCAAGGGTCAAACATTGTTCACAGACAACTGGTATACAAGCCCTATGCTTGCTGATTTCATACGTGTGAAGAATACTGATATATGTGGAACAGTGAGAAGAAGTAGAAAACTCATGCCAAGGTTCACTGGAGGAAGTGTAGTGCAAGCATTTCATGCCAATGACATAATGGCACTGATGTGGCATGACAAACGGGATGTGATGTTGCTGTCAACCATCCACAGAAACGAGGTGGTACAAACAGACAGACTGAGCAAGCACAACAATAAACCTATTGTAAAGCCAGCCGTTGTCGTCGACTATACGAACAATATGCGACTAGTCGACAAGTGTGACATGATGATAGGGTTTGTTGACTGTGTGCATAGGAGTCACAAGTGGTACAGTAAAGTGTTTTTCCACCTTGTGGACATTGTAATGCTCAATGCCTTCAACATGCACGAAATAAAGAGAGGGAAGCAACAACGATATGCAGAATTCACCCTCAATGTTATCAAGCAGATAGCGAAAAAGTATGGTACCACACCTATACCTGCCACTCCACAGTGATCTGTGGCTACATTCTCACTACTACTACTACTCTGCACCTCTCCTTCCGACAGTATTTAAGTCTCTGCACTGTCGCTTGGTCTTCAGATAGTTCCTGACTATGGAACTGAACTTTTCCAGGCTGAGGGACTGACAACCTCAAATTCTACGACTTCAAGGGTGATGGACTGATTACATCGTCTTCACATCTCTACTGTTCCTGCCTACTTTCTGTTTTCGACTGAAGAAGCCTACTGTGTAGGCGAAACGTTTCGGAATAAAGTTGTCTAACTGTTGCATATGTGTCTTACCTAACAACAAATTTTGAGTAGTATTATATACAGTCTCTTAGGTGGTTGTAAATATAAATTTAGGAGTTACAGTGAATACAAGAGAATTGAATTATCCTATTAGCATGTGCTATATGGCTTTTATCAGGATTAATTTTTAACCCTTAAACGGTCCAACCGTATATATACGGTTGAAAAAAAAAAATCATTTTTTAAAGAAAAAAAGAGCACATTGTGCTTTTATTATTCCTGAATCCAAACTGACAAAGGTTTAATATGTTGTGTGAGACGAGGTAGGAATAGATCCGTCTACGAATTAATTTTTCAAAGATTTTAGAGAGCAGTGGTAAGTTAGATATTGATCTATAGTTAGTCAAGTCAGCTTGGTCACCTCCTTTATGGATCGGAGTGACCCTTGCTATTTTGAGGATTGTTGGGAAGGTAGATGATTCAATGGATTTGTTAAAGAGTGTTGCAATAATTGGTGACAATACTTGAGAAGCTTTTTTTGTACATAAAACCAGGCAAGTTGTTTATGTCTCCTGCTTTGTTTTTAAGGGTGTTGATGATGAGCGAGACTTCTGGTGGGTTGGTTGGAGCTAGGAATAGTGTATTTGGGTAGTTACCTATGAGGTAGTCTGATGGATGGGTGTTGGAGCTTGGTATTTTGTTCGCTAGATTTTTTCCTATGGTGGAGAAGAAAACATTGAGTCTGTTTGCTGTTTCAGTTGGTGTGAGTAGGGGTTCGTCTGATTTTGTTAATTTGATTGTTTCGTTTTTGGATAACTGTTTAGTTCCAAGAATTTCAGATAAGTGATCTGGAATGCATAATATGACACTAAGCAAGGCATACAAAATAAAAAGGAACAGTTTTAGAAGTTTCTAAGAGTCTGACCTACCACAGATCATACATTGTGACAAATTGCTAACGAAACAAAACAAAAAATTTATTTCTATAAAGTGGAGTGCTGTATATTATGCAATTAGGGTAACTGGCATATATAAACTTGTATGCAGAAAGCCCCTTTATTATGCAAGACATTTCAGGAAGCCTTAAAACTAAATTATGAATACTAGTACAGCCTCTCCTCACTTAGCGTCATACTCGTTTACTGACACCTCGGACTTACGACAGGCTCTCTGACCAGTATTTATACCTAAATAATGTATATTAGAGCAGATTTCCTCTATTCTGTTTATTTCAATATACAGTACACTACTGTATAAACATTTAAACATACGTATGTATATCAGAAATGTTATAAATGGTGCAAAGGTGACATTAAAACAATATCAAAGATGGTTGACACAAACTCACTACCATTATAGTATGCTCCTCACTTAGTGACGAATTCATTTAACGACACGATCTTAGGAACGGAACTCCATCATTAAGTGAGGAGAGGCTGTATACGAGAATTAGAATACACCTACCATCCGACTTACGACTGAGTTCGGTTCCGAGAAACCGGTCGTAAGTCGAAATGGTCGTAAGCCGAACTTTACTACTGAATATCAACAAAGCATTTTTGTAATGACTTTGTTTTATTTTGGTATTTCATGTTTTACTTTACTTTTCATGTTGTTAGTACTGTATTTTATACTGTAAGGTTTAGGATAAACACTGTGTACAACACAAATAGTTGTTTATTTCCCAGAAATTTGGCATAAAAAACACGGTCGTAAGTCGAGTGGTCGTAAGTCGAGCAGGTCGTAAGTCGGATGGTAGGTGTACTGTACTTAGTTTTTAATATTAAAGGTATTTAGTAATTTAATAAAAAAAAAATTCTAACTAGATACACGAGTTGAAGGAATGATACAAAGACTGTGATCAGACAGAAATGTACAAAACACATTCCACAAGGTGAGTTTGGAATAAAGGGTCCTTGTTTTGAGTGTAGCTAGTTATAATAATAATAATAATATCTTCATTTCTATAAGTACACATACTACTATATAGCCCATTGTTATGCAGAGCATTTCGGGCAAATTAAGTCAGTTTTGCCCCAGGATGTGATCCACACCAGCTGACTAATACCCAGGTACCCATTTTACTGATAAGTGAACATGAACAGCAGGTGTTTTGTGGAAACACATCCTAGTGGTTCCAGCTGTACCGATGAATTGACCCCCAGACCTCAGTGTGTGAGATGAGTGCGCTAGGGATCGAGCGAGCTGTGAGAAAGCTGTAAATGCAAAGAAAAAAATGTTTTGGAGAGAAGAAAACCAAGATATGAGTTGTCTATGAGTTATATACCATCTGCCATGCATTAACAACCCATCTTATTCTGCAGCTACAGTCTCACCTGATTTCCTCTATAACCTTCCCATCTGTCATATGTGACTATGTGACTTGGCATTAGGGTCAGCAGGAGAAATTTCTTATTAAAAGACTTGAAAGTGAGAGGAGAGAAAAGAGAGAAGAGAAACAAAGGAGACAAGAAAGAGAAAAGCAAGAAATAAGAAGAGAATGAGTGAGCACGTGTGTATGTGACTTGTGATATGCGAGTGTGAGTGTGCATGCTTACACACATGAGAGGGAGGCTTATTTTATTGGAAATGTGAGATATTATTGCCTGCTGCTTAAATCTGTACTCCAAAATTAAGCAGAAATTATTTATGTGCAAGAGGGACTACTCTACTATACTAAAATTTCAATTGATTACGTATTTCATTTCCCATTACACTCAGCAACTGCAATTCAAACTCATCTGCAAATTTTACTGTATTTTAATGCAGCATTAAGTGTCATGTTTATATAATACAGAATCACATGGAACCTCACAGGTTTATTTGTTACATTGCTCGTCACTAACATGTGCCCTGGTTTCTGGAGAACCAGGCAATGTCATTTATTCTCATGGAGGACAAGTTGGACTTCAAGAAGGTGGGACTCTAGAGTACATAAGCAGTAAGAATGGACCCAGTACAATACTGTGAATGAAGAGGTTTGTAAAAGATTTAGAAACCATGACACAAGAATTCATGACATACTGCACTACAATACATGAGCAATTATAGTTATATTTATAAGGAAGCACTAAACCCTAAGGGTCATACAGCACTTGGGAATGGAACAGGTGAAGATCACCAAATTTAATCTCGGGAGGGAGAGAATTGCTTCAATTCTTACCTGGAGTTTACCTGGAGAGAGTTCCGGGGGTCAACGCCCCCGCGGCCTGGTCTGTGACCAGGCCTCACCAAGAGCCTTCACCAGCATCAAAGCATTAAGGTGAAAAAGTTACAAAGGAATGAACTATGGATTTTGAAGAGCACTGGGTCAAAATGGGTGTTCGCTGCTCTACACCATAAAAAATAAATGCATCTGTACTTAAAGCTATACAAATTAAAATCCCATCAAAAACAAAAAAAAAAAAAAAAAAAAAAAGTCATGCCGACAATAAAGCAAATACCATCACTCAAGTTAGAAAACTGCACATCCTTTAAAAATCCTGTCATTGAACACACACTATTGCCTCAGCATGCATTTGCAGTCAGGTGAACGTGTGGAAAAAAAGGAATACCAGTTTTCGTCCCTCCACAGCAGCAAATAACAAGGTCTTGCACGATAAGAGTTTAAGAGTTACAATAATGACTGCATCGACGAAGAGGAGCTATACTATGGATATGTGTTGTACACATCAGAATACTTTAGGTAAATTTGGTACATGCAAGATAACAAATGTAATTTTTGCTGGTATAGTAATTACTTATCAATTACCTTGAACTGTACAGGAGCATCCATGTTGCAGAACAAGGGGAACTTTTTGTACTGCCGACTGACAACAGGACCGGTAGTAGTCAGCTGAAGCCTTTAGTAGGAAATGGTAATATGTCCTCAGTCAATCAAACACTTAATCTGAAGTTCAACCTTAACCTAATCTTGGGGTTCCATGTTTATTACCCCTGCAAAAGCAAAAAAAAAAAATGCCTTAGTCCATACAATTAGATGTACGTACTAATTTCTCTTACAGAATTCATACTGAAATTCTCTAACTGTACATGTACTTTTTTTTTTTTGGTACTTCTATCAGAGGTTATAGTAGAATTAGTACTGAAAGAGTTGAGGTAAGACACAGTAGGAATGCAGAGGAGCAAGAATGATTTAGGAAGGACAGGTGATTTCAGATATTTGGGAGTTGACATGTCAGCGGATGGATTTATGAAGGATGAGGTTAATCACAGAATTGATGAGGGAAAAAAGGTGAGTGGTGCATTGAGGTATATGTGGAGACAAAAAATGTTATCTATGGAGGCAAAGAAGGGAATGTATGAAAGTATAGTAGTACCAACACTCTTATATGGGTGTGAAGCTTGGGTTGTAAATGCTGCAGGCAGGAGGCGGTTGGAGGCAGTGGAGATGTCCTGTCTAAGGGTAATGTGTTGTGTAAATATTATGCAGAAAATTCGGAGTGTGGAAATTAGGAGAAGGTGTGGAGTTAACCCTTTCAGGGTCCAGAGGCCAAATTTCAAAGGGTGCACCAGTGTCCAAGAATTTTCAAAAAAAAAATTTGTTATTTTTTTCTTATGAAATGGTAGAGAATCTTTTTCTGAAGGTAATAAAACAAAAAGTACGAAATTTGATGGAAAATTGACAAAATTATGCTCTCGCGAATTTTGACGTGTCAGCAATATTTACGAATTGGTGAGTTTGCCGAATTTGACTCCGATTTTAGGCTAATTACATTATTCCAGTCGACCAAATTCTTAGCTATTTCACTAGTATTACTTCCATTTTATCGACTGAGCACAAGAAATCGCCCAGTCAATTGTTTCAACTACAAAATAAAGTGATCGGAAATTGGTAATTTGGCCAATTTAACACAAAGTTCAAAATATTCCAATTTCAAAATAGGGTCCAGAATAAACAATGCAGGCATTCCTGGCACTAAACTAACATTTCCTCTGCTCATTAGTTATGTTTTCAGGCTTAACAAATGAATTCCATTTTGATTTTTTTATTCACATAATGAATTTTTATTCAAACCAAAAAATAGAACATTTACTGTTATACAATATTGTAATAATTGTATAAATATCATCATCACATTTGTGAATGTATATTAGACCCACCAGCTGGCGTGTATTAGACGTGTGAGGTCGTTTGTTTACTCTTGAACATCGACAAAAATTTAACATTTCCTCTTCTTTGAGCTCAGTTTCAAGCCATTTCCAGTACTAAAACCCATCAAAATCATCTCTACTTCTGTAATATATCTTCTATTCTATCAAATGAGACCAAGAAATCTCAAATACAACTATAAAAAACATATGAAAAAACAATGCAAAGTCGCTGTTTTAATCGAAAATCACGGTCTCAGTTTTTTTTCTCTCATTATACACTGTGTGCTGCAGGATTTGTGTCATGTGGTGCACACATACCACACAGATGTGTTCTTTCATATCTAGGCCCAAATTTACCACTCACAGCTTATCAGAGTGAGCTGAGCTCATGGCGTAGATCTACGGTTTGAACCCTGAACGTAAACCCGTAGATCTACAGGACAGACCCTGAAAGGGTTAATAAAAGTATTAGTAAGAGGGCTGAAGAGGGGTTGTTGAGGTGGTTTGGTTATTTAGAGAGAATGGATCAAAGTAGAATGACATGGAGAGTGTATAAATCTGTAGGGGAAGGAAGGCGGGGTAGGGGTCGTCCTCGAAAAGGTTGGAGGGAGGGGGTAAAGGTTTTGTGGGCGAGGGGCTTGGACTTCCAGCAAGCGTGCGTGAGCGTGTTAGGAGTGAATGGAGACGAATGGTATTTGGGACCTGACGAGCTGTTGGAGTGTGAGCAGGGTAATATTTAGTGAAGGGATTCAAGGAAACCGGTTATTTTATACAGCCAGACTTGAGTCCTGGAAATGAGAAGTACAATGCCTGCACTTTAAAGGAGGGGTTTGGGATATTGGCAGTTTGGAGGGATATGTTGTGTATCTATATACATACGTATATACATATACTTCTAAACTGTTGTATTCTGAGCACCTCTGCAAAAACATTGATTATGTGTGAGTGAGGTGAAAGTGTTGAATGATGATGAAAGTATTTTTTTGTTGGGGATTATCTTTCTTTTTGGGTCACCCTGCCTAGGTGGGAGACGGCCGACTTGTTAAAAAAAAAAAAAAAAAGGTGATTTGTAGATCAAGTGTTTATATTGAAGTACGTATAAGTAAACAATATTTAACTAAAGGTTAGGAATGGTTTTGCATTTATGGGTTGAGGAACAGCATATGATAGGGTGGAAAGGAAAGCAATGTGGCAGATGATGCAAATGTGTAGAATAGGTAGTAGGTTACTAAAAGTAGTAAAAAGTTTTATATAGATAGTGTGGCTCAGGTAAGGGTATGTAGAAGGAACTATTTCCCAGTGAAAGGAGCCTGCTCTTAGAATGATGTCCCCATAGTTGTTTAATTTATAGATAAGGTTGTAAAAGAAGTGAATGTTACGATATTGTGGAAAGGTGTGGGATTAAAATAATGAATCTGATTCAAAGTGGAACTTATCACAGTTCCTGATCAAATCAAATCAAGTTTATTCTCTATAAAGATTACAATGCAGGGTTTACATACTATAGGATATTGTGTGATTTACATTTTATAAAATACTAATTACAGAGAGGGCCACTATCACACCTAGCATGACTAGGCATTTCAGGCAAACTAAGATTAATTCAAAAGTCTATATTGGTACAGATTATGGAGCATATTGGTATTAAGGCTAAGTAACTGCATTACAGTTTGTTAATTTAGCAATGTGAATGGTTTTGTTTTGGTTGCAAAAGTTAGTGGAAGAATTTGGGAGATTTGTAAGAGGAGGAAAATAAAAATAAACATAGAAAATAGCAAGGTGACAAAAATAACAAAAAGTATAGGCAATGAATGATTGGATATCAGAATGGAGGGCATCAGATATCTGGGAGTGGACATCAGTAGATGGGCTAACGAAAGACAAGATGAATCATAGAATAAACAAGGTAGGTCAGATACTGAAGCATCTGTGGAAAAAAAAAGGTTATCTCTGGAGGCAAAATAGCAGATGTTCAGAGTACAGGTCCGCCATCACAAATCCAGCAATCAGTTATTTGGTTCCTTCAGTTATTCGGCACTAATTTTGGCTAGCATAATTTCAAATTTCCAGGGTCGCCACACCAACCTGCTGCTACTATCTGGTGGCACTACTTGCTGCATAAGTCATTCCAATTTCTTTTTCTCCATTTATTGTTTTAACCTGCTTACTTTTAGCCCTAGCCATGGTTCCAATGAATAAAAGAAATGCTTCTCATTATGTATAGCACCTACACAGTACATTATCCATTAAAGATAAGGTGGCTTTGAAGCCACTGTCGGTTGCCATGAGCTCAGTCTCATGATGCAGGAGAATATGCTTTATTATTACGCTAATATCAACACCACAGCTTATTTGCCTATCACAACTGATCTAATATGACATAATAAACAATATAAATAACAAAACATGTTAAATACTCCAGAATAAATAATATTTGGCATAACACTGAGCAGTTCGATGGAGGTATGAAGAGGATATGGTATACAAATACAGTGGTCCCTCAATAATCGTCCATAATCCGTTCCTGGAAGTGGGACTATTATCAAAATAGTCGATTTTCGAATCAATTTTCCCCATAAGAAATAATGTAAATGCAATTAATCCGTCCCTGACACCCAGAAGTATTCAAACAAAAAAAACTTTTATATGAAATATACATGTACATAAACAACACAATGGCACATGATGAATGAAACATTAACAGAATAACACTTACCTCTATTGGCGATTCTTCTTAGTGTATGGAAGACTGGAGAAGGAGACAGATTGGATTATTTACTGTTTGGAAGGGGAATCCCCTTCCATCAACACCTCAGGTACCAATTGCTTTTCTGGGGTTACTTCTCTTCTCTGTTTCTTAATGCCACTAGGACCAGCTTGAGAGTCACTGGAGTCCTGTCTCACAAAAAAACTGTCCAGAATGCTCTGTTTCTGGCGTCTCTTTAAAACTTCCCTAAAATGGGCCAAGACTCTGTCACTGTACAAGTTGCCGAAGTGGCTTGCAACATCCTTCTCAGGGTATGTTTCTCCATAAATCTTTCCATCCTACCAAACATTTCAAAAATCTCCTTAATTTCTGAAGGCGGCACCTTCTTCCATCTCTCTTCCTCCTCCTCTGCAGCAAGATTGTGAGCTGCGATCTGTTGCTCTTCCTGCTGAAGCTCTTGCAGCTCCTCAGTGGTTAGCTCTTCACTGTGGTCCTCCACCAACTCTTCCACATCCTCCAAACTCACATCCAACCCCCATGGAACTCCCCAGTGCGACAATAGAGTTCACAACTGACAGACTCATCAGGGGCTGCCTCAAACCCTTCAAAATCCCTCTTGTGGACACAATCTGGCCACAATTTTCTCCAAGCAGAGTTCAAAGTCCTGGTAGTCACTCCCTCCCAAGTCTTACCTATAAGGCTTATGCAATGCAGAATACTGAAGTGTTCTTTCCAAAAATCTCTAAGGGTCAAGTGAGTGTCTGAGGTCACATTAAAGCACCTTTCAAACATTGCTTTGGTGTAGAGTTTTTAAAGTTTGAAATGACTTGCAGGTCCATGGGCTGGAGGAGAGGAGTGGTATTTGGGGGCAAGAACTTTACTGTGATGAACCCAAACTCCTTCAGAATTAGGTCATCCAAGTTTGGAGGATGAGCAGGTGCATTTTCCATTACTAGGAGGCACTTGAGATCCAATTTCTTTTCCAGGAGGTAATTCTTCACACAAGGGCCAAACACTTCATTGAACCACTCGACAAAAATGTCCCTTGTGACCCATGCTTTATTATTAGATCTCCAAAACACACACAATTTACTCTTCATAACATTGTTTTTCTTGAACACTCTGGGATTTTCAGAATGGTACACTAGTAACGGCTTCACTTTGAAATCCCCACTAGCATTAGCACAGAACATGAGCGTCAGCCTGTCTTTCATAGGCTTGTGCCCTGGCAGTGCCTTTTCTTCCTGAGTAATGTAAGTCCTCTTTGGCATTTTCTTCCAAAAGAGGCCTGTTTCATCACAACTGAACACTTGTTCAGGTTTCAGTCCTTCACTGTTTATGTACTCCTTGAATTCATGCACATATTTTTCAGCCGCTTTGTCAGAACTGGCAGCCTCACCATGCCTTACCACACTGTGTATGCCAGTATGCTTCTTAAATCTCTCAAACCAGCCTTTGCTGGCCTTAAATTCGCTCACATCACCACTAGTTGCAGGCAATTTCTTTACCAAATCGTCATGCAACTGCCTAGCCTTTTCACAAATAAGCGACATCATAAGACTATCTCCTGCTAATTGTTTCTCATTTATCCACACCAATAATAACTTCTCAACATCTTCGAGTACTGGTGATCTCATTTTTGTCAGCATATTTACCCCGTTTGCAACAACAGCGTCCTTGATTTCCTTTTTCTTGGCTATGATGGAAGATATGGTTGTACGGGATTTCTTATACATCCTGGCCAGTTCACCCACATGTACGCCACTTTCATATTGTTCAATGATGTTTTTCTTAAATTCAATCGTATTTCTCACCTTCTTTGCCAAAGGCTTGGCACTAGGAGCTTTCTTTGGAGCCATGGTAGCTTATTTAGCACTTGCAAGCACTAAAATCAATGGAATATTACGAAATATTTCGTAGGAGCAAGTGAGGGGACCGTCGCTCACTGGTAAACAATGGCACACTGGCTGGGAAGGGAAGGTCCAGGTGGCTTAGAGCGTGAGTACGCGTCCCGGACGAAGGACTATTAGCGAGTTAACGGACCATTTGCAAGCCAATGTTTAGACGAAATAACAGGACTACAGTGGACCCCCGCTTAACGAACACCTCCCAATGCGACCAATTATGTAAGTGTATTTATGTAAGTGCGTTTGTACATGTATGTTTGGGGGTCTGAAATGGACTAATCTACTTCACAATATTCCTTATGGGAACAAATTCGGTCAGTACTGGCACCTGAACATACTTCTGGAATGAAAAAATATCGTTAACCGGGGGTCCACTGTATTTCCGAAATGGACGACTTTCAGGCTGGACGATTATTGAGGGACCACTGTACCATTCTCCTATCCCTGTCTTGGGGACTTATATTAGAGAAAACAGAGTGTAGCACAGGACTAACTGTGATATACACTCGTACTGCACCATAAACCTGAAACAAAAAAGTTATTTTCTCTATACAGATTATCACACATAGCAGCATATGTGTAGAGAACCTAGGATAACCCAAAAAAAGTCAACGTGGTTTATTTCTAGTACCTGGCTTGGGTTAGCCATATATGATTTTCGGTAAATATTCAATTCCCAGCCAGGGTAGAAACATTAGGCGTGTTTCTTTACACCTGTTGTCTATGTTCACCCATCAGTAAATGGATACCTGTGTGTTAGCCGACTAGTGTGGGTGTTATCCTGGGACACTGACCTAATTTTCTTGAAATACTCTGCATAACAATTGGCTTTCTATACAGTAGTATGTCAGTGATGTCAGCTAGGCCTGTATACCTTGTACATGTACGTGTAGTAAATACAATAGGGCCCCACTTATACGGTGGGTTAGGTTCCAGGCTGTCGCCAGAAAGCAGACATCGCCAGAAGGCAGAACACCATTTTTTTCCATGTATAAATGCATATAAATGCCAAACAAGTTTACACTAAATTATATTAAGTTAGTAATAGAACTAGGCATTAAAAACACACAAAATAAAATACATTCACAGTACATTCATTACTTATCTTAAAGTATTTGAAATCTTAATGTAGGGAGAGAGGCGAGTAGTACTTATTTGTAGGAAGTCAGGTGCAGGTAGCCCAGGTGTAGGTAGCCCTGGTTCCCCGTCTCATACCTAATATACAATATTTAAAACATCCCAGAGAGGTAAAATACACATACAGTACACTCATTATTTACCTTAAAATGTGTAGTCTTAATATAGGAAGAGACGTGAGTAGTATTTATTTGTAGGAAGTCAGTGTATGTGGCTGGTAGGTGTAGCCCGCCTGGGCTACACCTACCGGCTACCTACACTGTGGTCCAGAGCCATATTATTAACATCGACATACCTTGTTCACCAAATTTAATCATTTCTAACAAATACCTTTAGATGCCATCATAAACGAAGGGAGAAGTAATGAATAATTCATGCCGAAAATTGTAAACAAAAGCGAAGTGGGGGAGTGGCTGGGCCAAACGCAGATTCATACACGTTTTCTCTGATGGCTGAGCAGAGAAAACGTAATGTTGTCCCTCCACCCGGCTACCACACAGCTCTACAAGTACAGTGGACCCCCGGTTAACGATTTTAATCCGTGCAAGAGGGGTAATTGTTATGCGAAATAATCGTTATGTGAATGAATTTTCCCCATAAGAAATAATGGAAATAAAATTAATCCGTGCAAGACACCCAAAAGTATGAAAAAAAAAATTTTTTACCACATGAAATGTTAATTTTAATACACACAAACTGAAAAAGGCATGCACACTTACATGACACTTACTTTTATTGAAGATCTGGTGATGATTGATGGGATGGGAGGAGGGGAGAGCATTATCTTCTTACTGTTTAGAAGGGGAATCCCCTTCCATTAGGACTTGAGGTAGCAAGTCCTTTTCCGGGGTTACTTCCCTTCTTCTTTTAATGCCACTAGGACCAGCTTGAGAGTCACTGGACCTCTGTCGCACAACAAATCTGTCCATAGAGCTCTGTACCTCCCGTTCCTTTACGATTTGTCTAAAATGGGCCACAACATTGTCATTGAAATAGTCACCAGCACGGCTTGCAACAGCTGTGTCAGGGTGATTTTCATCCATAAAGGTTTGCAGTTCAACCCACTGTGCACACATTTCCTTAATCTTTGAAGTAGGCACAATGGATTCCACAACTGGCATAGGCTTCTCAGGGTTAGCCCCAAACCCTTCAAAATCTTTCTTAATTTCCATACTAATTCTCACCCTTTTTACCACAGGGTTGGCACTAGAAGCTTTCTTGGGGCCCATGGTCACTTATTTTCCAGAAACAGCACCGAAAACACTGTAATAATACGAAATATTCCGATTGTATGCTTGGATGTTACCGCGGAGGCTGGCTGGTAAACAATGCCACCGGCGGAACATGTGAGCGCGTCTCGGAAGAAAATCGGTAAGCGGGTTTTTAAGCTGTATGTGAGGCAAAATTTTTGCAATTAAAGTAAGCGGTATGCGAAATAATCGCTATGTGATGCCATCGTTATGCGGGGGTCCACTGTATTATTATCAGAGCACATATAAAATATGCAATAAATGCCTGACAACAAGTTTACACTAACTTATACAGTGGACCCCCGCTTAACGATCACCTCCAAATGCGACCAATTATGTAAGTGTATTTATGTAAGTGCGTTTGTACGTGTATGTTTGGGGGTCTGAAATGGATTAATCTACTTCACAATATTCCTTATGGGAAAAAATTCGGTCAGTACTGGCACTTGAACATACTACTGGAATGAAAAAAGTTCGTTAACCGGGGGTCCACTGTATTAAGTTAGCAATATTATTATTATTATAATCAAGGGGGAAGCGCTAAACCCGTAGGATTATACAGCACCTGGGGGGGAAGGTGGAAGGCATTCAGGCTTAATTCGAGGAACTGGAGCACAGATCCAATTCCCTAAATCAAGAGCCCCTCACCAACATCAAAGTTAGCAATAGAAATAGGCATTAAAAACACAATAAAAGATAAGATACACACATAGTACACTTATTACTTACCTTAAAATATTAATATTAATGTGTGAGAGGTGAGTGGCAGGGTGTTTATTAAATAAAATCAGAATGGCACACGATCATCCTCTAACTTGGCTTACGACTTCTCTTTTTATCACAGCTAACCTTAGACGTCATCGTCAATGAAAGCCAACTAGTTTACAAAAGAGTAAACGAGAGAGAGAATGAAATACAGAGTTGAGACAATGTAAGAACACAAACTGAACAGGTAGTGGGCAATCACTTGGTCAGGCGAAATAAATGCGTATTAATATGTGTCTACTTTTAGTTCATTCGCGTACGTTTGTAAGAGTTTGTAAAACATTTACCTCAATATATTTTTATTATAAAAATAATTACCTCACAATACAAATACAGTGAAGCCCCGGTTAACGATATTTTTTCATTCCAGAAGTATGTTCAGGTGCCAGTACTGACCGAATTTGTTCCCATAAGGAATATTGTGAAGTAGATTAGTCCATTTCAGACCCCCAAACATACACGTACAAACGCACTTACATAAATACACTTACATAATTGGTCGCATTGGGAGGTGGTCCACTGTACTCTCATATTGTGTACAAGTTGTACAAGTTAGTACAGAATAAACAAACAGCAACACACCATTTTTAGAGTGAATGAAAATAATAATAATAATGAAGGAGGGGTGTTAATGTTGCCGTTTAAAAACTGTAGTGTAAAGCACCCTTTTGGCAAGACAGTGATGGAGTGAATGATGGTGAAAGTTTTTCTTTTTCGGGCCACCCTGCCTTGGTGGGAATCGGCCAGTGTGATAATAATAAAAAAAAAAATATTATTATTATTATTACTATTATTGTTATTATTATAAAAAGCACTAAACCCACAAGGGTCGTGAATTGCTATATATAGGGTAAAGGCATACGAAAGAATATTTTTCTACAGTTATCCTCCAGTTTGACTAGAGAAAACGTAATTCTTCCGACACTACCTACACAGCTGCTTTGTAAACAAATCTCATATTTACGTCAATTTTTATTCTGTGAGTGTATATAACATGTTTATATGCTATGTAATGGGTTTCATATATAATTTTGAGGAAAATATAGATGGATTAATGAAAATGCCTATAATAATGTAAAATAAAACATTTAGTGTGCCCAAGAGTGATTATTATTACGTAGTATTGGCGTCATGAGTAGAGAGAGACTCAGTGATTTTAATGTGTACCTGCACACCAGCACAGTGTATAAGAATATTTAGGTACAGGTACACATAAGTATAATTATCAGAGTAATTATAAAATACGCAGTAACTTTAAAACAATTGAAATTTTGGAAAATTTCCTTACATAATAGATGTGGTCATGGAGAATGTAAACAAACCGGGTGGGGGCACCGTATTTAACCCTTTGAGGGTTTTCGTCGTACTAGTACGTCTTACGCGTAGGGGTTTTTGACGTACTAGTACTCATAAATTCTAGCGGCCTCAAATCTAGTGGGAGAAAGCTGGTAGGCCTCCATATGAAAGAATGGATCTATGTGGTCAGTGTGCACAGTCTAAAAAAAATCCTGCAGCACACAGTGCAAAATGAGAAAAAAAAAACTTTGACCATTTTTTTTTAATAAATCAGCGACTTTGCAGTGTATTTTCGTATGGTATTTATTGTTGTATTCTAGTTTTCTTGGTCTCATTTTATAGAATGGAAGACATATTACTGAAATTGAGATGATTTTGACTGGTTTTACAATGAAAGGTGCCTTGAAATTGAGCTCAAAGTAGCAGAAATGTTCGATTTTTACCAAACTTCAAAAGTAAACAAATCGTGCCAAGCGTGCAATACACGTCAACTGGTGAGTCTAATATTCTTTCACAAGTGCACCAATAATATTTATACCATTTTTTACACTAATGCAATAGTCTGCATAACAGTAAATCTTATATTTTTTGTGAGAATAAAAATTCAAAGTGGAAAGCAAAAGAATATATGAGGGGCCTTGAGACGTGACTAATCACTAGAGGAAATGTCATTTTAGTGCCAGGAATGTCTTTCTTGTTTATTCTGGACCCTATTCGGTAACTGGCATCTTTTGAAATTTGTGTGAAATTGGCAAAATTGCTAAATTCTGACCACTGTACTGGATAGTTGAATTTATAAATGGGTGGTTTCTTGCACCCATTCGATAGAAAAAATGGAGTTCTAGCGAAATATTCATGTTTTTTGTCGACTAGTACAGTGAAATTGGCCGAAAATGGGGCTCAAAGTGGGCAAAATCGCCGATGCGTAAACATCGCCGAGACCGCTAACTTTGCGAGAGCATAATTCCGTAAGTTTTCTATCAAATTTCAAATTTTTGGTGTCGTTATGATCGGGAAAAGATTCTCTATCTTTTCATAAGAGAAAATAATTTTTTTTTTTTTTTTTAAATTTGGCCGACCCTGAGAACGAGTTTCGGAGAGGGCCTGTCGACCCTCAAAGGGTTAAAAGACTGCTTGCCGTATAGCAAATTTTGGTCATAATTTGACATCGCTGTATTAGCGGAGCGCCGTAAAGCGAGGCCCTACTGTATATTATTATTATTATAGTGGACCCCCGTTTAACGATATTTTTTCATTCCAGAAGTATGTTCAGGTGCCGGTACTGACCGAATTTGTTCCCATAAGGAATATTGTGAAGTAGATTAGTCCATTTCAGACCCCCAAACATACACGTACAAACGCACTTACATAAATACACTTACATAATTGGTCGCATTGGGAGGTAATCGTTAAGCGGGGGTCCACTGTATTATTATTATACTATTTTCTCAATTGTTTGTTGGGTTATCTTATTGAAACTTGGTCAATGTATGATGGAAAGATACTTCTTAATGCTCACCAAAAATGAAAGGAATCAGACCATAAATAGCGGAGTTCACTTCTCAGTCATTAACGGCCGCTTAGCGGTATATTTTTGTATGGTTTTTATGGTTATATTCTCATTTTTTCGGTCTCATTTGATAGATTGAAAGATATATTACAGAAATAGATATGATTTTGATTGCTTTCATGACGAAAAGTACCTTGAAATTGCGCTCACAGTAGGAAAAATGTTCTATTCTTTAGCGATGTTCAAGAGTAAACATATGATGTCACCGTCCAATACCTGTCCACCTGCCAATCCAAATTCCAATATGCAGTCAAGAATGGGTTGACATTATTTATACAATTATTACAATAATGCAGTAGTCTGCATAACAGTAAATCTTCTAATTTTTTTTTTTTTTTTTTTTGTGAATAAAAATTCCAAGTGGTAAGCAAGAATAATATAAGAGGGGCCTGTAGCCGTGACTAATGAACAGAAAAAAATTTATTTTAGTGCCAGGAATGTCTACATTGTTTATTCTGGACCCTATTTTGAAATTGGCATCTGTTGAAATTTGTGTGAAATCGGCCAAATTGCCAATTTCTGACCACTTTATTGGGAAGTCGAAATATGTGAATGGGTGGTTTCTTGCACTCAGTTGACAGACTAGAAGTAAATAAGTTTATTCAGGTATACACAAATACAGTTACATAGATTATCATACATAGCAGCGTATGTATAGAGAACCTAGGATAACCCAGAAAAGTCAAAGTGACTTATTTCCAGTACCTGGCTTGGGCTTGTCATATATGATATTTGGTAAATATTTTTTTTTCTCGGTTGTTTGTTGGGCTATCTCATTGAAACTTGGATAATGTATGATGGAAACATGCTTCTTAATGTACAACAAAAATAAAAAAAGACGGACGATAAATAAGGGAGTTCACTTCTCAGCCATTAGCCGCCTCTTTGCAGTATATTTTCGTATGGTTTTTATGGTTGTATTCTCATTTTTTTTTAGACTCATTTGATAAAATGGAAGATATATTACAGAAATAGATATGATTTTGATTGCTTGCATGAGGAAAAGTACCTTGAAATTGAGCTCAAAGTAGCGGAAATGTTCGATTTTTGCCGATATTCAATGAACTTTGTGTAAGTCAAGTTGGTTAATTTTATTAAGTGTATTCTAACCTAACCACTCTGTAATCCAGCAAACTCAGTAATCCGGCACACTGCAAGTCCCAATGATGCCGGATTTGTGATAGAGGACCTGTATAGTGGTACCAGTACTTTTATATGGGTGTGAGGCATTGGATTTAAACGTTGCAGTGAGGCAGAGACTGGAGACAGTGGAGATGTGTTTGAGAGTGGAAACAAGGAGTATACAAGTCAAGGTGCATGATAAACAAATTAGCAGCACTTAGTTTAGCTAGCATATGTTGTGGCCACCCAGAGGGAGCCGCAGCCCACCCACCACAGCCATAACAATGATAACCATAATCAGCCCACAAAGTATGTAAAGGAACTGCCATTAGGAGGTTAAGTCCCTGAAGGGAGTTCTGAGATTAACTAACCTATTTTATGCTGTTCATATATGTGAGTAATATTTCTAGTTCTTCTATCTCTCAAGTTGTACATTCTGTCTTTGGTTTTCTCTACTCATCCCCAAGTTGCTTAACCAAAATTTGCTCTCCAAAATTTGCTATTAAAAAAATTATTTACCATGTAGATACATAGGTTGACAGATATTGTATTATAATAATTTATAACTTTTGTTCCCAATATATACTGCTAAACATTACTCTCATTTACCTATACCTCACTTATGGAATTTATGCCTAGAAGTTTCCTCAACTATCAACCTCAAACTATAGTGGACCCTAGGTTATCGGCCGTAATCCGTTCCAAAAGGTCGACCTAAAACCGTAATGACCGAAAACTGAAATAATATTTCCCACAAGAATTAATGTAAATACAATTAATCCGTTCCAGACACCCAAAAATATTCACCAAATATAATTTTTGTAAAGATTAATTATAGTCTTACATACACAAAACAATGAGAACTAAATAAAATAAATACATGAACAATTAAATCACTATTACATACCTTTATTGAAGACTCTTGTTCTCTGTAATCTTTTGACTACCGCCCACAGGATGGGTATGGGGTGCATAATAAACATATTAAACTAAACTAACTTATGGAAGATAGGGAGGAGGAGAGAGGGAGGATTTATTGTTTGGAAGGGGAATCCCCCTCCATAAGGACTTCAGGTATCAAAGCCTCACCATGCCTTACTATGCTGTGTATGCCACTACGCTTCTTAAATCTCTCAAACCAGCTTTTGCTGACCCTAAATTCACTAACAGCAGCACTTGTTCCAGGTATTTTCTTTACAAGATCCACATGCAACTGCCTTACCTTCTCACAAATAATCGACTCCACAACACTATCTCTCACTAACTGTTTTTCAGTGATCTGTAACAACAATAACTTCTCCATATCTTCCATTATTGGTGACCTTTGTTTCATGAGCACATTTACTCCTTTCGCAACATTAGCTTCCTTGATTTCTACTTTCTTTGCCAGGATAGAAGTGATTGTTGACTTGTTTTTCCCATACATCCTGGGAAGTTCCAGGATCCACACACCACTCTCATATTTTTCAGTAACTTCTTTCTTAAATTCCATCATGTTTCTCACTTTCTTTACCAAAGGAACTTTACTAGGAACTTTCTTTGGGGCCATGGTTACTTATTTCACAGCTGCACTTAATTAATAACCACGAAAAACAATGGATTATAGCGAAATGTTTGGATGAATGAGCAGAAGCTTCCTCACTCGCCCAGAAACACAGCCAGACAGATGCGCGAGCAGCTGGCGGTGGTGGGTTGACGTGTCCCATACAGCCGATAAGCAAAATGACAGTCGATAACCAGAAGCCGAAAAAGCGGCTGATAACCGAGTTGGCCAATAACCGAGTTGGCCGACAAGCGGAACGGCCGATAACCAAGGGTCCACTGTAACTACGTACTGTATACATTACACAACAAAAGGCAGCTGTCAGAACCATTACTAACTCAAATTTTAAGCAACATACTATATCCTTGTTCAAATCCCTAAACTACTAAATATTAATGTCATATATATAGTATTTACTACTTTTCACATCTTCAAAACACGACAATGTTATGCTGATGACGACAAAATACTTCCTGGAAAAATGTAATAAAAAATAGGAATCACTTATAACAAATACTTCTTAGCTATTCCTAGTGTTTGCTTAAACTTCTACAGAAATTTGATGGATATAAAAGGGTCTAAAAATGTGGAATAACTTGCCAGATGAATTAAAAATATTAGTTGAACTTTTTAACACCCTCACAAAACTTTTTGAGAGTTTTGAGTGGAAATGAGCACAACTGTGAGACAATAATACTGGAAGACTTCATTATCTGTTATCAACAAAATAATGGGCTATGTACAGGTACATGTACAAGCAAATTCTAGGATTAATATTTACACTCAATTAATTAATGCACCAACCCAGATAACACAGTTCTTGGGGAAAATTTTGATAATTTTCCTGAAATAAGTGTGTAAAAATTGAATAATGTAATATTGTTTAAAAAATGTAGTGTTAGTGTGACTTATAGAAAATTATCTAGCCACAAGAGAACCAACACAGGTTGAGAGTAGCATCAAAATATGATGTAATATAAAACAAATGGAGAGTGTAATAGTGAAAAAAATCTGTTTTAATCATGCCTGATAAGGAGTGCATCGGTGTGAATGAAGAACTATAAAATAAGAACATTTTGTGGGTTCTTGTAACTGTGAAATTCAAGAGTGACTCAAATGCAATAAAGCTAATAAGTGGAATATAAGAGACACGTCATCGTCTAGAAAGGTGGCACACCTCAAGAATGTAAGCTTCCCAGTCCACTACAGCAGATTGCTATGTTGGCCAACCTCTAGAATATCTGTCTGTTAGGGAAGCGTTAAGATGCAAGACTCAAGAAATATTTGGGTAAATGTTCATTAAAATGTTGTACTCATAATGATGCACTTATTATGCAATAGTTAGTTTAATATGTTTATTATGCACCCCATACCCATCCTGTGGGCGGTAGTCAAAAGATTACAGAGGTACATAATTGGTCCAGGGACTGGACTCCAAAGTTTTGATAGCTGAGCAAGTTACAGAGGTAATGAACTCACAATTTACAAAGGTAATGAACTCACAATTTACAGAGGTAATGAACTCACAATTTACAAAGGTAATGAACTCACAATTTACAAAGGTAATGAACTCCAGGTAGGTCTGGTCACAATCATGACAAGTTACAAAGGTATTTACAGATTACAGAGGTACGTAATGGGTCCAGGGACTGGGCCCCCAAAGTTTTGATAGCTGAACTAGGTACAAAGGTAATTAGCTCACAAGTTACAAAGGTAATGAATTCTGTAGAATGGTTACTTACGTTTATACATGGCTACAATCATGAACAAATTATAGAGTAATGAGCAATTCACACTTCCACACCCGGTCACAACTGTAATGAGTTATTGGTGCAAATATTGATTGTTGAGTCACACACACACACACTACTCAGGCATGAGGAACTTCCTTCAAGACATTCAGTGGGAGAGGGAACTGACAGGAAAACCAGTACAAGAAATGATGGACTATGTAGCAACAAAATGCAAGGAGGCAGAGGAGAGGTTTGTTCCCAAGGGAAACAGAAATAATGGGAAGAACATAACGAGTCCTTGGTTCACCCAAAGGTGTAGGGAGGCAAAAAGTAGGTGTACTAGAGAATGGAAAAGGTACAGAAGACAGAGAACTCAGGAAAATAAAGAAATCAGCCGAAGAGCCAGAAACGAATATGCACAGATAAGAAGGGAGGCTCAGAGACAATATGAAAATGACATAGCATCAAAAGTAAAGACTGACCCGAAGCTGTTGTACAGCCACATCAGGAGGAAAACAACAGTCAAGGACCAGGTAATCAGACTGAGGAAGGGTGATGGGGAATTCACAAGAAACGACCGAGAGGTTTCTCAGGAGCTCAACACAAGATTTAAAGAGGTATTTACAGTGGAAACCAGTAGGACTCCAAGAAATCAGAACAGGGGGGCACACCAGCAAGTGCTGGATGAGGTACATATAACCAAGGAGGAGGTGAAGAAGCTGCTATGCGAACTTGACACCTCAAAGGCGGTGGGACCAGACAACATCTCTCCATGGGTCCTTAAAGAGGGAGCAGAGATATTGTGTGAGCCATTAACAAAGATCTTCAACACATCATTTGAAACTGGGCAACTCCCTGAGGTATGGAAAATGGCAAATGTAGTCCCAATTTTTAAAAAGGGAGACAGACATGAGGCACTAAACTACAGACCTGTATCACTAACGTGTATAGTATGCAAGGTCATGGAGAAGATCATCAGGAGGAGAGTGGTGGGGCACCTGGAAAGAAACAAGTGTATAATTGACAACCAGCACGGTTTCAGGGAAGGAAAATCCTGTGTCACAAACCTACTAGAGTTTTATGACAAGGTGACAGAAGTAAGACAAGAGAGAGAGGGGTGGATCGACTGCATATTTTTGGACTGCAAGAAGGCCTTCGACACAGTTCCTCACAAGAGGTTACTGCAAAAGCTAGAGGACCAGGCACACATAACAGGAAAGGCACTGCAATGGATCAGAGAATATCTGACAGGGAGGCAACAACGAGTCATGGTACTCGACGAGGTGTCAGAGTGGGTGCCTGTGACAAGCGGGGTTCCACAGGGGTCAGTCCTAGGACCTGTGCTGTTCTTGGTATATGTGAACGACATAACGGAAGGGATAGACTCAGAAGTGTCCTTGTTTGCAGATGATGTGAAGTTAATGAGAAGAATCAAATCGGATGAGGATCAGGCAGGACTACAAAGAGACCTGGACAGGCTACAAGCCTGGTCCAGCAACTGGCTCCTTGAATTTAACCCTGCCAAATGCAAAGTCATGAAGATTGGGGAAGGGCAAAGAAGACTGCAGACACAATATAGTTTAGATGGCCAAAGACTGCAAACCTCACTCAAGGAAAAAGATCTCGGGGTGAGTATAACACCGAGCATATCTCCTGAGGCGCACATCAATCAGATAACTGCTGCAGCATACGGGCGCCTGGCAAACCTACGGATAGCGTTCCGATACCTCAGTAAGGATTCGTTTAAGACTCTGTATACCATCTACGTCAGGCCCATACTGGAGTATGCAGCACCAGTTTGGAATCCACACCTAGTCAAGCACGTCAAGAAATTAGAGAAAGTGCAAAGGTTTGCAACAAGACTAGTCCCAGAGTAACGGGGATTGTCCTATGAAGAAAGGTTGAGGGAAATCGGCCTGACGACACTGGAGGATAGGAGGGTCAGGGGAGACATGATAACGACATATAAAATACTGCGCGGAATAGACGAGGTGGACAAAGACGGGATGTTCCAGAGATGGGACACAGACACAAGAGGTCACAATTGGAAGCTGAAGACTCAGATGAATCAAAGGGATGTTAGGAAGTATTTCTTCAGTCATAGAGTAGTCAGGCCATGGAATAGCCTAGAAAGTGATGTAGTGGAGGCAGGAACCATACATAGTTTTAAGGCGAGGTATGATAGAGCTCATGGGGCAGGGAGAGAGAGGATCTAGTAGCAATCAGCGAAGAGGCGGGGCCAGGAGCTGTGACTCGACCCCTGCAACCACAAATAGGTGAGTACAAATAGGTGAGTACACACACTTTAGTTTAATATCTTTATTATGCACCCCATACCCATCCTGTGGGTGGTAGTCAAAAGATTACAAAGGTACATAATGGGTCCAGTGACTGGACCCCAAAGTTATGATAGCTGAACTAGTTACAAAGGTAATGAACTCCAGGTAGATCTGGTCACAATCATGGCAAGTTACAGAGGTAATGAATCAGCTTCACTCCTATACAGTGGACCCCCGCATAACGATCACCTCCGAATGCGACCAATTATGTAAGTGTATTTATGTAAGTGTGTTTGTACGTGTATGTTTGGGGGTCTGAAATGGACTAATCTACTTCACAATATTCCTTATGGGAACAAATTCGGTCAGTACTGGCACCTGAACATACTTCTGGAGTGAAAAAATATCGTTAACCGGGGGTCCACTGTACATGGTTACAGTCATGAGCAAATTACAAAGTAATGAACCAATGATACGTCCACACCTGGTCACAATTGTAATGAGTTATAAATACAAATATTAAGTGGATCATACACCCACACCAGCGCGCGCGCACACACATACACACACGAGGGCGCACGCACAGACATGTGCACACGAGCGTACAAAAATATGCATACACACAAGGACGCACACCCACACACACACACCCACACACACACCCACACACACACCCACACACTCACACACACCCACACACACACACCCACACATGCACACACCCACACACACACACCCACACATGCACACACCCACACACGCACACACACACGCACACACACGCACAGGCACACACACACACACACACACACACACACACACACACACACACACACACACACACACACACACACACACACACACACACACCCTCACACACACACACACACACACACACACCCCCTCACACACACCCTCACACACACCCTCACACACACCCTCACACACCCTCACACACACCCTCACACACACCCACACACACACCCACACACACACCCACACACACACCCACACACACACCCACACACAGGATCCTCCAAGAGAAACCACGATTGAAATACTCGGAAGAGTACAAGAGGGTGTTCCTAGACAGAGACAGAACAAAATCAGAACGACAGCAGCTGAGGGAGAGGACAAAAATGCGAAAGGAGCTAGGAAAAAGAGACAAGGAGGGAACCAGCAGAGGTCAGTCAGAGCAGAACAGAACAGCAAGGGCAAGCACACACACAACTACTCTCAGAACCATACAACCTATCACACCATCCCAACACACACTACAATCCATACCCACAGCCTCCACCCAACACCGAGCTATAGAATCCCACATTATGCCACCAGGTCTCCCACCCTCACAGGCCCCCCAAACCACAGTGTTGGAAAGGAAACTGAAGGTATGGTACACAAACGCTGATGGAATAACAAATAAGTGGGAGGAGTGGCATGAAAGAGTCAAAGAAGCATCACCGGACATCATAGCTCTCACAGAAACCAAGCTTACAGGTATGATAACAGATGCCATCTTTCCAATGGGATACCAAATCCTGAGGAAAGACAGAGGGAACAGGGGGGGGTGGAGGAGTGGCGTTGCTGATCAAAAATCGCTGGAATTTTGATGAGCTGGAGAGAGGAGACAGCGGAGAAGAAAGTGATTACACAGTGGGAACACTTCACTCTGGAGGTCCCAAGGTGGTAATAGCAGTGATGTATAACCCACCACAGAACAGCAGGAGGCCAAGGCAAGAGTACGACGAGAGCAATAGAGCGATGGTTGACACACTGGCTAGAGTGGCCAGAAGAGCTCATGCATGCAGGGCAAAGCTCCTGATCATGGGTGACTTTAACCACAAGGAGATCGATTGGGAGAACTTGGACCCACATGGGGGCCAAGATACATGGAGGGCTAAGATGATGGAGGTGGTACTGGAAAACTTCATGTGCCAACACGTAAGGGACACTACAAGAGAGAGAGGAGAGGATGAACCAGCAAGGCTGGACTTAGTATTCACCTTGAGTAGTGCAGATATCGAGGACATCACATATGAAAGACCCCTTGGGGCCAGTGACCATGTGGTTTTAAGCTTCGAATACACAGTAGAGCTACAAGTGGAGGGAGAAGCAGGAAGGCCAGGACGAATGAAGCCAAACTACAAGAAAGGGGACTACACAGGAATGAGGAACTACCTGAACGGGGTTCAGTGGGACAGAGAACTGGCAGGGAAGCCAGTTAATGAGATGATGGAATATGTAGCAACAAAATGCAAGGAGGCTGAGGAGAGGTTTGTACCCAAGGGTAACAGGATTAATGAAAAAGCCAGGATGAGCCCATGGTTTACCCAAAGGTGCAGGGAGGCAAAAACCAAGTGTGCTAGGGAATGGAAGAAATATAGAAGGCAAAGGACCCAGGAGAATAAGGAGAACAGTCGTAGAGCCAGAAACGAATATGCACAGATAAGAAGGGAGGCCCAAAGACAATATGAAAATGACATAGCAGCGAAAGCCAAATCTGACCCGAAACTGTTGTACAGCCACATCAGGAGGAAAACAACAGTCAAGGACCAGGTAATCAGGCTAAGGAAGGAAGGAGGAGAGACAACAAGAAATGACCGTGAAGTATGTGAAGAACTCAACAAGAGATTCAAAGAAGTGTTCACAGAGGAGACAGAAGGGACTCCAGAAAGACAGAGAGGTGGGGCACACCACCAAGTGCTGGACACAGTGCACACAACCGAGGAAGAAGTGAAGAGGCTTCTGAGTGAGCTAGATACCTCAAAGGCAATGGGGCCAGATAACATCTCCCCATGGGTATTGAGAGAGGGAGCAGAGGCGCTATGTGTACCCCTAACAACAATATTCAATACATCTATCGAAACAGGGAGATTGCCTGAGGCATGGAAGACAGCAAATGTAGTCCCAATCTTTAAAAAAGGAGACAGACATGAAGCATTAAACTACAGACCAGTGTCACTGACATGTATAGTATGCAAAATCATGGAGAAGATTATCAGGAGAAGAGTGGTGGAACACCTAGAAAGGAATGATCTCATCAACAGCAGCCAACATGGTTTCAGGGACGGGAAATCCTGTGTCACAAACCTACTGGAGTTCTATGACATGGTGACAGCAGTAAGACAAGAGAGAGAGGGGTGGGTGGATTGCATTTTCTTGGACTGCAAGAAGGCGTTTGACACAGTTCCACACAAGAGATTGGTGCAAAAACTGGAGGACCAAGCAGGGATAACAGGGAAGGCACTACAATGGATCAGGGAATACTTGTCAGGAAGACAGCAGCGAGTCATGGTACGTGGCGAGGTGTCAGAGTGGGCACCTGTGACCAGTGGGGTCCCGCAGGGGTCAGTCCTAGGACCAGTGCTGTTTCTGGTATTTGTGAACGACATGACGGAAGGAATAGACTCTGAGGTGTCCCTGTTTGCAGATGACGTGAAGTTGATGAGAAGAATTCACTCGATCGAAGACCAGGCAGAACTACAAAGGGATCTGGACAGGCTGCAGACCTGGTCCAGCAATTGGCTCCTGGAGTTCAATCCCACCAAGTGCAAAGTCATGAAGATTGGGGAAGGGCAAAGAAGGCCGCAGACGGAGTACAGTCTAGGGGGTCAGAGACTACAAACCTCACTCAAGGAAAAAGATCTTGGGGTGAGTATAACACCAGGCACATCTCCTGAAGCGCACATCAACCAAATAACTGCTGCAGCATATGGGCGCCTAGCAAACCTCAGAACAGCATTCCGACATCTTAATAAGGAATCATTCAGGACCCTGTACACCGTGTATGTTAGGCCCATATTGGAGTATGCAGCACCAGTTTGGAACCCACACCTAGCCAAGCACGTGAAGAAACTAGAGAAAGTGCAAAGGTTTGCAACAAGACTAGTCCCAGAGCTAAGAGGTATGTCCTACGAGGAGAGGTTAAGGGAAATCAACCTGACGACACTGGAGGACAGGAGAGATAGGGGGGACATGATAACGACATACAAAATACTGAGAGGAATTGACAAGGTGGACAAAGACAGGATGTTCCAGAGATTGGACACAGTAACAAGGGGACACAGTTGGAAGCTGAAGACACAGATGAATCACAGGGATGTTAGGAAGTATTTCTTCAGCCACAGAGTAGTCAGTAAGTGGAATAGTTTGGGAAGCGATGTAGTGGAGGCAGGATCCATACATAGCTTTAAGCAGAGGTATGATAAAGCTCAGGGCTCAGGGAGAGTGACCTAGTAGCGATCAGTGAAGAGGCGGGGCCAGGAGCTCGGACTCGACCCCCGCAACCTCAACTAGGTGAGTACAACTAGGTGAGTACACACCCACACACACGCACACATGCACACACACACGCACACGCACACGCACACACACACACACACACACACACACACACACACACACACACATGCACACATGTGGTAATGCTTTATTTACAGCTAGCAAAGTCAGGGTATTTCTCCAGAATGGTCTGCAATATACCACTGTGGATAAAATACTTTGCCATTTCTTGAACATTTCTGAGTGAGTCGTTTCTAAATTCATTAATTTGATCACACTCCAGTACATAATGACGCAAGGTGTGACAATAGTCCATCTGGCAAAGTTTACATTTCGTTTGGTCTACATCTGGTGGTGGTGATTTAACCTGCCAAAGATACTTGTAACCCAGCCGGAGCCGGGCAGTAGTGACATCCAAGTGTCTGCTTATCTTGTTGGATGCACCATAGACATGTGGCTCCTCCTGCATGATGGAATGATGATAGATGGACTGACTTGTGTCAATCTCCCTAAGTCTTAAGTCAATAAAGTTCATTTGAAGTTCTTTTCGTATTATTGTTCTCAAACTGCTAACTGACAACCCAAGATTGTAATCTACCCCCTCTTTGAAAGCATACAGCTTAGCCAATTTATCAGTTCTATCATGCATCTGAAGACCAATGTGAGATGGAATCCACAGCATGTGCACTCTGACTCCACTGTCCACAATCTTACCATATCTATGTCTGGCTTCTGAGACAAGCATGCCACAATTTATACTTAATGAGTTGAGAGCATTTATGGATGACAGAGAATCAGTTACAATTAAAGTGTCAACCTTAGATATATGGACACATTTGAGTGCAAGGAGTATGGCAAACAGTTCTGTTTGAAGGGTAGAGGCCCAGTTATTGATGCGTGCTCCAATTTCTTTATGGGAGCCATCACTCTGTGTGACAACAGCAGCACTACCAGCTGCACCAGTGGACTGGTGAACAGAACCATCGACGTAAATAATTTGTGAAAGAGTGTTCTGTGTGACTAAGTTATCAATACAGCTTAAGGCATCATGTTTGGCTTCAAGACGAAGCTTTGGTTGTGATTTAAGAAGAGTTTTGGGGGGAATGGAGGAATGGTAGTTTGGAATGGGGTAATATCCCATGGAGCAGGGAAATGTCTCTGTTGTCTAACTTGATATAGATCATGTAGCTGGTTCATGCGGAGGTCGGTTCCAGTTTTTTCGATCCATCTGGAAGGATGTTCACCAGTGCTGAGGAAAGTTTGGAGGGCTTCTGTGCAGGGGTTTGAATGGGCTAGCCTAAGCATATTGACCCCAATAAGGATATTTCTTTCAGTAACACGATCTCTGATGCTTGGAATATTAAGTTCTTTCCACATATTTAAAATTTTGGCAGTACGAGGGCATCCTAGGATGATCCTCATTGCTTCGTTTTGCAGTTTTTCCAGCCCTCCAAGCTTCCAGTCAGACACGAGTGCAAGTAGTGGCGCCGCATAATCAACCAATGATCTAATATAAGCAAGATACATCATTTTCACAATTTTAACATTAGCACCATACCTGGGATGAAAACCTGCTCTCAGCCTTTCTTTGTATTGGCGACAAAGTCTCGTTACAACAGGTCCAAGTAGTGGAACCTCAAAGCCTAGATACCTGTATCTGCTTACATATTCTAGAAGAGACCCATCATGCAACTGGATCTGACGAACTGTGCCTCTCTGCCGAGGAGGACGCCTGTTGAGTATCTTTGTTTTATCCCCTGAGATTATTAACCCCAGGTCCTGACAAGAGGCTAGTACATGATTAAGAATGTTTTGGGTGTTGGAGAATCCGGTAGTGTGAATCATTATGTCATCAGCAAAACTAACCATATAATGATGGGGCTGGCTAGGCATGGCATTAAGTAAGGCATTAATCAAAATGTTGAAAAGGGTGGGACTAAGCACACCTCCCTGTGGGGTTCCTAATTCAAAATCTTTAGTTACACTTCTATGTCCCTGGAACAACACAGACGACTTTCTGTATAAAACTGATATACTGTATGTAATTTATGCACATTTTCTATATGCACTCCTATAAATGTGTATATTTTGTGAACCAAACCACTAATTATTTAAGTCAGGTCATTAATAATCCATATACAGTCCACAGTGTTAATGGTCTAAATTTAATAATTCATAAATATTTAAAGGTCCAGCTTGTGCAAGTGTGGTATGAGTGGGACCCAGTGTCCCTAAAATCCTACTCATCTCCGAGGTACAACTAATATCAATAAGTGTTGTACTGTATCTGTTTCAGTTGTGCCCTCCCCAAATTGTGTGTGTAATAATTCAGGACTGTGCCTGTAAACTTCATACACATAATTTCTCATAGCTCTCAGCTACCCTATTTTACATACTTGTAACTGCTCTGAAAACATTAGTCAGTCAGGTTTCATTTCCACAGGCATGAGTAATTATTTTATCACTTATTGCACCAGGAAATTTATTAGGGAACAGGCAGGACTGCACAGAACAATAAAAATGAGATCAACTAGAAGTTACAATAAAGAAACATTTATAACTGTGATTGGACTGTGATAACAAGTTGCACAGAGGTAAATGATGCCTGGGAAAAAAATTCAAATTCTGTTCACTTCCATACTTGATGATATTGCACCTGTTAAAGAGGTTAGGATTAAATGAAGAACTGAATACCTGGATAACTGTTGAGATATTAGATAATATCAAATTCAGGGATTAGTTGCTAAAAAGATTTAGGGCAAACAAGCAGGATGTTGCAATGCTAAATGAATATCACAGGGTAAGGAACAGAGTGCAGAGCTTATAAAAGGAGCAAAGGCAAGGCACTTTTGCTCAAAAATTGAAGAATACAAGAACAATTCTAGAAAGCTTTGGCTACAACTAAAAGTGCTGGGGGTATAGCCACAAACCTGTAGTACTAAACATAGTGGTAAATATCGATAACAAGGTATGCCATGAAACAACTAAAGTGGCAAACTGTTCAATTCATTCTACACAACTATTGCATCAACATTAGTCAGTAAACTGCCAGCTGTATCAAGTACCTTCAATGCAGACTCCAATAAGTGTATCTTATGACTTCATGCAAAAAGAACTAAGTAAGCTAAACCCAACTAAAGGCACTGGCCCAGATAACATCCCAGCCAAATTCCTAAAAGATGGTGCCTCTGAATTACCAGGCCCAACTCAACACATGATAAATTTGTCCATCACCACCAATACCATGTCAAAAGAGTTCAGGGAGGCCAGAGTCACTCCCATCTTCAAGAAAAACAGTAGAGCTGATGTCAGAATTACAGGCCAGTTTGTATATTCAGTGTGATGTCCAAGATTCTAGAGAAAGCAGTGTATTGTCAAGTAGTTTAAGTATCTTATCAGGTGACAAAAATCTGATTGAGACCTCAATATCATATGGAATCCACAGACCTACAAAAGGCATTCAGTACAGCTAACCATAATATATTGTGTAAGAAATGACAAGTTAAAGGCATAGGCTCTATACTCAATACCGTGACAATACACAAATTCTTACGACGACGTTTCTGATGGGGTCACACTAACCAGAAGTGAGACGGCTCAATATCAAGAATGGTATATAATATGAAATTAAGACAATGCGCAACAGACCTATCGTAGAAAGCCAGCACTGGATCTAAACGTCCACAACAAAGACAACCAGACGCCGCACATGTGTCTTAATTTCATCAGAAGTTGTAGTAGTAGTATTAGTAGTAGAAGAGATAGTAGTAGTGGTAGTGGTAGAAGTGGGAAATAAGGAGGACGAGCCAGTCAAATACAAAGGAAGGGGAGCACTGCAAGAGAGCTAGGTGCCCACTGAGGGAGAGCAAGCGCACAGAGGTGCGTGAAAGAGGAAGTGGTGAAATAAATGAAGAAGGAACAGAAACACAAGACAGAAGAGAGAAAGACAACCCAGAGGAGAAAAGGAAAGAGGAAAGGGGAAGAGGGAGAAGAAGAAAAAGAAAAAGAAAAAATGAGGAGTCAGGTTAAGTCACGGGTGCTCTGAAGTTTGGAGCATTTTATAATGTAGTGGGAGAGGAAGGCATCTACAGAGAAGAAGCCAGGGCTAAGGTTCATACAAGGAAAGTTGTATATTAGAGAGGATTCAACTAGATGGCGACTGTTCGAGTTGGAACTAGGGAAGACAGTTTTAGCAGAAGACCAGTCAATAGGATGGCTATGATCTCTGACGTGACAGAAAAGAGCATTGTTAGTGTCGGCCAGCCTAACACTATTTTTGTGCTCCCTAAGTCTGTCAGAAAGAGATCGACCAGTTTCTCCAAAGTATTGAAGAGGACAGGAGGAGCAAGAAATAGAGTAGACACTAGGAACATCTGTAGAGGGAGGAGTGGTATGAACGAGATTAGTGCGAAGAGTGTTAGTCTGGCGGAAGGTAAGCTTGATGTCTAAGGGACGGAGAGAATTGTTGAGATTAGAAAGACCGGAAATGTAGGGAAGGCAGAGGATAGAAGAGTTCCCAGGAGTAGAGAGTTTGGGAGAGAAGAAATTGCATTTAGCACGTGAGAGGGCAGAGTCTATGAAATGGGAAGGGTAGCCAAGACGGGAAAACGAATTATGAAGAGTGGAAATTTCTGCTGGAAGGAACTGAGGATCACAGATGCGGAGGGCATGGAGAAAGAGGGAGATAAGAACACTTTTCTTGACAGGGGAAGCATGATAGGAAAAGTAGTGAATGTACATGCCACTGTGCATAGGTTTTTGGTAAACGGAAAAGGAAAAACCTGTATCTGAGCGGTGGACATGGACATCAAGGAAAGGAAGCAAGGAATTAGATACCCATTCAGCTCTAAACTTAATGGAAGGGGCAAGATTATTAAGAGCTTCAAGAAAAGATTGGAAGAGACTGGAGTCATGAGGCCACAGAGCAAAGATGTCATCCACATAGCGGAGCCAGAGTGAAGGTTGCACATCGAGGGTAGGAAGAAGAACAGTCTCGAAGTATTCCATGTAAAGATTAGCAAGGACAGGAGAGAGAGGAGAGCCCATAGCGACACCGAAGGTTTGAGAACCTTTCCAGTCTTTCTAATCTCAACAATTCTCTCCGTCCCTTAGACATCAAGCTTACCTTCCGCCAGACTAACACTCTTCGCACTAATCTCGTTCATACCACTCCTTCCTCTACAGATGTTCCTGGTGTCTACTCTATTTCTTGCTCCTCTTGTCCTCTTCAATACTTTGGAGAAACTGGTCGATCTCTTTCTGACAGACTTAGGGAGCACAAAAATAGTGTTAGGCTGGCCGACACTAACAATGCTCTTTTCTGTCACGTCAGAGATCATAGCCATCCTATTGACTGGTCTTCTGCTAAAACTGTCTTCCCTAGTTCCAACTCGAACAGTCGCCATCTAGTTGAATCCTCTCTAATATACAACTTTCCTTGTATGAACCTTAGCCCTGGCTTCGTCTCTGTAGATGCATTCCTCTCCCACTACATTATAAAATGCTCCAAACTTCAGAACACCCGTGACTTAACCTGACTCCTCATTTTTTTATTTTTTATTTTTCTTCTTCTCCCTCTTCCCCTTTCCTCTTTCCTTTTCTCCTCTGGGTTGTCTTTCTCTCTTCTGTCTCGTGTTTCTGTTCCTTCTTCATTTATTTCACCACTTCCTCTTTCACGCACCTCTGTGCGCTTGCTCTCCCTCAGTGGGCACCTAGCTCTCTTGCAGTGCTCCCCTTCCTTTGTATTTGACTGGCTCGTCCTCCTTATTTCCCACTTCTACCACTACCACTACTACTACCTCTTCTACTACTACTACTACTACAACTTCTGATGAAATTAAGACACATGTGCGGCGTCTGGTTGTCTTTGTTGTGGACGTTTCGCCATCCAGTGGCTGGATGGATGGCGAAACGTCTACGATAGGGTTGCCCGGGTGTTAGAACATAAGAACATAAGAATGTAGGAACACTGCAGAAGGCCTACTGGCCCATACGAGGCAGGTCCTTATCAAAACGACATCTACCTAAAGCTACTCAAGAAATAACTCCCGTACCCCTTGACACCAATCAAACCCAGCCCCTCCCACTCATATATTTGTCCAGTCTCTTCTTAAAGCTACCCAAGGTCCTAGCCTCTATCACCCCACTGGGAAGACTGTTCCACGCATCTACAACTCTGTTAGAAAACCAGTACTTACCTATGTCCTTTCTAAATCTAAATTTATCCAACTTAAATCCATTATTCCTGGTTCTTACCTGGTTCGACACCCTCAGTACTTTATTAATGTCTCCCTTGTTTATGCCCGTCATCCACTTATACACTTCAATGATATCTCCCCTCATTCTACGCCTCTCCAGAGAGTGGAGATTTAAGGCTTTAAGTCTATCTTCATACGGGAGGTTCCTTACACAGTAAATCATTTTAGTCATTCTTCTCTGTATGTTCTCTAATGAGTCTATGTCCATCCTGTAGAAAGGGGACCAAAACTGAGCAGCATAATCTAAATGAGGCCTCACTAATGATGTATAGAGCTGTAAAATAACTTTTGGACTTCTGTTACTTACACTTCTTGAGATAAATCCAAGTAATCTGTTGGGCTTGTTGACACACTAAGGCACTGCTGTCTTGGCTTTAGATTTCTGCTTACCATGACTCCCAAGTCTTTTTCACATTCTGTATGACCAAGCTCTACTTCACCTAGATTATAGCTTCGAGGGTTATTTTCATTACCAAGGCCAAGTACCTTACACTTATCCACATTAAACTTCATCTGCCATTTTTCAGACCAAGACATTAATTTGTTCAAATCATCCTGGAGTTCATTGATATCCTCCTCAGAGTGAATTATACGGCCTATCTTTGTATCATCAGCAAACTTACTCATGTCACTAGTAATCCCTTCATCAAGGTCATTAATGTAAATTATGAACAGGAAGTAAACTGAAAGGGTAAATATTTTTTATGCCCATTGTAAAAAACCCCTTTCCCAAAAATGTCTTAAATTTTAAAAATATCTAAAAATTCCTTTTGGGCCCAAACATGTGGAAAATGATAGTGAAAAATTTAAGTAAAAAGGAAAATGGCAGTCAAAATTTCCCTTTAAGGAAAATTTTAAATTTCTACCCACTAAGATACGGCCCTATGTCTGGTTCAAAAGTGTCAGAGTTCATCCCTTTTAAAGAGAAATGTAGGGGATGGTTAACCAAAGGAAAAGATGTAATTTTCTGGCCCAAAGCGTGTCAGAATAATTGACATTTTTTTAGTGCCTACAGTGGGGGGGGGAGGGCCCAAAAACCTATCATTATACGCAATAAAGGTGGGGAAACAAAAACCCGGTGGCATTTGCCAGTTCAGGGAAAAGAGCAAGGGGTTTTTAATAAAAAGGGCTGAAAAATAGAAGATGATTTCCTCTAGTTTAAAATTTTTACCCATTACTGTACATTGATTTTCTCTGCCCCAAAATTTTTTCATAAATCTCTTTACTATATTCCCCTTTTTACATTATACTGTAATGATTTCCTGTGTTTTTAAAGGGTTTTAATCAAATTTCTCTGTATCTTATAGCCAAACATAACAAAATATTAAAGGGCCTCCCAAAGGAAAAAAAAGGGACTGACTTTTTTTGGGTTATCCTAGGTAATTTACAAAATATTGATATATGTGTAATTTTAATCATCTAAATTTTTACAACCCGTACATATGTGTAGCTTACCTACTTACTTTCCCTTTCTTCCAAAATAATGTCTGTGTTCCCCGTTTTAATTTTTTCCCTTTTATTTTTTTATTTTATATCTTTTAAAATATTTTTAAATTTAGTTTTATATTTAAAAAATTTGGGTTTTTTAATGCCCCGGGGGTTTTGGGGGCCCACTTAACATTATTGGTTTTTCAGTTTTTCTTTGAGTTCAAATTCCAAATTTAAAATTTAAAATTTAGTTTAATAAAAAAATAAACAACTTAATTTCAATTAATTTTAAAAAAAAGGGGTGCAATAAACTGGGTAAACCCAGTATTTTTAAAAACAAAATACCAATACAGTTAAAGCATGTATGTATTTCAAGGAAACAAACAATATCCTTTTTTTTAAACCAAATTTAAAGGGAATGACAAGTGGGGAAAAAAAGGGCTTGGGAAGGATAGGAAAAGAGTGTAAAAAAAAAAAAAAAAAATGGGGGAAAAGAGAAAAAAAATAATTAAAAAGGGTGGGGTTTTTAAAAGATTGTTTTTGTTTACGGGGATGGTGGTATATTTCCCTCCTTAATTGTCAACAAAAAAGTCCTTTTTTAAAACAACCCGGCTCTTGGGGGACAAGTTTTTTTGGGGAACCTTCCAAACTAAAAACCTTTTTTCCTTTAAAATAAAAGCCCAAAAAAATATTCTCTCTCTTTATAAGCAATTAGGAAATTTGGGAAAAAAGGGGGATTAATAAAATTCCCTTTTGTTTCTGTAAAAATATCTTAACGTGATGGGTTTAAACTTCAAATGAATTTTTAAAAATAAGGGGAAATTTGACTTGTATTATTTCACAGTTCTGAATAATGTATATTCTGCTTTCTAATGGAAAAAATAATAAAATAATTTTTTCACAATAACAAGTCTAACTCTACAACATGGGGATCCCTTAGGCTTTATAACAAAAAAATCCCCTACAAACACATAAAAAAAAATGCAATTTTACAGCCCTTTTTAAAAAGCTGGCAGCCACATGCAGACGCGTTCCAGTCCCCCCCATATGACCCTGCTCCCCCTCGTGCTCCCCCACCCCTACCGTGACTCCCCCACTCAGTGACTCCCCATACGACTTCACACCATGATTCACATCAGTGACTCCTCACCTACAGTGATTCCCCACCCTCATGCTCCTACCCGTGCCCCCACACTGTGCTCCCCACCCCACAGGACTCCCCCACCCCACAGTGACTCCCCACCTTCAGTGACCCCCACCCAATGGTGACTACCCCCCCCACCCCACCCCCACAGTGATTCCTCACCCTAGTGACCCCCACACACAGTGACTCCCCACCTACAGTGCTCCCCCCTTTTGGGGACTCCTCATGGGGACTCCCCCACCTACTGATTTCCCCACCTACAGTGATTCCTCACCCCTAAGTGACCCCCCACTAAGCTCCCCCTACAATCATACTCACATGACTCCCCCTACCTGCTCTCACCTCAGGCCCTTTACACCACAGTGCTCCACCCCACAGTGACTCCTCCCCGGCCCTCACCCCACGGTGACCCCCCTCTACAGTGATTTTTCACCCTAAGTGACTCCTCACACCAGGGCTCCCCACCCCCAAAGGCCCCCACCCTATGGGACTCCCCACCCCCGGGGCTTCCCCAACAGGACCCCCCCTCGGTTCTCCTCTTTACTCCTCCCCACAGTGCTCCCCACCCCGGGACTCTCACCCCGGTGACCCTCCCCCGGCCCCCACCCTCGTGACTCCTCACCCTACGATCCCACCCCCCGGGGCTCCCCCCCGGGATCCCCACCTGCAGGATCCTTACAGTGACTCCCCCACCCCTGGTGACTCCTCACCCCCACGGGGACTCCTCACCCTCAGTGATTCCTCACCCCCACGGTGACTCCCCACCCACAGTGACTCCCCCACATGACTCCTCACCCCGGTGGTCCACCTACAGGACTCCTCACCCACGGGGACTCCCCACCCCAGTGACTCCCCCTCATGATTCTTTCACCCCACAGTGACCCACCCCACGGACCACCCCACTAACTCCACCCTCAGCGATTCTTTCCTACAGTGACTCCTCCCCCAAGTGCTCCCCACCCCTTGGGACTCCCCACCCCTGGAAATAAGAAAAAGGGCCCCCAATGAAAAAGTCACCCGCCTTTTTTGGTTATCCAGGCTCACACATATGGCGTTTATAATTCATGTAACTGTATTTGTGTATCCTGAATAAACTTTCTTACCCTATGGTGACTTTCACCCACAGTGACTCCCCACCCTACAGTGACTCCCCCACCCCACAGTGATTCCTCCCCTCGGGGTTCACCCCCCCGGGGCTCCCCCACCCCCTGGATCCCCACCCCGTGACTCCCCACCCCACAGTGACTATCAACCCCTGGGACTTCACCCCCCAAGGGCCCCCACCCTACAGTGATTCTCCCCCCAGGACTCCCACCCCGGGGCTCCTCACCCCCATGGTGACTCCCCACCCCATGGTGACCCCCACCCCCAGTGATCCTCACCTACGGTATCCTCACCCTACACAACTCCTCCCCCCTAACCCCCACCCCACAGTGATTCCTGACCCTACGGTGATCCCCCCCCAGGTGACCCCCCCCACATCTCTCACCCTTTGTGATTGTCACCCCGGGGCTCATCCCTGACTCCCCACCTGGGGTTTTCCTGGAGGGTTGGGGTCCCCCGGGCCCCGGCGGGCCATTCCATGGGATCAGGGCCGTCAACCCGAAGGAAAATGCGGTAACATTATTCATTGACAACTGGGACCTCTTCTATGGCAGAAATGACATGTATGCCAGGGATGGGGTTCACTTATCTAGGTCTGGGGTGGTAGCACTGGCAACTGCAGTGGAGGGAGCAGTTAGGACTTTAAACTAGGAATAGTTAGTGGTATGGGTTTTGGCAGGAAAACAGTGAAGTCCCAGTGTAGTAATATTACGAGTTCTAGGGGAACTAGTAATAAGCAGAACGAGGTAGATATTGAAAAGCCAGGGACTTTGGGTGATAAGGACAGTAATAGGTTTAGTAGAAAAACAGAAGTGAGCAGGAAGGGTAAAGAGAAAGGAGAGTCTTTCAATGTTTATTATGCTAATTGCCGTAGTGCTAGGAATAAGATGGACGAGTTGAGATTAGTTGCTAGTGCAGGTAACATTGATGTATTTGCCTTAACTGAGACGTGGTTTTATTCAAAAAGTAGGGACATTCCTGCGGAATGTCATATTCAGGGTTTTAAATTGCTCCAAGTAGATAGAAGTATCGGGAAAGGGGGTGGGGTGGCACTGTATGTCCGAGATCGCTTGAACTGTTGCATAAAAACGGGTATTAAGTCTGAAGTAACACATACAGAGTCTGTTTGGATAGAATTTTCAGAGGGGCATGAAAAACTGATTTTAGGAGTGATATACCGTCCCCCAAACTTAGATAGGGACCAAGGGAGACTACTATGGGAGGAAATTGTTAAGGCCACAAGGCACGATAATGTAGTAATTCTAGGAGACTTTAACTTTAGTCATATTGATTGGAATTTCTTGACTGGGAATTTAGAATCATACGACTTCTTAGAAGTAGTTCAGGATTGTTTTTTGAAGCAGTTTGTGACAGAACCTACAAGGGGAAATAACCTGCTTGACTTAGTTATGGCAAACAATGAATCCCTTGTTAATAATTTAGAAATTTCAGAGGAACTGGGTGCTAGCGACCACAAATCAATTACATTTAGCATTGAATGGAAGTATGATAGTAGCAATAACTCAGTAACAGTCCCAGATTTTCGCTTAGCAGATTACGATGGGCTTAGAGAACACTTATCTGTTGACTGGGGTAACGAAGTGAGCTATCAATATGACAGTTTTCTGAACACTATACATGCTGCTCAAAGAACGTTTATCCCATATAAAGAAATTAGATCAAATAGAAATGACCCAAAATGGATGAATAATAGGCTCAAATATCTACTAGGGCATAAGAAAGGAATTTATAGGCGTATCAAAAGAGGTGAGGGTCATCTTATGAATCAGTATATTGACATTAAGAGGGACATTAAAAAGGGGATAAGAAAAGCTAAAAGGGACTATGAAATTAAAGTTGCTAGGGATTCTAAAACTAACCCAAAAAGTTTTTTCCAGGTCTATAGAACAAAAGTTAGAGATAAGATAGGTCCCTTTAAAAATAACTATGGGCACCTTACTGACAAAGAGAATGAAATGTGCTCGATTTTTAATAATTATTTTCTCTCAGTTTTTACACAGGAAGACATTAACAATATTCCAGTAATTAATTTTTATAGTGGGCTAGAAGAAGATAAATTATGTAACATCACAGTCACTAGTGAAATGGTTGTGAAGCAGATAGACAGTTAGTTTAATATGTTTATTATGCACCCCATACCCATCCTGTGGGCGGTAGTCAAAAGATTACAGAGGTACATAATTGGTCCAGGGACTGGACTCCAAAGTTTTGATAGCTGAGCAAGTTACAGAGGTAATGAACTCACAATTTACAAAGGTAATGAACTCACAATTTACAAAGGTAATGAACTCACAATTTACAAAGGTAATGAACTCCAGGTAAGTCTGGTCACAATCATGACAAGTTACAAAGGTATTTACAGATTACAGAGGTACGTAATGGGTCCAGGGACTGGGCCCCCAAAGTTTTGATAGCTGAACTAGGTACAAAGGTAATGAGCTCACAAGTTACAAAGGTAATGAATTCTGTAGAATGGTTACTTACGTTTATACTTTGGCTACAATCATGAACAAATTATAGAGTAATGAGCAATTCACACTTCCACACCCGGTCACAACTGTAATGAGTTATTGGTGCAAATATTGATTGTTGAGTCACACACACCACACACACACACACACACACACACACACACACACACACACACACACACACACACACACACACACACACACACACACACACACACACACACTTTAGTTTAATATCTTTATGCACCCCATACCCATCCTGTGGGCGGTAGTCAAAAGATTACAAAGGTACATAACAGATAGACAGACTGAAGCAAAATAAGTCGCCGGATCCTGATGAGGTTTTTTCAAGGGTTCTTAAGGAATGCAAAATGGAAGTCTGTGAACCATTAACTAATATTTTTAATTTATCTCTTCAAACAGGTGTAGTGTCTGATACCTGGAGTTTACCTGGAGAGAGTTTCGGGGATCAACGCCCCCGCGGCCCGGTCTGTGACCAGGCCTCCTGGTGGATCAGCGCCTGATCAACCAGGCTGTTGCTGCTGGCTGCACGCAAACCAACGTACGAGCCACAGCCCGGCTGATCAGGAACTGACTTTAGGTGCTTGTCCAGTGCCAGCTTGAAGACTGCCAGGGGTCTGTTGGTAATCCCCCTTATGTGTGCTGGGAGGCAGTTGAACAGTCTCGGGCCCCTGACACTTATTGTATGGTCTCTTAACGTGCTAGTGACACCCCTGCTTTTCATTGGGGGGATGGTGCATCGTCTGCCAAGTCTTTTGCTTTCGTAGTGAGTGATTTTCGTGTGCAAGTTCGGTACTAGTCCCTCTAGGATTTTCCAGGTGTATATAATCATGTATCTCTCCCTCCTGCGTTCCAGGGAATACAGGTTTAGAAACCTCAAGCGCTCCCAGTAATTGAGGTGTTTTATCTCCGTTATGCGCGCCGTGAAAGTTCTCTGTGGAAGATGGCTAATGTAATTCCTATTTTTAAAACAGGGGACAAGTCGTTACCGTCAAATTACCGCCCAATAAGCCTGACCTCAATTGTAGGCAAATTACTAGAGTCAATTATAGCTGAGATTATAAGAAGCCATCTCGATAAGCATAGCTTGATTAATGATACTCAGCATGGATTCACAAAAGGCCGGTCTTGTCTAACTAATTTATTAACTTTCTTCAGTAAAGCTTTTGAGGCTGTTGACCACGATAAAGAATTTTATATTATTTACTTAGATTTTAGTAAGGCTTTTGATAGAGTTCTGCACCATAGACTGTTAAAGAAAGTGGCAGCTCATGGCATTGGGGGAAAAGTGCTCTCGTGGATCGAGTCATGGCTCACTGACAGGAAGCAGTGTCCATAAATGGGGTTAAATCCGAGTGGGGATCTGTAACAAGTGGCGTTCCACAGGGATCAGTCTTGGGCCCGTTGTTGTTTATAATATATATCAATGATCTTGATGAGGGAATTACTAGTGATATGAGCAAATTCGCCGATGACACAAAGATAGGTAGGATAATTGATTCAAACGTAGATGTTATGGAACTTCAGGAGGATTTAAACAAACTCTATTCTTGGTCAGAAAAGTGGCAGATGCAGTTCAATGTAGATAAATGCAAGGTTCTGAAGCTTGGGAGTGCCCATAACCCTAGTACTTATAAGTTAAATGATGTAGAACTTAGCCATACAGATTGCGAAAAGGACTTGGGGGTTATGGTGAGCAGCAACCTTAAACCAAGACAGCAATGCCTAAGCATACGTAATAAGGCAAATAGATTACTGGGATTTATATCAAGAAGTGTAAGCAACAGAAGTCCAGAGGTCATACTTCAGCTTTATACATCATTAGTAAGGCCTCGCCTAGATTATGCAGCTCAGTTCTGGTCTCCATATTACAGAATGGACATAAATTCGTTAGAAAACATTCAGCGTAGGATGACTAAATTAATACATAGCATTAGAAATCTTCCTTATGAAGAAAGATTGAAGACTCTTAAGTTACATTCACTTGTTAGACGAAGAATGAGGGGAGACCTGATCGAAGTGTATAAGTGGAAGATAGGTATTAATAAAGGGGATATTAATAAGGTCTTGAGGATGTCTCTCCAAGAGAGACCCCGCAGAAATGGATTTAAATTAGATAAGTTTAGATTTAGAAAGGACATAGGAAAGTATTGGTTTGGAAATAGGGTAGTTGATGAGTGGAACAGTCTACCTAGTTGGGTTATTGAGGCTGGGACTTTGGGTAGTTTCAAATTTAGGTTGGATAAGTACATGAGTGGGAGGGGTTGGATTTGAGTGGGACTTTCACATCAGAGCTTATTTCTTGGGTGGCATTGAAAATTGAGTTGGGCAAATGTTTTGTTAGTGGGATGAATTGTAAAGAACCTGCCTAGTATGGGCCAATAAGCCTCCTGCAGTGTTCCTCCTTTCTTATGTTTTTATGTTCTTACTGACTGCACGCAATCCAACGTACGAGCCACAGCCCGGCTGGTCAGGTACCGACTGTAGGTGCTTGTCCAGTGCCTGCTGGAAGACAGCCAGGGGTCTATTGGTAATTCCCCTTATGTATGCTGGGAGGCAGTTGAACAGTCTTGGGCCCTTGACACTTACTGTGTTGTCTCTTAATGTGCTAGTGACACCCATGCTTTTCATGGCGGGATGTTGCATCGTCTGCCGAGTCTTTTGCTTTCGTAGGGAGTGATTTTCGTGTGGAAGTTTGGTACTAGTCCCTCTAGGATTTTCCAGGTGTATATAATCATGTATCTTTCCCGCCTGCGTTCCAGGGAGTACAGGTTCAGGAACTTCAAGCGCTCCCAGTAATTGATGTGTTTTATGTCAGTTATGCGTGCCGTGAAGGTTCTCTGTACATTTTCTAGGTCAGCAATTTCACCTGCCTTGAAAGGTGCTGTTAGTGTGCAGCAATATTCCAGCTTAGATAGAAGAAGCGACCTGAAGAGTGTCATCATGGGCTTGGGATCCCTAGTTTTAAAGGTTCTCATTATCCATCCTGTCATTTTTCTAGCAGATGCGATTGATAAAGTGTTATTGTCCTTGAAGGTGAGATCCTCCGACATGATCACTCCCAGGTCTTTGACGTTAGTTTTTCGCTCTGTTGTGTGGTTGGAATTTGTTTTATACTCTGATGAAGTTTTAATTTCCTCACGTTTACAATATTGGAGTAATTGAAATTTCTCATCGTTGAACTTCATATTGTTTTCTGCAGCCCATTGAAAGACTTGGTTGATGTCCGCCTGGAGCCTTGCAGTGTCTGCAATAGAAGACACTGTCATGCAGATTCAAGTGTCATCTGCAAAGGAAGACACGGTGCTGTGGCTTACATCTCTGTCTATGTCAGATATGAGGATGAGGAACAAGATGGAAGCGAGTACTGTGCCTTGCGGAACAGAGCTTGTCACCAACTTTTCCTATTATTCCTTTAGCACACATTTTGTGCACTATTACGCCCTGGTCACACTTGTCGAAGGCTTTTGCAACGTCTGTGTATATTCTTTTTGTCTTCTAGCTCATCTAGGACCTTGTCGTAGTGATCCAGTAGTTGGGACAGACAGGAGCGACCTGCTCTAAACCCATGCTGCCCTGGGTTGTGTAATTGATGGGAATCTAGATGGGTGGCGATCTTGCTTCTTAGGACCCTTTCAAATATTTTTACGGTATGGGATGTTAGCGCTATCGGTCTGCATTTCTTTGCTATTGCTTTACTGCCCCTTTTGTGGAGTGGGGCTATGTCTGTTGTTTTTAGTAACTGTGGGACAACCCCAGTGTCCATGCTCCCTCTCCATAGGATGGTAAATGCACGTGATAGGGGCTTCTTGCAGTTCTTGATGAACACAGAGTTCCATGAGTCTGGCCCTGGGGCAGAGTGCATGGGCATGTTATTTATCGCCTGTTCGAAGTCATTTGGCGTCAGGATAACGTCAGATAGGCTTGTGTTTACCAAATTCTGTGGCTCTCTCATAAAAAAATAATTTAGATCTTCGACTCTCAGTCTAGTTAGCGACTTGCTAAAAACTGAGTCATACTGGGACTTGAGTAGCTCACTCATTTCCTTGCTGTCATCTGTGTAGGACCCATCTTGTTTAACTAGGGGCCCAATACTGGATGTTGTTCTCGACTTTGATTTGGCATAAGAAAAGAAATACTTTGGGTTTCTTTCGATTTCATTTATGGCTTTTAGTTCTTCCCGCGATTCCTGACTCCTATAAGATTCCTTTAGCTTTAGTTCGATGTTTGCTATTTCTCTGGCCAGTGTCTCCCTACGCATTGCAGATATATTGGCCTCTTTTAGCCATTCTGTTATTTTTTTCCGTCGCCTGTAAAGGGAGCTCCTGTCTCTTTCTATTTTACATCTACTCTTAATTTTTCTTAAAGGAATATGCCTTGAGCATATGAGAAGTTTTTACAAAGTAGAAGTGATGCAAGGAGGGAAGAGTATATGGAGAAAAAGAGAGAGGTTAAGAGAGTGGTGAAGCAATGTAAAAAGAGAGCAAATGAGAGAGTGGGTGAGATGTTATCAACAAATTTTGTTGAAAATAAGAAAAAGTTTTGGAGTGAGATTAACAAGTTAAGGAAGCCTAGAGAACAAATGGATTTGTCAGTTAAAAATAGGAGAGGAGAGTTATTAAATGGAGAGTTAGACGTATTGGGAAGATGGAGGGAATATTTTGAGGAATTGTTAAATGTTGATGAAGATAGGGAAGCTGTGATTTCGTGTATAGGGCAAGGAGGAATAACATCTTGTAGGAGTGAGGAAGAGCCAGTTGTGAGTGTGGGGGAAGTTCGTGAGGCAGTAGGTAAAATGAAAGGGGGTAAGGCAGCCGGGATTGATGGGATAAAGATAGAAATGTTAAAAGCAGGTGGGGATATAGTTTTGGAGTGGTTGGTCCATACAATAAGTGTCAGGGGCCCGAGACTGTTCAACTGCCTCCCAGCACACATAAGGGGGATTACCAACAGACCCCTGGCAGTCTTCAAGCTGGCACTGGACAAGCACCTAAAGACAGTTCCTGATCAGCCGGGCTGTGGCTCGTACGTTGGTTTGCGTGCAGCCAGCAGCAACAGCCTGGTTGATCAGGCGCTGATCCACCAGGAGGCCTGGTCACAGACCGGGCCGCGGGGGCGTTGACCCCCGAAACTCTCTCCAGGTAAACTCCAGGTGCAATTATTTAATAAATGTATGGAAGAGGGTAAGGTACCTAGGGATTGGCAGAGAGCATGCATAGTTCCTTTGTATAAAGGCAAAGGGGACAAAAGAGAGTGCAAAAATTATAGGGAGATAAGTCTGTTGAGTATACCTGGTAAAGTGTATGGTAGAGTTATTATTGAAAGAATTAAAAGTAAGACTAAGAATAGGATAGCAGATGAACAAGGAGGCTTTAGGAAAGGTAGGGGGTGTGTGGACCAGGTGTTTACAGTGAAACATATAAGTGAACAGTATTTAGATAAGGCTAAAGAGGTCTTTGTGGCATTTATGGATTTGGAAAAGGCGTATGACAGGGTGGATAGGGGGGCAATGTGGCAGATGTTGCAGGTGTATGGTGTAGGAGGTAGGTTACTGAAAGCAGTGAAGAGTTTTTACGAGGATAGTGAGGCTCAAGTTAGAGTACATAGGAAAGAGGGAAATTATTTCCCAGTAAAAGTAGGCCTTAGACAGGGATGTGTGATGTCACCGTGGTTGTTTAATATATTTAAAGATGGGGTTGTAAGAGAAGTAAATGCGAAGGTCTTGACAAGAGGCGTGGAGTTAAAAGATAAGGAATCACACATAAAGTGGGAGTTGTCACAGTTGCTCTTTGCTGATGACACTGTGCTCTTGGGAGATTCTGAAGAGAAGTTGCAGAGATTGGTGGATGAATTTGGTAGGGTGTGCAAAAGAAGAAAATTAAAAGTGAATACAGGAAAGAGTAAGGTTATGAGGATAACAAAAATATTAGGTGATGAAAGACTGGATATCAGATTGGAGGGAGAGAGTATGGAGGAGGTGAATGTATTCAGATATTTGGGAGTGGACGTCTCAGCGGATGGGTCTATGAAGGATGAGGTGAATCATAGAATTGATGAGGGGAAAAGGGTGAGTGGTGCACTTAGGAGTCTGTGGAGACAAAGAACTTTGTCCTTGGAGGCAAAGAGGGGAATGTATGAGAGTATAGTTTTACCAACACTCTTATATGGGTGTGAAGCATGGGTGATGAATGTTGCAGCGAGGAGAAGGCTGGAGGCAGTGGAGATGTCATGTCTGAGGGCAATGTGTGGTGTGAATATAATGCAGAGAATTCGTAGTTTGGAAGTTAGGAGGAGGCGCGGGATTACCAAAACTGTTGTCCAGAGGGCTGAGGAAGGGTTGTTGAGGTGGTTCGGACATGTAGAGAGAATGGAGCGAAACAGAATGACTTTAAGAGTGTATCAGTCTGTAGTGGAAGGAAGGCAGGGTAGGGGTCGGCCTAGGAAAGGTTGGAGAGAGGGGGTAAAGGAGGTTTTGTGTGCGAGGGGCTTGGACTTCCAGCAGGCGTGCGTGAGCGTGTTTGATAGGAGTGAATGGAGACAAATGGTTTTTAATACTTGACGTGCTGTTGGAGTGTGAGCAAAGTAACATTTATGAAGGGGTTCAGGGAAACCGGCAGGCCGGACTTGAGTCCTGGAGATGGGAAGTACAGTGCCTGCACTCTGAAGGAGGGGTGTTAATGTTGCAGTTTAAAAACTGTAGTGTAAAGCACCCTTCTGGCAAGACAGTGATGGAGTGAATGATGGTGAAAGTTTTTCTTTTTCGGGCCACCCTACCTTGGTGGGAATCGGCCAGTGTGATAATAAATAAATAAATAAAAATATATATATATATATATATATATATATATATATATATATATATATATATATATATATATATATATATATATATATATATATATATATCAAGGAACTTACAGTATAATCATATAATCTTAATGATAACATTATAATGTGAGAATAATGTGATTTTATTATCTCATTTATTCTTCATCAAATATGATCAAAGTTATATGACACATTTCCTGATTAAATAAATACAAAAACAGGAATTAAGCTCTATTTTATAATATTATTTATTACATTATGTGGCAAAATATTCAGTGAATTATGACAATCTCAGTCTCTGATTGGTTGTCATAAAAATCTGATAAACCCGCAGTGTGCTGTTAGCTTGATCAATAATGACACATTCTTTCAAGGTAAAGTCTTGTCTTAAGGAAATGAACCCACCCTCCCGTTCCTTGGATCATACCTGATTACTTCATTCCCTACGAATTTAGCGCTTCCCAATAATGGCTACTGTTACGACTACTACTACTACTATAATAACTACTACTATAACGAATACTATTACGACTACTATTACGACTACTACTACTATAACGACTAATATTACTACTACTACTATTACGAGTACTACTATTACAACTACTACTGTTACTACTACTACGACAGGCATCATTATAGCAGTACTATAATACTAAAGTAAGGACATTATTAACAAAGAATTAATGGTCGTACATTTGGTAATGATTTAATGTGTTCATCAATGTTGTGAATATCACATATTGGGTTTGAACTTACATTCAGCTCTGTCAGAGTTGGTAGGTCGTCTAAGAATTTAATCTGAGCTATATTTTCTATTTTGTTGTCTGTCAGTGAGAGTGTTTCAAGGAAAGTCAAACTAGCTAATGGGGCAAGATTACAGATCTGATAGCTGTATAGACCTTGTGGTTTAGCGCTTCTTTTTGATGATAATAATAATAATGCAGATTTGATTATTATCTAAATTCGACATTCTACAAGCAACAAGATTTTCCAAAGAAGAAATATAA